>NW_012115156.1:957732-1045025 GCF_000951035.1 Colobus angolensis palliatus | reverse complement strand
CCTCCCTCCCACACAGTCTGCAGTGCAGTGGCATGAACTTGGATCACTGCATGCAACCTCCGCCTCCTGGGCTCCAGTCATCCTTCCACCCCAGCCTCTAGAGCAGCTGGAACTACACTCCTAGAGAGACATGCCACCATAAGTATCTAATTTTTGTAGAGAAAGGGTTTTGCCATGTTTCCTAGACTGGTCACTAACTCCTGAGCTCAAGTGATCCACCTACCTCCTCCTCCCAAAGTGCTGGGATTACAGGCATGAGCCACCGTGCCTAGCCCTGCCTCCTATTTCTGCAAAATTTTTTATATATTTTGTATGTTCTCATTACATTATATATTTATAATGGCTGCATTACTTGTATGTGACTAAAAGGCAGTATTATCTGCAGCATATTATAGATATTTCTTTATATCTATCATTTTCTGTCTACAACTATCAGGACAGAAGGGACAAAATATTTTATTGTTCTTTGTTTGGCTTCCAAGAGCATACTAATTCAATGCAATTAAAAATATTGATTGAGTATCTAAATAATAATAACAGTAATAATAATAACAGGAGGCTTTAAATATGTTAAATAGATGAATAGATAAGTAGGTGAGTGGATAGAATGGTGGATGGATGGATGAAGGGATAGATGAATAAATATACGATATGCATAAAGATAGAAGAATAAGATGTGACTACTAAGGAGGACAAACATAGTGACACACAAATATCTAGAATACATGCTGATTTGTACTATAATAGAGATAGGTACATTATATCAGGGGAACAGATGACAGAACAATTCATGGTATACCACATTTTAAGATCTCTCTATAAATGTTGCGCTATAGCCCCATTGTTATGTTCTTTATGTTGTAAAGAAAAGAATGGAGCATAATGAAGCATGCATGGCTCATTGTAAGAATTTTTAAAGAAGTCACTTTAGAATACATTGAAATCAACAAAGAATCTAGGAATTTAAAACCCTAAAGAACTTAAATAAAAAACCCAGCCCTACACATTTTATTAGAGCAGGGACACCCAGATGGGATGGAGGGAGGAGGGGAGATGCCAATGTCATATACATGTATATTTAGTAGTTAAAGAAAGCATTAAGCCAAGGCATTAACCAGACACATTTCTAACCTTGACACAATTTGCTGATAAAATGGCCCTTAGGATAAACAGCACAATTGGCCTTATTTTGACCTGGGTCAGCAGGAGCTTTTAGCGGTGGGGTATTTGGAGTTCTGTCATGTAAATGCCCTCTTGAACAAGAACAGAACACATTGTTCAGGTTGCTCAAACAGAGCTGGCAGTCAGTAACTAACACAAGGGAACTTGAGTAGAGACAAAACAGAAAGAGGATCTCTTTCAGGAGGAGTGGTGGGTGTTAAGGAAATTTAACAGAGTGAAAGGAAACTATTCTGGGAAAGATAATGTATGAATCCAAAATACTTTACATTTTAATCAAATATGCTGCTTAGGGGAAAAGCATAGTCTGCACCCCAACACCTGCTAGACCTAATGGACTCTGAAATGTTGTTTCAGAATTAATCAAGTCATTTAAAATCATAGCTGCAGTCTCCATTCACTACTCCTGTGCGTAAATGTGCTGATCCCGATACTAATCCATGTCGGGTGACTTGAGCAATATATCACCATAATTGCCATTTTAGGGCTGCAAATTGGAGCTAAAATAACCAGATGCAAAAGAGATGGCCGTATCATACTCTCAAGATGGATCTTCAAAGTTCAAGGAGAGTTCAAGCATGGAAGAGGCAATAGAAAGGGGTCAAGTGTAAGGGGATTTTTCATGTTCGAGAGGAATTAACTTTACAAATATATTGTTTCTGAGGTGGTAATTGTCCCATCTTACAGTTATTCATACCTCATTTACTCATTGTATTCTTCTCAAGCATTTAATGAAATGAATTTGATTTTGACAAAATATTCTATTTCAAAATTGCCATTAATTTTCAACATTTTTTATTCTCCTCTAAATTATCTGTTTTAAAGGGATAGAGACTGGATTCAGGAAATCTAATATTTCCCTAGGTAATCTTCTGGCAAGAATTCACACCAGTTTCAGATATTTCCTTCCTAGCTCAGTAAATTAAATCATTGAACTAAAAAACATCACCAACATTCCAAATATCTCAAACTCAAAAGGCCAAGACAGAATTCTGTCCCATGTGAGTAAGACTAAGGCAGTTCTCTAAGCTTATCTGTCACAGTTCCTTACTTAGGCGACCATAAAAGTATGTAAATGAAAGCCTACTGCACACATATTTGCTTGTATAAAATTAAGACAGATTTGGAAAATTGGAAACAAGAGAGTACCCCTGTAACTACTTCAGTATCAAAGTTGCTAAAAATGCCACTATTACTTGCTACTTAGCTTGAGTCACCATTCTGCTAATATCATATAAAATAAATCACCATATAAAGGAACCAAAATATACTACTTTTATTTCAAAATCCAAATTTGTTAACGTAGCACTCAAGGACCTTCACAATCTGGAGCAAACCTACTTAATTAACACTTCTTTCTTCACAAACTCTTGCTTTTCAGCTTCTGCAACAGTAAATGGCTCATCATTTCCTCAAAAAAATAAGGCTTGTTTAAACCTCTGAGCATTAGAAAAATTCTCTTCTCTCCATATGACATATCTCTCTTCCCCATTTCTCTAACTAGTACACTTACTTTCATACTTTAATACCCAGCTGAAATGTCACCACCCTTCTCTGACCAGCCACCCCAATACATGACCTTTAGTTTCGTTTTTGCTACATGGTGCACAATGAAAACCTCCATTGAAGAATTTATCACAACATATTATTGCTATTTCTTTTGTGTCAATCACCCTCAATTAGATTATGAACTAATAGAGTAAATGGACTTATTTTTACAATTTCTGTAAGTAATATATTAAACATAGGTAAAAAAAATTTGCAAGAATCATACTGCAGTATCAAAATTATTGCTTTTTTACTGTTTTTATTTCTGAAAACAAACAGTATATCACAGCGTATTATATATATTTCTTTGTGTCTATCACTTTCTATCTCGGGTAGCAACTATCAGAATAGAGGAAACAAAATATTTAAAAACATAGTTGTCAAACTTTTTCAAAATTTGATGAAAATTATATACTTTCAATGTTCAGATTTTAAATAAAAACAGTACAAATACAAATGAAACTATACTAAGGAGCATGATAATCTGATTGCTCAAACTAGTAATACAGAGAAACTTGAAAAACCAGTCAGTTGGGGAAAAAAACAAGTTACATACAACAGGGAAACAAAGATAAGAATAACCTCAAACACCAACAGCCGTGCACTTGGAAAGACAATGCAATGACCTCTTTAAAGTAATGAAAGAAAAAAATGATAAAACTAAAATTTTACATCTGGAAAAATAATCTTCAAAAATGAAGGCAAAGGAAGTATTTTTTTTAAATTAAACCTTCAACTTTTTGGCGTCAGACTTCCATTAAAGAAATATTAAAAGTAATTATTCTGGCTGAAGGAAAATAAACCCATCTGCAAATTTCAATGCACACAAAGAAATTTAAGAGTGTCAAAATGGTAAATATGTGGTAAACATAACAGATATTTTTGTCATTTTAAAATTTTCTTTAAAAAGATAAGTGATAGTATTTCAAGGTTGATAACATGTAAGAAAAAGTGTGTGCTAATTAGAAGAGGGAAATGGAAGTATGTAATTTATAAGAATGTAGATTATAATAAGGTAAACACATACACTAAATGAAATAAGACAGAAATTTTGTTAAAAATTCAGATGTATTGCTAAAGACAAAAATTGTAAAATATACAAACTAACTCAAATAGAAGCAGAAAAAGAGTAAAGAGAAGAAGAGAAAATATAGGCCAAAAATAAAACAAATAAGAAAATGATAAACCTAGGCTGAACCATACTAATAATTATATTACATGTAAATTATCTAAAGTTTCCAATAAAAAGCAAACATTTTTTAACTGAATAAAAAACATGACTAAACCATATATTGTTCACAAGAAATTCACTTAAAATACAAAGATTCAGATTAAAAATAAAAAGATTTTAAAAATTAGAAAAAAATTCATATACTAGTCAAAAGGAAACTGAAGTAGCTATATTTATATCAGGAAAAATACCCTTCAGAAAAAGGGATATTACAGAATTTAAAATAAATATTTCAAGATGTCAAATGTGACAATTAATTAAGACAGAGTAATCCTAATTATATATGCTCTGAATAACAGGGATTCAAAACACATAAAGCAAAGCTGAAAAAAACCATAAGGACACAAATCCACAATTATAGTTGCAGATTTCAACACTTCATTTTAATAAATTAATAGATTAAGTAGACACAAAATAATAAAAGTATACAAGCCTTAAACAACACAATCAACCATCTTGACATGACTGACATTGTAGAATACTCAACTCAACAAAGCAAGCCTAAATAAACTCAAAAGTATTAAAATTATACAGTGTACTCTGACTATAATGTAATTGAATTAGAAATTAATGATAACAATCTGAAAATGCCATAATATTTGCAAATTAAATAACACTCTTCCGAATAACTTGTGGATGAAATGAGAAGTTAAAAAGGAAAATTATAAAATATTTGGCATTCATAAAAAACAATAAGATCACGTCATTTTCAGGAACATGAACTGAGCTAATGGCCATTATCCTTGGCAAACTAATACAGAAACAGAAAACCAAATACTGCATGTTCTCACTTACAAGTGGGAGCTAAATGATGAGAACACATGGACACAAAGAGGGGAACAACAGACACAGGGACCTACCCAAGGGTGGAGCGTGGGAAGAGGGAGAGGATGAGAAAAAAAATAACTATTGGGTAGTAGGCCTAGTACTTGAGTGATGAAATAATCTATACAACAAACCCCTGTGACACAAGTTTACCTATATAACAAACCTGCACATGTACCTGTGAACCTATAATGAAAGTTTTTTTAAATGCTCAAATAATAATCAATTAAAATTTTTTAAAAATAGTAATAAAAAAATTTGGCTTTAATAGAAATGTAAACGCAGACATCAAAATTTGCGGTATGCAACTAAAGCAATGTGTGATATTTTATATATATGGTTTTGTCCACAATCCCTGGCTCATAACCTCTATAGCCCTTGTTACAGTCTTTGTTATAATGATGCACTTTAGGCCTAAGAAGCAGACCTCAGAAGACAAAATCTCTCTCTCTCTGACCTTCCCCTGGCCTCCTTTCACCAGCCCAAGGCAGGACACTAATCTTCCCCTGTCTTTCTGATTGTAGGTCCTAAGTTTCACATTTCAGAACAAATTCTGCCCCATACCCTGGAGGAAGGAATGCTGCACAGAGAGGCCAAGAAAAATCTGCACATGCAAACCTTGCTGGGTTTCCCCATTCAGTTTATTAGCATAAGATTATACCGTTTTTGTCTAATCACATTTCTACATGGTTGTCAATCAAGCCTATCTAAAGAAGTCTCTGTAAAACGGCCCAAGAAGACACGGTTGGGGGAGTGTCTGGAATGCTGAACACATGGAGGTTCCTGGAAGATGGTGTAACTAGAAAGGGCATGGAAACCCTATGCCTCTCCCCACATGCCACATGCCTCACCCTATGCATCTCTTCATCTGTATCGTTTGGAATATCTTTTATAATAAACCAGCAAACATAAGTTTCCTTGAGTTCTGTGAGCTTTCCAAGCAAAGGTATTTAACCCAAAGCAGAAATGACAACTTGAAGCTGGTTGATCAGGAGTTACAGGGGCTGAGGGCTTATGATGAATGTTATTTTCAAGTAAATAGTGTCAGAATTAAATTGGAGTACATCTAGCTGGTGTTCACTGCAGAACTGATTGCTTGCTTGGTGTGCAAGGAAAACAATCTCATAGACTCGCTCACAGAAGTATTCTGTGCTGATTGTTGTGATGTGAGAACAGAAAAAAAGTTGTTTGAGTTTTGCCAGTGACTCACAGTGCTTAAAGGAAATTTATTGGCTTAAATACTTATGTTGAAAAAGAAGAGTCTAGACTAAATGATCTGAAGTTCCCTTTTAGGCATATTGACTATAAAAAGCAGAAAAAAATGAAATAATATTTGTGAGATGATAAATCTAATAAGTATATATCTCATGAGTATATCAAGATAACTTTAAAACAATGAAGAAAGCTACCAGGCACCGTGGCTGACACCTGTAATCACAGCACTTTGAGAGGGCGAGGCAGGTGGATCACCTGAGGTCAGGAGTTCGAGACCAGCCTGGCCAACATGGTGAAACCCTATCTCTACTAAAAATTCAAAAAAATTAGCCAGACGTGGTGGTGCACACCTGTAGTCCCAGCTACTTGGGAGGCTGAGGTTGGAGAATTGCTTGAACCTGGGAAGCGGAGGTTGCAGTGAGTCTAAAATGTGCCACTAAATTCCAGCCTGGGTGACAGAGCAAGACTCCATCTCAGGAAAAAAAAGAATAAAGCAACAAAAACTAAAACTAGTTTTCTGAAAAATAAATCTTAAAACCTTCAGCCAGACTGATAAAGAAAAAAGGAAAGAATACACAGTTAAACTCAATAACTTATATGAAAGAACAAATTCCCGAAGGACAGAAATTATCAACACTGGTTAGCACTGTATCTAAAACAGAGATTGAAGTTTTCAATAAAAACTTTCCCACAAAGAAAACTACAAGATTAAATAATTTTACTGGCTAAAATCTAGTGAAAGATTGAGAAAGAAATTATTCTAATGCTACAGAAAGTATCTGAGAAAATAGAAAAGGAAACACTTCCGAACTCATTCTAAAAGGCCACTTTAAATCATTCTCTTATACCATACACAAAAATCAATTCAAAATGGATTAAAGACTTAAACACAAGACCTGAAACCATAAAACTACTAGAAAAATGCATAGGAGAAAAATTCCATGGGGGGAAAAAAAAGCTTCTGCATAGCAAAAGAAACAATGAACAAAATTAAAAGTCAATGAACAAAATTAAAAGTCAACTACAGCATGGGAGAAAATATTTGTAGACTATATATCTAATAAGGGGTTAATATTCAAATATATAAGGAACTCATACAACTCAACAACAAAAAAACAAACAACGTGATTTTAAAATGGGCAAGAGACCTAAACAGATGTTTATCTGAAGAAAACCTACAAGTAGCTAACAGGTATACAAAAAGATGATCAATATTACTAATCATCAGAGAAATGCTAATCAAAACTACAGAGATATAACCTCACTCTTGTTAGAGTGGCTGTTATTTAAAAAACTTCTAATTGGGAGCTAAACGTTGAGTACACATGGACACAAAGAAAGGAACAATAGACATCAGGGGCATAACTTCTAAGGGATTATAAAAGGTTATAAAATCTTCACAACCTTTATGTCAGGAATTTCTTAGATACGATACAAAAGTGCCTTTAAAGAAAAACTTGATAAATTGGATTTCATCGATATTACAATTTTTGGCATCAAAAGTTTTCCAAAATATAAAAATAATTCTCACAACATAATAAAAAGACAAATAACCCAATTCTTAAATGGGCAAAAAAATTGACAAGATATTCCATAAAGTAAATATATGAATGGCCAATAAGGACATGAACAGACGTTCAACAAAACTTATACTTCTGGCCAAGATAAAGTTACAGAGAAAAGATTATTTTGTCATGCCTGAACAACTAAAAATTCTGAACCAATTTCTGAAACAATGGTCTTCAAGAATTCAGAAATCAGGCAATGAGAGATTAGCTAATCTAACAAGATGAGCCCTGCAATAGCTTTAATATACCACTTGGTGAAAAATTCTAGGACATGTGCATGGAGGGGGAATCAAAGAAAATGCAGAAGACTCCATGGGTTGAAGCAAAATTTGGAAGTTTGAGGAGTCCAAGGCAACTACAATTTGTAGGGTAGAGTAATTTAAAAAAATAAATAAATAAAGAAGAACTGCAAAAACAGAAAACTCCAGAGATCTGAAGAAGGTGCACCCTGAGTATTCAGGATTTATGACAATGATCCAGCAAATACTGGAGAAACAAACAAACAAACAAACAAACAAACAAACACCACAAAGCATTAGAAGGAACAATCCTTGGGGCCTACACAGAGCCAGAATTAATTCCTGTTTTCACCAGGCAGAGTGTACAACCTTATTCTTCATGAGATACTTACGTAGAGTGTTCAGAAGAGCATTCTCTCATGTTTCAGGAAAAAAATAGCCAAAATAACATATGGTCATGACCAAAAATTTAACATCAAGAACTACAAGAATCAAGCTATTTTTAAGAAACTTAATCACAACCCAAATGAATAAATATTCAAGAATATTTATTGAAATGCAACATACCAAGAACACATCAAGCTAAAATTCACAATATTTGACATCAAATTAAAAATCAAAAGGTGTGCAAAAAAGATCATAATGAAGAAAAAAAGTAAATTGAATCTAAAATAAATATGACACAGATTATAGAATATACACATATAATAAAAAGAGTTACTATAGCTATATTCAATGTGCTCAATAAGCTACAGAAAAAATAAACATATTGAGACATGAAAGATATATTCATAAAAAGGACTCAAATTTCTAGAGTTGAAAACATATGAAACAAAACATACCATAAATGTAACTAATAGAGATTGCACAAGAAAAGATTAGTAAGCAAAAAGACAGCCAAAAACAAAAAGGTATCCAAAAGTAGTGATATACATGACATACTACATGTAATATACATAAAGTATATGATATCTATATGATATCTCTTGAAGATAGACTGTGATACATTAATGACATATACTTTAAATTCCAATGCAACTACTAAAATTACAAAACAAGTAGTTATAAGTAATAATAAAACAAAAAAGATACAATTGAACCATTAAAACATCTCTATCAATGCAAAAGAAAGCACAAGAGAGAAAGGGGAGGAAATAATAGATGGAACAAACAGGAAAGATGCTCTAATTATACCCAATCACATCAATGTAAATAAATAGGAAAGTCATGGATTAAACCTAAACGCCCATCAATGGTAGACTGGATAAAGAAAATGTTGTACATATACAGCATGGAATTCTACATAGATATAAAAAGAATGAGATCATGTCCTTTGCAATGACGTGGATGGAGCTGGAAGCCATTATCCTAAGCAAACTGACACAGGAACAGAAAACCAAATACCACATGTGCTCACTTATAAGTAGGAGATAAACACTGACTACATATGGATGCAAAGAAGTAAAAAACAGACACCATGGCCTACGTGAGGGTGGAAGGTAGGAGGAGGGTAACGATCTAAAAACTCAGATACACGGTTTGCTTATTACCTGGCTGACTAAATAGTCCATACATCAAGCCTCTCCGACATGCAGTTTACCTATATAACCTGCACGTGTACCACTGAACCTAAAATCAAAGTTTAAACACACACACACACACACACACATACACACAATCAATGTAAATGGCCTAAATACCACAAAGGCAGAAATTAGTAGATTAGAAAGGACAAGACCCAACTGCAGGCTTTCTATAACAAAAACTCTTTTTTTTAATTTTTATTTTAGGTTTGGGGGTACATGTGAAGGTTTGCCACATAGATAAACACGTCGCAGTGGTTTGTTATACATATTATTCCATCACCTATGTATTAAGCTCAGTACCCAGTAGTTATCTTTTCTCTTCCTCTCCCTCCTCCAGCCCTCCAGCCTCAAGTTGACCCCAGTGTCTGTTGTTTCCCTCTTTCTGTTTATGTTATTTTGCTCCCACTTATAAGTAAGAACATGTGATATTTGATTTTCTCTTCCTTCATTAGTTTGCTAAGGATGAGAGCCTCCAGCTCCATCCATGTTTCCACAAAAGACATGATCTCGTTCTTTTTTATGGTTGCATAATATTCCATCATGTACATGTACCATGTTTTCCTTATCCACTTTGTCACTGATGGGCGTTTAGGTTGATTCCATATCTCTACTATTGTGAACAGTGCTTTAATGAACATTTGTGTGCATGTGTCTTTATGGTAGAATGCTTTAGATTCCTCTGGGTATATACCCTGTAATGGGATTGCTGGGTCAAATGGTAGTTCTGCTTTTAGCTCTTCAAGAAATTGTCATACTGCTTTCCACAATGGTTTAACTAATTTACACTCCACCAACAGTGTATAAGAGTTCCCTTTTCTCCACAACCTCGCCATCATCTGCTATTTTTGACATTTTAGTAACCAATCTGGCTGGTGTGATTTGATATCTCATTTTGGTTTTGATTTGCATTTTTCTAATGATCAGTGATACTGAGCTTTTTTCATATCCTTGTAGGCTGCATGTATGTCTTCTTTTAAGAAGTATCTGTTCATGTACTTTGCCCATTTTTTAGTAGACTTGTTTGTTTTTCTCTTGTAAACGTGCTTACATTTCTTATAGATGCTAGATTAGACCTTTCTCAGACACACAGTTTGCAAATACTTTCTCTCATTCTGTAGGTTGTCTACTCTGTTGATAGTTTCTTTTGCTGTAGAGAAGCCCTTAAGTTAATTCGCTCCCAGTTATCAATTTTTGCTTTTGTTGCAATTGCTTTTGTTGTCTTCGTCATGAAATCTCTGCCTGTTCCTATGTCCAGGATGGCATTACCTAGGTTGTCTTCCAGGGTTTTTATATTTTACATTTAAGTCTTTAATCCATCCTGAGTGGATTTTTATATATGCTGCAAGGAAGAGGTCTAGCTTCAGTCTTCTGCATATGGTTAACCAGTTCTCCCAGCACCATTTATCAAATAGGGAGTCTTTTCTCCAACTACTTATTTTTGTCAGCTTTGTCAAAGATCAGATGGTTGTAGACATGCATCCTTATTTCTGGGCTCTCTATTCTGTTCCATTGGTCTATGTGCCAGTTTTTATACCAGTAAGTACCATGCTGTTTTGGTCACTGCAGCCTTTTAGTATAGTTTGAAGTCGGGTAATATGATTCCTCCAGATTTGTTCTTTTTGCTTAGGATTGCCTTGGCTGTTCTGGCTCTTTTTTGGTTTCATATAAATTTTAAAATAAATTTTTATAGTTCTATGAAGAATGTCTTTGGAAGGAACAGCATTGAATCTGTCAATTGCTTTAGGCAGTATGGTCATTTTAATGATACTGATTCTTCTTATCTAACAGCATGGGATGTTTTCCCATTTGTTTGTGTATTGTCTGATTTCTTTGAGCAGTGTTTTTTAATTATCTTTGTAGACATCTTTCACCTCACCAGTTAGCTGTATTCCTAGGTATTTGACTCATACAAACTTAAAGTAAAGAGGTGGAAAAACATATTCCATGCAAATGGACACCAAAAGCGAGCAGGAGTAGCTATTATTATATCAGACAAAATTAACTTTGAAAGAACAGCAGTTAATAAAGAGATACATTATATAATGATAAAAAGTACTTGTCCAACTGGAAAATATCAAAATCCTAAATATATTTGCACCTAACACTGGATCTCCAAAGTTTTTAAGACAATTACTACTAGACCTAAGAAATGATATAGATAGCAACAGAATAATAGTGAGACCTCAATACTCCACAGACAGCACTAGATAGATAATCAAGACAGAAAGTCAACAGAGAAACAATGGATTTAAACTATGCCATGGAACAAATGGACTCAACAGATATTTATAGAAGATTATACCCAAAAGCGCAGAATATACATCCTAGTTATCAGCACATAGAATATTTTCCAAGGCCACAAAGTAAGTCTCAACAAATTTAAGAACATTGAAATTATAGCAAGTACTCACTCAGACCACAGTGGAATGAAATTGGAAATCAACTCCAAAAAGAACCCTCAAAACCAGGCAAACACATGGAAATTAAACACCTGCTCCTGAATAATCACTGGGTCAACAATGAAATCAAGATGGGAATTTAAAAATTATTTGAACTGAACAATAGTTACACAACATATCAAAATCTCTGGGAAACAGCAAAGGCAATGCTAAGAGGAAAGTTCATAACATTAAATGCCTACATCAAAAAGTCTAGAAGAGCACAAATAGACAATCTAAGTACACACCTCAAGGACTAGAGAAATAAGAATAAACCACACCCAAACCCAGCAAAAGAAAAGAAATAACAAAGATCAGAGCAGAACTGAATGAAATTGAAACAAAAAAAAAGTACAAAAGAAAATGAAACAAAAAGCTGGTTCTTTGAAAAAAAAATAAATAAAATTGGTAGACCATTAGTAAGATTAATCAAGAAAAGAAGAGAGAAGGTCCAAATAAGCTCAATTAGAAAAGAAACAGGAGATATTACAACAGAAACCACAGAAATACAAAAGATCATTCAAGGCTACTATGAACACCTTTACACATAAACTAGAAAATCTAGAAGAGATGGATAAATTCCTGGAAATATTCAACCCTCCTAAATTAAAATAGGAAGAAATCGAAACTCAGAATAGACCAATAACAAGCAGAAAGATTGAAATGGTATTTTAAAAGTTACCAACAAAAAAAGGTCCAGGACCAGATGGATTCGCAGCTGAATTCTATCGGACATTCAAAGAATTAGTATCAATCCTATTGACACTATTCCACAAGATAGAGCAAGGGGGAATCTTCCCTAATTCATTCTATAAAGCCAGTATCACTTTAATACCAAAAACAGAAAAGGAGATAACAAAAAAAAAAGCAAAAAGAAAACTACAGAGAAATACCCCTGATGAATATAGATGCAAAAATCCTTAACAAAATACTAGCTAACTGAATCCAACAGGATACCAAAAAGATAATACACAATGATCAAGTAGGTTTCATACCAAGGATGCAGGGATGATTTAACATCTGCAAGTCAATAAATGTGATATATCACATAAACAGAATTTAAAACAAAAACCACATGACCATCTCAAAGGACACAGAAAAAGGATTTGACAAGATCTAGCATCACTTTACAATTAAAACCCTAAGCAAAATCAGCAGTTAAGGGACACACCTTTAGGTAATAAAAGCCATTTATAACAAACCCACAACCAACATTATACTGAACAGAGAAAAGTTGAAGGGATTCCCCCTGAGAACTGGAACAAGACAAGGATGCCCACTCTCACCACTTCTGGTGAGACAAGGATGCCCACTCTCACCGCTTCATCAACATACTACTGGAAGTCCTAGCCAGAGCAATCACACAAGAGAAAAAAAATAAAGGGCATCCAAACTGGTAAAGAGGAAGTCAAAGTGTTGCAGTTTGCTGATAATTTGTTCATATACCTAGAAACCCCTAAAAATTCCTCCAAAAAGCTCCTAGATCTGATACATGAATTCAGCAAAGTTTCAGGATACAAAATTAATGTACACCAATCAGTAGTTCTGCTATACACCAACAGCGACCAAGCTGAAAATCAAATTAAGAACTCAATCCCCTTTACGATAGCTGCCAAAAAAATAATAAAATAAAAAAATTAGAAATATGCCTAACCAATGAGTTGAAAGACCTCTACAAGGAAAACTACAAAACACTGCTGCAAGAAACTGGAAATGATGCAAACAAATGAAACACATCCCATGCTCATGGATGGGTAGACTCAATATTGTGAAAATGATTATACCATCAAAAGCAATCTACAAATTCAATGCAATTCCCATAAAAATACCACCACCATTCTTCACAGAATTAGAAAAAACAACCCTAAAATTCATATGGAACCAAAAAAGAGCCCATGTAGACAAAGAAAGGCTAAGCAAAAAGAATAAATCTGGAGGCATCACATTACCTGGCTTCAGACTATACTACAAGGCTATAGTTACCAAAAGAGCATGGTAAGGGTATAAAAATAGGCATGTAGACCAGTGGGACACTGGTATAAAAACAGACATGTAGAAAACTCACAAACAAAGTCAAATATTTACAGCCAACTGATTTTCAACAAAGCAAACAAAAAACATAAAGTGGGGAAAGGACACTTTATTCAACAAATGGTGCTGGGATAACTAACCAGCCACATGTAGAAGAATGAAACTGGATCCTCATCTCTCACCTTACACAAAAATCAACTCAAGATAAATCAAAGACTTAAATATAAGACCTGAAACCATACAAATTCTAGAAGATAACATCAGAAAAAAACCCTCTAATCATTGGCTTAAGCAAAGACTTCATGACCAAGAATCCAAAAGCAAATGCCACCAAAACAAAGATAAATATATGAGAATTAAACTAAAAAGCTTCTGCACAGCAAAAGAAACAATCATCAGAGTAAACAGACAAACCACAGAGTGGGAGAAGATCTTTGCAATCTATATATCTGGCAAAAGACTAATATCCAGAATCTACAAGGAACTCCAACTAATCAGCAATAAGAAAAAACACATAATCCCATTAAAAAGTGGGCTAAGAACATGAACAGACAATTCTCAAAATAAGATATTCAAATGGCCAACAAACTCATGAAAAAATGCTCCACATCATTAATGATTAGGGAAGTGCAAATCAAAACCACGGCATGATACCACCTCACTCCTGCAAGAATAGTCATAATCAAAAAATCCAAAAATAATAGATGTTGGTGTGGATGAATTGAAAAGGTAACGCTTTTACACTGCTGGTAGGAATGTAAACTAGTACAACCACTGTGGAAAACAGTGGAGATTCCTTAGAGAACTAAAAGTAGAATTACCATTTGACCCAGCAATCCCACTCCTGGGTGAAGAAGTCAATAGAAAGATGATCTCATAACCACAAAATTACATGGAAATTAAATAGCCTGCTCCTGAATCGATTTTGGGTAAACAAAGAAATTAAAGAAAAAGGAAGAAATTCTTTGAAACTAATGAAAACAAAGATACAACATACTAGAATCTCTGAGAAACTGCTAAAGCAGTGTTAACATGGAAGTTTATAGGGCTAAATGACCACATCGAAAAGTTAGAAACATCTCCATTTGACAACCTGACATCACACCCAGAAGAACTAGAAAAAACAAGAGTAAACCAAACCCAAAGCTAGCAGAAGAAAATAAATAACCCAAATCAGAGCTGCATGGAATGAAATTGAGATGTAAAAAACGATGTAAAAGATCAATGAGCTCAGTGCAGTGACTCACACTTATAATCCCAGCACTTCGGAAGGCTGAGGTGGGTGGATTGTTTGAGCTCGGAGTTCAAGACCAGCCTAGGCAACATGGTGAAACCCCGTCTCTAAAAAAAATGCAAAAAAATTAGTCAGTTGTGGTAGCATCCACTTGTAGTCCCACATATTAGTGACACTGAGGTGGGAGGACTTCCTGAGCCCAGGAGACAGAAGTTGTGGCGAACCAAGATCATGTCACTGAACTCCAGCCTAGGTGACAAAGTGAGACCCTGTGTCAAAAAAAAAAAAAAAATCAACAAAACCAACGGTTGGTTATGTTAAAGAATAAATAAGCTTGATAGACTGCTAGCTGGACTAAGAAAGAAAAAATGATCCAAATAAACATGATTAGAAGTGACAAGGGGATGTTACCATTAGTCAGTCCAAACTGCATCATTATGTAAGCTCCCTGATTTTTTGCAGATCTTGGTCAAAGTGAAACATTTCATGGGGGTTCAGGCCATGAGAAACAGCTTGCCTAATGCCCTGACCACAAGGCAGGCAAAGGCCCAGCTAAAGGCAAAGGCCCAACTAAAGAAACATCCCTATCATATTCTGCTGGGAGAAAATGCAAGGAACACCACATTCCAATGGAACAAGGGCCAGAACCACCTCATCATGGGAACATCTTATCAACATCCTGACGGGCAGCAAGCCATACAGCCCAGACCCCTCCCACCCATACCTACAAGTACCCCAGCCTGTAAGCAGTGGTGGCTCTGGACTTAAGCTGGTCCTCCACTTCTGCAGGTTTCTGCAAGATACCTGTGTTGCTGTTTGAGCCACCGTCTCTCTGTATATATCTTTAACCCTCACCTTCCCTTCAAAACCTAAAAATCATCACAAACCAAGAGAAATTAAAAAAACAAAAACAAACAAAAAAAATCTCAGAGACGGTTATGAACAACTCAGTGCACACAAACTAGAAAACCTAAAAGAAATGGATTAATTCCTGGAAATATACAACCTCCCAAGATTGAACTAGGGAGAAATTAAAAATCTGAACAGACTAACAACAAGTTTAAAAAATGAATAGTAATAAAAAGCCTACCAACCAGAAAAACCCCTTGACTAGATTGATTTACACCCAAAGACTACCAGACATATAAAGAAGAGCTGGAAACCACTCCTATGAAAATAATTCCAAAAAAAAAAAAAAAAAAGGAGGAAGACGTCCTGACTCATTCTTTGAGGCCAGAAACATTCTGATACCAAAATCTGGCAGAGATACAACCAAAAAAGAAAACTTCAGCAGCCAATATCACTGACGAACATAGACACAAAAATCTCCAACAAAATACCACCAAACAAAATCTAGCAGCACAACAAAAAGCTAATCTACTATGATTAAGTAGGCTTTATTCCTGGGATGCAAGGTTGGTTCAACATATACAAATCAAGAAATGTCATTCATCACTTAAACAGTACTAAAAACAAAAACTACATGATTATCTCAATGCAGAAAAGGCTTTCGATAAAATTCAACATCTCTAAACATGAAAACCCTCAACAAAATAGGCATTGAAAGAGCGTACCTTAAAGTAATAAGAGTCATCTATGACAAACCCCTAGCTAACATCATACTGAACAGGTAAAAACTGGAAGCATTCCCTTTGTGAACTGTAACAAGACAAGAATACCTATTCTTACCACTCCTATTCAACATAGTACTGGAAGCCCTAGCCACCGCAATCAGGCAAGGAAACAAAATAAAAAGCATTCAAACAAGAAGAAAGGAAGGTAAACTACCTCTTTTCACAGACTATATGATTTTATATCTAGAAAACTCCATAATCTCTGCCCAAAAGCTGCTGGATCAGAAAAACACCTTCAGCAAAGTTTCAGGATACAAAATCAATGTACAAACATCAGTGGCATTTCTATACATTAACAATGTCCAAACTGACAGCAAAATCAAGAATGCAATCCCATTCACAAAAGCCACAAAAAAACCCCAAAATATCTAGGAACACATCTAACCGGGGGTGGGGTGAAAGATGTCTACAAAGAGAATTACAAAACACTGCTGAAAGAAATCAGAGATGACACAAACAAATGGAAAAACATTCCATACTCATGGATAGAAAGGATCAACATCATTAAAATGGACATACTGCCCCAAGCAATTGACAGATTCAGTGCTCTTCCTATCAAACTACCAATGACATTTTTAACAGAATTATTAAAAAAAAAAAAAAACTATTCTAAAATACACATGGAAACAAAAAAAAAGAGCCCAAATAGTCAAAGCAATACTAAGCAAAGAACAAAGCCAAGGGCATTACACTACCTGACTTTGAACTATATTAGAGGGCTGTAGGGACCAAAACAACATGATACTGCTACAAAAATAGACACACAGACCAATGGAATGGGTTTGCAAACCCAGAAAGCCAAACACCTACAACTGTCTGATCTTTGGTAAGGTTGACAAAAATAATTGATGGGGAAAAGACTCTCTCTTCAATAAATGGTGCTGAGATAACTGGCTAGCCTTATGCAGAAGATTGAAATTGAACCCTTTCCTTACACCATATACAAAAATCAACTCAAGATGGATTTTACTTAACTGCAAAAGCCATCCAGTTTTTACTTAACTGTAAAAACGGAAACTATAAACACCCTGAAAGAAAACCTAGGCAATACCATTCTAGATCTAGGAACTGCAAAGATTTCTGACAAAGTTACCAAAAGTAATTGCAACAAGAGCAAAAATTGACAAAGTGGATCAAATTAAACTAAAGGGCTTCTGTACAGCAAAATAAACTATCAACAGGTAAACAAACAACCACAGAATGGGAGAAGATATTTGCAAACCATGAATGTGACAAAGGTCTAATATCTGGCATCTACAGGGAACGTAAACAAACTTACAAGAAAAAAAAAAACACAACCCCATAAAAAAGTGGGCAACAGACATGAACGGACACTTTTCAAAAGATGACATACATGTGGCCAATAATCATATGACAAGAAAGCTCAACATCACTGATTATTAGAGAAATGCAAATCAAAATCACAATGAGATATCCTTTCACACTAGTCAGGATGGCTATTGCTAAAAAGTCAAAAAAATAACAGATGCTAGAGAGGATGCAGAGAAAACACCATTCATATACTGCTGTTGGAAATGTAAACTAGTTCAGTCATGTGGAAAGCAATTTGGAGATATTTCACAAAACTTAAAACAGAACTACCATTCCACCTAGCAATCCCAGTACTGGATATATACCCAGAGGAATATAAATTTTTCTACCATAGAGACAGACACAAGAACGTTTTCACTGCAGCACTATTCACAAGAGCGAAGACAAGAATCAACCTAAATGCCCATCAACACAGGACTGGATAAAGAAAAGGGGATATGTATACATCATGGAATATTATGTAGCCATAAAAATGAACAAGATCATGTCCTTTGCAGCAACATGGATGGAACTGGAGGCCAATATCCTAAGTGAATTAATGCAGGAACAGAAAACCAAATACCTCATATTCTCACTTATAAGTGGGTGCTAAACATTGAGTACACAAGGGCACAAAGAAGAGAACAGACACCGGGGCCTACTTGAGGATGAAGGTGAGAGTGGGGTGAGAATCAAAAACGTACTTATCAGGTACTATGCATATTACCTGAGTGACAAAATTATCTGTACACCAAACCCTGTGGTACATAATTTACCTACGTAACAAAGCTGCACAGCACAGCTGCCCCTGAACCTAAAATAAAAGTTGCAAAAAAAAAAAAAAAAAATTGAAACTGCAGACCTTCTAGATGAAAATAAGAGAAAATATTTGTATGCTTGGGTTATACAAAGATTTCTTAGGTATGACACCAAAGGCACAATGCGTAAACAACAATTGATAAAACAGATTGTATATAAACAAAGTATTTTCTGTGGCTATGACATTATTAAGACAATAAAAGACAGGCCACAAACTAGAAGAACGTATTTGCAAGTCACCTAGTTATATCCCAAATACGTAGAGAACTCACAAAAGTCAATAATAAGCTAACAAACAACCCAATTATTTAATGGGCAAAAGATTTGAAAAACAATTCACCTAAGAAAATACAAATTGCAAATAAACACTTGAAAAGATGCTCAATATTATTAATTGTTAAGTTATGGACAAACAAAGCAAAACTACAATGTGACACTTCTCTATATTATTAGAATACTAAAATTAAAGAGCTTGACCTTTCCAAGTGTCATTGAACATGCAAAGCAACTGGAATTCTCATATTCTGCTGGTGTTGATGGGGAAATCTCATATTCTGCTGCACTTTGTTGTATTTTTCTTTTCATTTTTTATTTATATTTATTTATTTTTAACTTTTGGGGACATGCACACGTATATTACATAGATAAACTTGTGTCAAGGAGGTTTGTTGTATAGATTATTTCATCACCCACTTATTGAGTCTAATATCCATTACTTATTTTTCCTGGTGCTCTCCCTCTTTCCAACCTCCACCATCCAAAAGGCCCCAATGTGTGTTGTTCCCTTCTATGTGTCCAACTGTTCTCGTCATTTAGTTCCCCTTTATGAGAACATGCGGTATTTGGTTTTCTGCTCCTGCATTAGTTTGCCAAGGATAATAGCCTCCAGCTCCATCCATGTTCTCACAAGAACATGATCTCATTTTTTATGGCTGCATAGTATTCCATGGTGTATATGTACCATATTTGCTTTATTCGGTCTATCATTGATGGGCATTTAGGTTGAATCCATGTCTTTGCTACTATGAATTGTGGTCCAATGAGCATACACATGAATGTGTCTTTATAATACAATGATGTATATTCCTTCGAGTATATATCCAGTAATGGGATTGCTGGGTCAAATGGTATTTCTGTCTTTAGGTCTTTGAGGAATCACCACAGTGTCTTCTACCATGGCTGAACTACTTTATAATCCCACCAGTAGTATATAAGCATTCCTTTGTTTCCAGAATCTTGACAGAATCTGTTATTTTTTTGACTTTTTAATAATAGTCATTCTGACTGGTGTGAGACAATATCCTACTGTGGTTTTGATTTGCTTTTTTTTTTTTTTTTTTTTTTAGATGGACTTTCACTCTTGTTGCCCAGGCTGGAATGCAATGGCGTGATCTTGGCTCACTGCAACCTCCGCCTCCTGGGTTCAAGCAATTCTCCTGCTTCAGCCTCCTGAGTAGCTGGGATTATAGGTGCCCACCACCACACCTGGCTAATTTTTGTATTTTTTTTTTCTTTTAGTAAAGATGGGGTTTCACCATGTTGGCCAGGCTGGTTTTAAACTCCTGACCTCAGGCGATCCACCCGCCTTGGCCTCCCAAAGTGTTGGGATTACAGGCATGAGCCACTGTGTCGTTGCTTTTTTTCATATGACTGTTGGCTGCATGTATGTCGTCTTTTGAAAAGTATCTGTTTATGTCCTTTGCCCACTTTTTTATGGGTTTTTTTCTTGTAAATTTAAGTTCTTTATAGATGCCAGATATTAGAGCTTTGTCAGATGCATGATTTGCAAATATTTTCTCTCATTCTATAGGTTGCCTGTTTACTCTGTTGATAGTTTATTTTGCTGTGCAGAAGCTCTTTAGTTTAATTAGATCCCATTTGTCAATTTTTGCTTTTGTTGCAATTGTTTTTGCATCTTCCTCATGAAATCTTTGCCCATGCCTATGTACTGAATGGTATTGCCTAGGTTGTCTTCCAGGATTTTTACAGTTTTGAATTTTATGTTTAATCCATCTTTTTAAAAAAATTCCAAGTTTCATTTTAACTTCAGAGGTACATGTGCAGTATGTGCACGTTTATTACATGGGTGAATGTGTGCCATGGTGGTTTGCTGCACAGATCATCCCATCACCCAGGTATTAATAAGCCCAGCATCTATTAGCTATTCTTCCTGATCCTCTCCCTTCTCCACTCCCTGCCCACCAATAGGCCCCAGCATGTGTTGTTTCCCCCAATGTATCCATGTATTCTCATCATTTAGCTTCCACTTATAAGTGAGAACATGTGGTATTTTGTTTTCTGTTCCTGTATTAGTTTGCTAAGAATAATGGCCTCTGGCTTCAACCATTTCCCTGTAAAGAATATGATCTTGTTCCTTTTTATGGCCACATAGTATTCCATGGTGTATTTGTACCATATTTGCTTTATCCAGTCTATCATTGATGGGCATTTAGGTTGATTCCATGTCTTTGCTATAGTGAATAGTGCTATAATGAACATATGCATGCATATGTCTTTATTATAGAATTATTTATATTCCTTTGGGTATATACCCAGCAATGAGATTGCTGGGTCAAATGGTATCTCTGTCTTTAGGTCTCTGAGGAATCACCACACTGTCTGCCACAACGATTGAACTAATCCACAGTGTCACCAACAGTGTAAAAGCATTCCTTTTTCTGCACAACCTCACCAGCATCTGTTGTTTTTTGACATTTTAATAATTGCCATTCTGACTGGTATGAGATGGTATCTCATTGTGGTTTTTCTTTGCATTTTTCTAATGATCACTGATGTTGAGCTTCCTTTTCTATGTTTGTTGGCCATATGTATGTCTTCTTTGGAGAAGTGTCTGTTCATGTCCTTTGCCCACTCTTTAATGGGGTTGCTTCCTTTTTCCTTGTAAATTTATTTAAGTTCCCTACAGATGCTGGATATTAGACCTTTATCAGATGCACAGATTGCAAAAAATTTTCTCCCATTCTGTAGGTTGTCTGTTTATTCTGTTGATAGTTTATTTTGCCTTGCAGAAGTTCCTTAGTTTAATTAGATCCCATTCATAAATTTTTGCTTTTGTTGCAATTCCTTTTGGTATCATCGTTATGAAATCTTTGCCCATGTCTATGTCCTGAATGGTATTGCACAGAGTTTCTTCTAGGGTTTTTGTAGTTTTGGGTGTTATGATTTTAGCCTTTAAATCATCTTGAGTAGATTTTTCTATGTGGTGTAAGGAAGGGGTGCAGTTTCAATTCTCTGCATATTGTTAGGCAGTTCTCCCAACACTATTTATTAAATAGGAAATCCTTTCTCCATTGCTTGTTTCTGTCAGGTTTTGTCAAAGATTGGGTTGTTGTAGGTATGCAGTCTTATTTCTGGGTTCTCTATTCTGTTTCATTAGTCTATGTGCCTGTTCTTGTGCCAGTGCCACGCTGTTTTGGTTACTGTAGTTCTGAAGTATAGTTTGAGGTTGGGTAGCTTGATGCCTCCAGCTTTGTTCTTTTTGCTTAGGATTGCCTTGGCTATTCAGGCTCTTTTTTGGTTCCATATGAAGTTTAAAATAGTTTTCTCTAGTTCTGTGAAGAATGTATGGTACTTTAATAGGAATAGCATTTAATCTATAAATTGCTTTGGGTGGTATGATGATTTTAACGATATTGATTCTTCCTATCCATGATCATGGAATGTTTTCCAATTTGTTTTTTCTATGTCTGATTTCTTTGAGCAGTGGTTTGTAATTATCCTTGTAGAGATCTTTCACCTTCCTAGTTGGCTGTATTCCTAGGTATTTTATTCTTTTGGTGGCAATTGTGAATGGGAGTTTGTTCCTAATTTGGCTCTCAGCTTGACTGCTGTTGATGTATAGGAATGCCAGTGATTTTTGCATATTGATTTTTTGTATCCCGAGAATTTGCTGAAATTGTTTATCAGCTGAAGAAGTTTTTGGGATGAGACTATGGGGATATTCTACATATAAGATCATGTCATCTAGCAGCCACTTTGAAAAACTGTTTTGGCAGTTTCTTAAAAAGCTAAACATACTCCTAGCACATGACCTAGTCATTCTGCTCCTATGTGTTTATGAAAGAGAAATGAAAGTATGTGTCTATATATAATAAAGACTTGAAAACAAATGTTTGTAGCAATTTATTTGCAATAGCTAAAAAGTGGAAACAATCCAAATGCCAATTATCATCAGGTGAATGGAGAAGTAAATTGTGGTGTGGACATACAGTGGACAACTACCCCAAAATAAAAAGATATGAACTATTATACACATACTGTGGATAAAAATTAAAATAATTATGCTGAGTGAAAAACAAACAAAAGTACATAATTTGACTCTACTTATATATAATTCTAGAACATTCAAACTGTTTATAGTAAAAGAAAGATTAGTGGTTGTCTGGGGATAGGCGTCAGGAAGGAAAAATTATTTCCAAGGCTCACAAGGAAACTTTTAGGGTATAGATATGCTCATTATCCTGACGTTAAAACTTATCAAATTGTATGCTTGCAATATATCTAACTTGTTATACAAATTACGCCACAATAAAGCTGATTTTAAAGTAGATGCTTAGCATCTTTAATCTTCAGAGAAATACAAATTAGAACCAGAATGATATACCACTATACAATCACTAGAATAGCTAAATACGTATGACAATACCACGTGTTAGTGGTGATATGGAACAACTGGAATTAGCATTTATATTTCTGTAGAAATCTGAATGTTAAAAATCACTTTAGAAACCAGTTTGATAACTTCTTTAAAAAGGTAAACATATAGTTACCATATGGACTAGGAATTCCACTTCGTATGTGAAAAAATGTTTACACAAAGATTTGTGCTCAAATATTTTAAGCAATTTTATAAGTAATAACTGAAAACTGGAAACATTTCAAATGCCCACAAACAGGGATATGGCCAAGGAAATTGTGGTATATCATATAATGTAATCCTACTCAGCAATAAAATGGAGCTGGCTTCTAATATACAGAATAAAGTGGAAGACTTAAAAAGCATTATGCTACATGAAGGAAACCAGTCTAAAAAGACTACTTACCGAATGATTTCATTTCTATGAAATTCTAGAATAGGCAAAATTAGTTTATAGTTATAAAAGTAGAACAAACATTGATGGGGTGAGAGATGTGGGTGTTGGTTAAAAGGGGGTAAAAAGAAACTTACTGGGATAATGGTACTATTCAATATCTTAACTATGGATGTGATCATGTATATGTTTGCCAAAACACATCAAACTTTAAAGAATGAATTTATTGTACCTAAGTTCTATGTCAATAAAGCTTATTTTAAAATAATCTTCACAAATCACCAGTTTTCTAAAAAAAACACTATCAAAATTAATTTAAAAGATAGAAAATTTGAAATAATTTCTATAGAAAAGTGTCAATAATTTTATGAAAATTAATTTTAAAACCTTTATGATATTGAATACTTTACAAGAAAATATGTAAATGACCAAAATCGAGGACACAAAGTTCTAGAAAATAAGAAAAAAGTACATTTTTAGATTTCCAAAGATTTAATTCCCAAAGACAGTTTTATGGGGAAGTTCTTCCAATCTGTTCAGGAACTGATCGTGTCTGTTCCATAGCACAGAAAAACATAATTTATTTAGTCAAGTTAGTAAAAAAATAAAGTTAAAATTTCGTAACAATATCAAATCCATATAAAACTACAAAACAAAATTCTACTCTGACCAAGCAAGATATTTTAAAAGAATTCAATTATTATTCAGTATCCTAACATTGTTTTATCATACAAATAAGCAAAAACAGGAAAACTATATGTACATTTTAATCAATGACCAGAAAGGCATTAGCTAAAGAGATACAGTTCTGACTTACACATTTTAAACTACGAATAAACAACTTTTTTCTTATTATGCTGAAGAAGTGAATCTAAAATTAAAGATGACACTTAACATAACGGCAAAACAATAGAAACATTTCCATTCAAGTTGAATGAGTATATCACAACTGTTATGAACACTGTCATGGAAATGTGAATCAATACAATGAAACAAAAATAAACAAATAAAAGGTATGAGTGCTGGAAAGGCAGAAAAAATCTTTTTTGGAAGATGTGTTTTAAGAAAATACCAAGAGATTCACTGAAAAAAAAATGTATAAAAGTAATACAAGAATTCAATACAATGGCCACTTATAAAGTATACATACATTCAAGGACGTTCCAACATACCAACAATAACCACTTAAAAATAATCAATTTTCATCTTGCATTCTGGAAATTGTTAGATTTCAAGCGTTCTCACCACAGACAAATCATAAATATATGAAGTAATGCATATGTTAACTAGTTCTATTTAGCCATTTCTGATACATACACATTTCAAAACATCTTGTACTTGATAAATATATATAATTTTTGTTTGTAAACTAAAAGAACTCAACCCTCAGTAAACAAAAAATATCAAATACCTAGAAATAACCCTAACATGATATGTGAGAAATTCCTACCCATAAAAGCTTTAAATTTTACTGAGGAAAAGATAAAAATAATTTGTTACATATAATAGCAAGACTGAATTTTTACATTGTTTAATTTTTTCATATTAAATTATAAATATAATCTAGGTTAAAGATACTCTCCAAATGGTATCTTGTTTTTATTTTCCACATTGAGTTTTGGTTTGGTTTAGTTTGGTTTTGGGAACTTAAAAACATTCTTCTAAGCATTATATGAAGCAATAAACTTAAAAATAGATAAAATACTTTTGGTGGATACAAGTATAATTTAATGCACTGCTATAATTTTTAAAGATCAAATTAGTGTAATTGGGATATACATCACCTTAAATATTTGTCTTTTTTTATGCTAGAAACATTTGAATTATCTTCTAGGTATTTTGAAATATATAGTAGATTATATTAAACATAGTCATAGATCTATGAAACACTGGGTCCTATTTCTTCTATAAAAACTATATATTTGTATGCATTAAATAACCCCTCTTCACCACCTCCTCCACCCTTCCTGGACTCTAGTAACCACCAATCTACTCTATCTTCCTGAGATCCACTTTTTTAGCTCCTAAATATGAGTGAGAAGATACATTTGTCTTTCTGAGCTTGGCTTTTTTTACTTAATATAATTACCTCCAGCATTGCTGCAACTGACAGGGTTTCATTAGTTTTTATGGCTGAATAATACTCTATTGTGTATATGTACCACATATCCTTTATCCATTTATCCACTGATGGCAACTTAGGTTGATTCTATATTTTGTCTGTTATGAATAATGCTGAAGTAAACATGAGAGTGTAGATATCTCTTTGATATTATGTTGGAATATATACCCAGAAGTGGAATTGTTGGATCATATGGTGGTTCTATTTTTAGTTTTTTGAGGAACTTCCATACTGTATTCCACAGTGGCTTTACCAATTTACATTTTCACCAACTGTGTACAAGAGTTCCCCTTTCTCCACATCTTCACTAGCACCCATGATTGCCTGTCTATTTTATAAAAAACATTTTAACTGGGATGAGCTAATATTTAATTGTAGTTCTTATGTGCATTTCTATGATGTTTAGTGATGCTTTGCATTTTTCATTTATTTGTTGGCCATTTGTATGTCTCATTTTGAGAAATGCTTTATTCAGATCTTTTGCCTATTTTTAATTGAATTTTGGGGTTTTTAGCTACTGAGTTGTTTGAGCTCCTTATATATTCTGGTTATTAATCCCTTGTCAGATGGATAGTTTACAAATATTTTCCCCTATTCTGTAGCTTGTCTATTAACTTTGTTGATTGTTCCCTTTGCTGTACAGAAGCTTTTTGCTTGATGTAATTTCATTTGTATATTTTTACTTTGGTTGTCTGGGCTTTTGAGATC
Source organism: Colobus angolensis palliatus (assembly GCF_000951035.1). Taxonomy (NCBI): domain Eukaryota; kingdom Metazoa; phylum Chordata; class Mammalia; order Primates; family Cercopithecidae; genus Colobus; species Colobus angolensis. The sequence goes on along the minus strand of NW_012115156.1, from coordinate 1,018,286 downwards.
TTATCACAAAAAAACTTTTACCCAGTCCAATGTCATGGAGTTTTTCTCCAATGTCTTCCTCCAGTAGTTTCATAGTTTTAGGTCTTTAATCCATTTCTACTTGATGTTTGTATACGGTGAGACATAGGGGTCTAGTTTCATTCTTCATATGGTCATCCAGTTTTCCCAGCACCATTATTAAAGAGATTGATCTTTCTCCATTCGCTGTAAATGCATGGAATCAAATCTATGTTCTCTATTCTGTTCCATTGGTCTATGAGTCTGTTTTTATACCAGTGCCATGCTGGCTCTGTAGTATAATTTGAAGTCAGATAATGTGATTCCTCCACTTTTGTGCTTTATGTGCAGGGAATTTTGACTATTCTGGGTCATTTTGTGGTTTCATAAGAAATTTAGGACTTTTTTTCCTATTTCTGTGAAGAATGTGCTTGGTATTTGGATAGGAATTGCATTGAATCTATACATTTCTTTGTGTAGAGTTGCTATTTTAAGAATATTAATTCTTCCAATCCATAAACATGGAGTAGCTTTCTTCTTTCTTGTGTGTCCCCTTCAATTTCTTTCATCAGTGTTTTATACAGATTTACTTGTATAGATCTTTCACTTAATTTGATTAAATTAATTCTTAGGTATTTTATATTCTTTGTAGCTATTGTAAATGGGATTGCTTTCTTGATTTCTTTCTCATATTGTTCACTGTTGGCATGTATAAATGCTACTAATTTTTCCACACTGGTTTTGTATCCTGCAACTTTACTGAATTTATCAGTCCTAATAATTTTTGGTAGAGTTTTTCGGTTTTTCTAAGTATAAGACCATGTCATCTGTGAAAAAAACTGATTTGACTTCTGCCTTTCCAATTTGGATGCCATTTCTTTCTTTCTTTTGCCAAATCATTCTGGCCAAGACTTCCATTATTATACTGAATAAAAGTGTTAAAAATGGGCAAGATTGTCTTGTCCCAGATATTAGAGGAAAGGATTTCAATTTTTCCCCAATCAGCACAATGTTTGCTGTGAGTTTGTCATATGTAGTTTTTATTATTTTGAGGTATGTTCCTTCTCTACCTAGAGTTTTGAGTGTTTTTATTATAAAAGGATGTTGAATTTTATTGAATGCTTTTTCATTATCTATTGAAATGATTATATGGCTTTTATTTTTGGTTCTCTGAGTGTGATGTATCATGTTATTGATTTATGTATGTTAAACCATCCTTGCATCTCTGGGATGAATCTTATTTGATCATGGTGAATGATCTCTTTTATATGTTGTTGGATTCAGTTGGCTGGTTTCTTATTGAGGATTTTTGCATCTATGTTCATCAGTGACTTTGACTTGTAGTTTTCTTTTTTGTCATGTCCCTGTCCAGTTTAGTTTCAGGATAATGCTGACATTGTTCAATGAATTTGGAAGTATTCCCTCCTCTTCAATTTTTGTTGAAGAGTTTGAGTGTAATTGATATTAGTTCTCCTTTAAATGTTCAGTAGAATTCAGCAGTGAAGCCATCAGGTCCTAGACTTCTTTGGCAGGACACTTTTTATTATGGCTTTAATATTATTACTCATTTTTTTGTTGAGGTTTTATATTTCTTCATGGTTCAATCTGGTAGGTTGTATGCATCCAGGAATTTATCCATTTCTTCTGAGTTTCCCAGCTTGTTGGTGATCAAATTGATCATAATAATCTCTAATGATTCTTTGTATTTCGGTGGTCTCAGTTCTTATACCTCCTTTTACATTTATGATTTTATTTGGGTCTTCTCCCCTTTTTCTTAGGCTAGCTGAAAGTTTGTTGATGATTTTATCTTTTCAAAAAGCCAATTTTTCAAGTTTCGTTGTTTTTCTGTATTTTTTTCTGTCTCCATTTATTTCTGCTCTGATCTTTATTTCTTTCCTCAACTAATCTTGGATTTGGTTTGTTCTTGCTTTCCTAGTTCCTTGAGAAGAAGAAATAGACTGGCAGAAAGGCAAGTACAGCCAGATCTTTGTACCCATGAGTTTCACATCCGCAGAGTCAACCAACCACAGATCAAAAATAATCAGGGGAAAAATATAACAATAAAAAATACAAATTTTGAAACATAGTATAACAACTATTTACATAGAATTTACATGGTATTAGGTATTATAAGTAATCTAGAGATGATTTAAAATAAGTGAGAGGATGTGTGTAGGTTATATGCAAATACTATGCCATTTTATATAGGGGACTTGAGCATCCTTAAACTTGGTATCCATGGGGATCCTGGAACCATACAGGAAATGTGGAGAGGAATCGTGAAATATTTCCATACTGGAAATATTAGAAGAAAAGCAGGTGGCAAAGGGAACCCCCACTCCTACCCCAGAAGCACAGAGAAGTGTAAATATGTATTATTTATGCTTACCTTCTTTTTCTCCTTCAAGCATTAAAAGAAAAAGAGCAATTAATATTTTTCAATCACTTAATTATATTTACAAAGTTGGTACTCAGATCGCACTTCTCAAAGCCACATGGACTGTATCATATAATTACCCCAATTCTAATCCCTTGGTACTTGAGAGGCAGTGATGCACAATGATGAAGAACGAGCTTCTCAGACTCCCTGGGTAAAGCTCTGGATCCACCTCCACTAGCTATACAACCATGAACAAATTACATAAGTCCTCTGTGCCTGTTTCCTTATGTATAAAATAAGCATGTAGTTAGGATTAAATGAGTTAGTACAGGCAGGATGTGCTTAAAACAGCCTATAATAAGGGCTATATAAGGTGCTGGCAAAGGAAAAAAAGTATATCCAGGACATAAAGCAAATACAGTTTTTGATTAACATTTATCACAAACATGGCACCATAATCTGTGATCCTTTTTCAGACATATATACTAGTTAACTAATCCATCCTCACAAAGCATTCATAAACATGCATTGGAAAAAATCTTTTACAAATTAAATTAAATCTAAATAGATTTTCAAGGCTTTTAATTTTACATAAGCACAAAAAGCAGTCAACCTAATTTTTATCACATGATTTGGACACCAAATCGGAATAACACAGAAAATTATGAATCTAAAAAAGAGGGTATTCTATTGAGAAACTTTCACAGTAAATATTTAATTATTATTCATCAAAATACTTAATCAAAATACAGCTTTATCTTTATTGTTCTTTATAGAGCTAACAAATGATAGTTTAAGGTTATAGACAAAAATAGTTAAAAGACTTCTTTCTAGTTCCTTTCTTCTACCAGGCATTTGCAAACTTATAATTTCTATACTAACTCAACTATCAGGATCAAAGAGAGGCTATAAATAGATTTTAGTGTTTGATGTTTGTACTTGCTCTCCCTCTTTCTCTGTGAGTGTGTGTACGTGTGTGTGTGTGTGTGTGTGTATCTCCCCAACAATTCCTGCATGTCAAGAGAAAAATAGTACTTAGAGGAAAAGTTGGTGTGGAAACTGGGTCAGAGGCACAAAATTACATATTTATGACAAGGCACAAACTGTTGTTCTCCCTCATCAGCAAGATTTTGTTTGATTTTTTTCTTTCTCAGCCTCAATGGAGTCTATATTCAATATTAAATGCCAAACAAGTCCCCTCTGACATTCTGGAAACTCATCTTATCTTAATAGAGGCAGAGTCACTGACTCAGAGCAGCCCACATGGGCCGAGGGAACTCACGACAGCTGCAGCTGAAAGAGTGAGAGAAGAGACACTTTCTTTTTCTAAGCATAAAATGCCTATGATGGCTCCTCAATTCAACTAACCCTTTAGCAGAGCCTCTATATACTAGGTGTATAAAATAGTTGTTGGCAGCTTGTTTAAAAAATACAAAGAAAAAGTAAAAGAACATACATTTTATTTAGCCATAGAGTTAAGAGGATATGGGGATGTTTAGTGCCACCTCTATTATTAAATCAAATATAATTTAAAAACAAGAATTGTCCATTTCAATGTCAAATGAGTTTCATTCACCACATGTCTGTTCTTTACTCTGTATGTTAGGTTTTATGCCTTCTGGAGAAAAATTTAAGTTTAGAGTGAAACTAGTCCTATATATAAATATATCCGAAAACAAGAATATGTAGGAAAATCCCCAAATGTCTAAGATTTCCGTTTCTGTCATAAATACTGTCATTAATTAAAATGTACTGGGAATCCACCAGATGCATAGAACTATTCCAGGAACAATATAATAAGATTTGACCTGTGTCTCTAAACAAAAAACAAGCTTAGGGTTTAAATATTTCAGGCAAATCTTTTACTTTTTCTTCCCTAAATTACCAAAATTATTGCATCAAATGTTCACTTACAGTTTTGATAACAATTCAAATTATATTATAAAGAGTTTGAACTAAGTCATCGAAAAATCTCCTGTTGGAATGAAAAAGAAAAAAATATAAAGCAAAACAAAACCCTTCTGCGATCACCACCACTAACAGTTTCACAGCAAGAACAAAACTAATCCTACCAAAAATTAGTGGTATTTAAATAACAACATATTTTGAAAGTTCTAAACATGTTACGGATATCAGCTAATTTGTCTATCATGGCAGAAGGGATGTGAGTTTATTAACATTAATTCCTTTGAAACCCATAGTTATAATGGAGACCATTTTATTTAAAGAGTGTTATATAATTGCAATATCTTTGTAATATCGTAGAATAAAAGTCAAAGTTCATAATACAATTATTCATATCTATGTGCTCCTATTCTTTACTTTTTAAGACAGTGAGTTTAGTTAGAATTTCCCTGAATTTACCAAAGCCACTTTCAGGCACATTTGGTCCCCTAGAGAGGAATCTTTCCTATACCTTCATGAGGTATGTCTGTGGGGGTGGAAGTGAGGGCAGGAAGGTGACTTGAGATAATCACTGTTAAAATGTTTTATTTGCAAATGATAATTTCTCCTTTCATAAATATCAGTAAATATGCTTCTCTCTTCCCCCTCTCTTTCCCTCTCTCAGGATATCAGGCAGATAAGAGTTATCAGTAAAGGTCATCCTCAATTTCTGTACAGAAATGATCTGTCTCCAGTATGTAATAAACATTTATCCATGCCTTTATTAGCTATATTGAAGCTGACAGTTCTGTTAAACCATTTTCTTTCATTTTGCTAGGTCATGACGGTTAATGCTGCTAAAAAATCTCATCACTGCTTTTGATCACTGTATTGTCTTCCCTGTATTATCAGAATTTTGTGAAGGTAAGCACTGGCTGGAATGACCTATTAAAGTCACAGCCCATTGAATCTCTAGCTGTTTTTTTTTTTTTTTTCATCACAATAAAAAGGCAAAGGAATGCAAAGAATAAATTTTCCTCAGAGGGTATATTTAGTTGGATAGTTGCTGTGTTCAGCCAACTCTGAATTTACACCTAGTAAAAAGTATCCAAAGCATCAAATATAAATGAAAACCACACATAATCCAAAATCTCCGTTTTGGTTGAATCTTTTACCAGAGTATTCTCAAGATCTAAAAAGACAACTTCACATTTTACTCAAATTCCTTTCTCATCTCCAGGGATCAGTTCTCAGGATGCAGGCAGGAGAAGAAAAATCAAAAGCAAAACCTCATTCATTGAATACAGATCTCCAGATAACTGAGATGTGCAATGGGGAAACATAATTAGGGGAGGGGTCGTTTGCATCTGCATTACTTTCCATCTTTCCCTCTTCCAGACCACTTAACCTCTCCTCTTGCTCAAATCAACTTTTAAGAATGGTTTGAGAAATGAAAAACAAAACAGCCATGAAAATGTCTATCCTTGTTAATGGATTAAAGATCTTATATAAAACTTGCCAAAAAAAGGTTAGCTGTCAATTTCAAGGAAACAGTTCAGATCAGTTAAGAAATAAACCATCTGAAATTTCAAACATGTTTTCTTTCAGTTCAACAAACATTTATTGAGTTCCTATTGCATTCCAGGTACTGTGGGAGATTCCAGAAATATGAAGAACTTATTTCTTCTCTCAGGTAGCTCAAAAGGAGGCAAAAAATAGATACTGAAAATTCACAGGGTAAAATTAAAGCACAGAGAAAAAGCACCTTCCCCAGCCAGGAAGGTCATGGAGACTGAGGGAAATATGAAGTACAAACTAAATCTTGAAGAGGTGGCACAGTTATTCAGGTAAAGAAGCAAAAGCAGAGGAAAGGGTATCTCAGGCAGAGGGAATGGTATGAGCTAAGGCACAGATGCATGACTGTTATATGTATGCAGAGAACCACTGGAATCTCTAAGTTGTCCAAGCATAGCAATCATAAGCATGGGAGACAAGAAAGGAAATAAAAAGACAACTTATTAAACTGGAAAGCTAAGGACAATACAAACTTTGGGGGCTGTGTAAGGAGCTTAATTAGTAGTATTTCCAACATCATTAATATGTAATAAAGCAAGAAACAGTATGGCAGTTTAATACCATTATCTATTCATTCTTTTTTTGATTTATTTTAAAAAATATATGTTTTGTGTCTACTACATGCCGGGCACTGTTCTAGTTGCCAGTTGTACGCCAGTGAATATAATAACCAAGTCCCTGAACTCATGGCATGTTCATTCTGATGGCATGAGACCGACGAGAAACTAACAGCAATGACAATATATGTCAGGTGGTGATAAGCTCTACTCTGTAGAAATAAATTAAGGCTGAATAAATGGGAGAGCAATGTGAGAGGTGTGAGAATGGGGAGCATGGTGCACTATTTTGTAGAGTGGTCAAGACAAGGAATCTCTGAGAAAGGGGTATTTGAGCACAGACCAAAAATTTAAATTAAAAAAAATGAGGACAAGAGCCATGTGGTATGGAAGAATTGCTTTCCAAGCAGATCTGATTACAGGTGCAAAGATCCTGAGAGGGAAATGTGCTTGGCAAGTTGAAGGGAAAGCGAAGAGGCTGGTTTGGAGCAGAGTAAACAAGAGAGAAGGTAGGGCAGGTAGAGTGCAGAGAGATGCAGATTAATACTGAGCACAGGGTTTTCATTTTTTTACAATGATCCAAATATACCTTACAGCTATGTATGAGTGTCTTAGAGATAGATACTGAAATAGAGATGTTTCAAAGTTTCATAAAACAATACTATATCCAGTGTACTCTGCTATTCTCAATTCTACTTTTTAAAAATTCTGGTCATAATCTATTAAATTTACTTTACAACCTACTAATAGGTCACAATCCACAGTATGGAAAACACTGAGGCAGGGCCATGGAGGCCAGCTGAAAAAAACACATGTTCTTTCTAAGGTACACAACACCTTGCCCAATGCCAGGCACACAGGCATCCTAATATTATTTGTTGAATAAATGAATAAACGTAATTAAATTAAATGTCCAAAGTATAAAGACCTCAAATTGTGCATTTCTATGCCAAAACAAAACTCTAAGAACTTCATGATTTTCAATTTATAGTTTGTCACCAGGTTCATCAGAATGTACTCAGAATGTAACACAATATCAGTATTAGTCACTTGTTAGAGTGGACAAAACATTCTCAGGAAGACCATTTACTGAAGGTAAGGGGAGAGTACTTAAAATTTACTTGTCAAAAAGTATGTACAACTTCTGGAATGCACATTCTTTTTTCTGAATTAAAAAAATAGGTTGAGAGTAAGTCCCTAAAGAAGTTCATTGTTGTTCTGATGGAAGTTAATCTCTTCTACCCTGATGATTTCCAACATAGGATTAGAAAATCTTTTGATATAAATGGAAATATGTGCCAGAATTTCTGACTAACACATTTGATTTGATTATTTTGTGAATGAATTGTATGTGAAGGCAACAGCCATCCTCATGAAGTTAGCTATGCATATTTCTTAACAAAACAAAACAAAGCAGAATTGAAGTTCAAAAAATGTGATATTTATTCTGTACAATTATAATTGCTAACACTTACACAATGTCAAGCACTGTTCTAAGCACTTTACAAATACAAAATTAATTAAATTCTAACAATAATCCTATGGAGGAGTTACAATTACTATCTCTATTTTACAAAGAAACTGAGATATAGAGAGCTAAAATAACTTACTATGTTCCAAGGATTACAACACTCTATATATGTTAACTTATTTAATCTTCATAACAAATTTATTTTACAAGTAAGGAAACTGAGGCACAGGGAGCTTTAACTTGCTCTTGTTCATCCAACTAGTAAGTCATGGAGCTGGGATTGAGCCCAGGGCAATCAGTTCCAGAGTCTACACTCCTCACTACTATGCCACTCTGCGTCCTTTAGCTGCAATATCTGTGCCAAGTTAGCACTGTAAAGTAAGACGACAATTGCCAAGTGAGACCTTAAAGAAAGTGTGAGCTCCTCAGGAGAGAACAGTAGCCCTGCTATACATATTTGGCACCAATCATTCGATCAGAATTTTAAAATATCACGAAGGACTCAGCAAATGCAACTTATGAAAATTTTATCTTATACTTTGCCTAATAAAATCCTGTATAAGAACTTTTAAATCATCTTGAGCCCAAATTAATCCAAGTATTAATGTCCTTCTGTATGTTTTGTTTTGCTTCTCTCTTACTCGCCTTAGCCCCAAGTTTGGAACAATATGCCATTAAGTTAAAAATGCAAATTCCACATGAAAGAGTCTATGTGTCTATTTCACATTCATTTTTAAAATTTGGTAATTAGATGTCTTTGGGTGTTTATAAAGAAATGTAGACATCTAGACAAATGTCCACCTCAGCATTTATGGCTCTTATTGAAAAATAATTGCTCTCATGCTCTCCTTGACTTGTTGTTTTTTTGTTCAGCGCTTAATACACACACGTATGCATACAAGGGTGTTAACCTTGATGGTCTGCTCCTTAACCTAAACTACCCTCTTTGTTATCATGATAATGGTCATATTAATGGTCAGGTCTATTTCTTAAAGAGCCTTTGTTCTCCATGGAGACTCAGCATAAATATACCAATAATAATCATCCATGTTCAGATGTTCTATCAACCTACCTTGGAGATGAAGGCTGGACCCAGCAATGATAACTCTTTTCACCATCCTGAGTAAAGATGCAGACAATAGAAGTACATAGTACACCATGATGACCTCTGACCTTCATGCCTGAGGCCACTGGGCTCCAAAACAAGACACAAGACCCATGTGGTCATGGGAATCTCAAAGAGACATTTCTGACCATAACCTGGCATTTCTTAATGAGCTCACGTTGCTTAAACTGTAAGTTATGGTCAAAAGGAAAACATCTCTTTATCAACAGATAAAGATTTTAAAATCCTAAAATAAATTCAGCAGTTGAAAAAAATAACTGAAATATCCACTTTCCCATGGCAATGTGATATTTTAAGCTAGGCATTTTCTTTGAGAGTTTCCCATTGTTTAGATTGAAATCAATAAAAACAAAGAACCAAATGCTTAATAGCCCTACTAATATTTCTTTTTCATTTTTAAAGTGTGTCTTGGAGACAACTAATGATAATCAAAAACTACATAGTGATTAGGTTCCCCTAATTTAACACTTCACTCTAACATTCATAACCTTAGATAAACCCCCATTTCCCAGTCTAAATCAATTTTGCAAAGAAGAAACTATATTAATATTTTTTTCCTTTTCTCTCTTAGAAATACCCTGTAGCTCATTGTAACACCTATTTTCCCAATGTTCACTGCAGTACAATGTTATGGTAAAAAGTATAACAAAATCATTTATGTACTTCAGGGATGAAGACTGAGACAAATCCTATTTATAGTATATGCTGTACCATACTATGCCAAGGTTATCTGGGCTTATGAATCTTTTTTAAAATGATAATGCCTTAAAGACTTCAGAGAGGTTATCCTCTACATTGACACCAGGAAAAATACAAGAGTAGGAATTACATGAAAAAATAATCTGCCTCTTCTGTTTAACATCTTTAACATAACAGCTTTAAATCCTATCTGATATTGAGCAAAAATCTAGATGAAAGAGTTAAATCCACTGCTTAAAAAATATATATCTATTGAGCCACAAAGTACAGAACAAACAGAATAGGGCCATCGGCATGTGGCAACTCCAATACATCTAGAGTCTATATCATTTAGTGACTGTGTAACTCCTAGTTTTTGAGAGGAGGCAAGTAGTCAATAAGATGAAAAACTATTGATCTACCAACAACTTTAATACAACCTTGAAAGAAATTCTATTCAAAACCCAGAAGCCTCCCTCAGTGTAGTAAATTACTGACTCCTAGGCAAAACAAAAATCCTGCCCTTAGGCAATTATCAGCATGATTCTTTATTTGAAGACTTACAGGCTGTTCAAGGGAGACCCTGAGAGTTTGGCCAAAAGGAAACAACACGTCCAGTGAGTAGCTCCATACAGGCCAAGCAAAATGGAGCCTCCCGGTATGAGAATATTAAATTATTATGGCTACAATGGGGGGTACAATTGTTAGTGGCCCCCTCCCACTTACATTCCTGCTCCTCTCTTCCCTGCCGTGAGTGCTGATTGTCATACCTAATATTCAAATGCTTTGATGATAATAAAATTGTCAAGATAATAGCAGGAAACTTTAAATAGAAACTCAACTTTCAAAAGCCAGCTGTGTTCTTCCCTGATCTTCCTAAGATGTCTTCCAAAAGCAAATTTTTTTATTTAAAAATTAGAACAAATATCCTATTATATGTAAATATGTATGCACAGGGTCTAAGTTTAGAAGCACAAATTACACATCGTAAATTCAATACTATAAATGGTCAACAGAATAAATACTACGAGAGAGACAGGCAAAGGAAATTGGCTGCGTAAGGAATGGGCCAGTAGAATGGGAATGAATCTTTCTTAATTTAACATTCTATTTGAGTGGGTGTATTTTCTTCTATCCAAAGGCCTTTAAGTGGATGCATGAAGTAGACAAGCTCTTAAATCAGGGAACAATCGCCCATGTGGGCATTATTGATGGCACCTTGTTCGAATAAGCAGTTTGGGCTTCTTTATTTCCTTTCATTTGACATGACATTCCACTCAATAGAGCCAGTGAGGTGAAGTGTAATGTGGTTTTTAGGAAGAACACTAGTATTGTTAACATGTTCAATATCTGTACTTCTTAAGGTTGATTCAGAAAACTTCGCTCTTTTGTCCCAATAAAATAATGATTTCAGGAAAACACTTTTGCTCTCTTTTCTTAGTCAATGCTGTTTGGTCTACAGGCATTTTAGATAAAAAGTACCAATGGATCAGAAGAAAAAAAAGTAGCAGCTGGACACTAAAGCTCTGTAGGTGGCTGCTGATAAATACAGTATTGTAACTTATTGGCATGAGCCCTCTCAGAGTGCTTTGAATACAGGTCAAAAGGCTTGACAAATTCAGAAGTCGATTTTAAATTATAATCTATATGCAAGTAAATCCTTATTCCTGCCACCCAAAAGGATATTTTTTTCCTTTCTTGGTTACATTGATATGAACCGACTTTTGTTTACCTTTCCATACAGACTCATATCAATATATCCATCAGAATCACCAAAATGCAAAGTTACTTCAGTTTAAAGCAGTGGCGGTCATTGCTTTAAGGAGGAATAATCTGGGTTTTTTTAATATTATATATGTAAAAAGAACATTCCTTAGTTAAACTTTTTGAAATAACTTTTTGGAAAGAAAAGCATTATAGAAAGATAAAGGATTGCTTATTTCCATGGTGTCATCATATGGTACCAGTAGGTACTCTTCCACAATTCATGTCATTTGGCCACGTTTGCTCGATTGTTCTTTGTCTTCCAGCACTTGTGCTTTCCATTTTCATGGAATTAATTACTAATTGCTTGTATTCCTCTTCAGAAGTATTGTCTTATTCATATATTCTTCCTATCTCCATATTGAAGTTTACAATTTCTCAAGGTCAAGGAACCATGTGTTTTATTGACTCTTTGCATTTCTTCAAAGCAAGCCTGTCTGTTCAATGTGAATGTTTAGCAAAATAGTTGCCAGTTTATAAGGACCAAAAAAAAGAGATAAGAAGGTTATAAAACAATTTCCGAGCAGTGGTCATTTTTGCCGAAGTAGAGTCAGAGGAGTGGAGCTACTATATAATTCTGATGTGTTTGATTTTTTAATTATGATAATATATTGTTTTATAATAAAAAATAAAGTAAAATAATCATTAAAGAAAAGAGAAGGAAGATCTGAAGAAGCACACTAATGTTCACCTTGAATGTTCCAATCCAAATATACTCCCACCTTATTAATGAATAGCATAAGTGATAAGATAAGGTGAAGAGATGGAGATAAACAACGTTATAGAGCTTGCTGCAATATGAAAAAATGAAGAATTTTTTGCAAAGACGGTTTAAAGAAAAAAAAAAGAGGAGTATGTACCTTTTAATCTGGACCTTGACCTTAACCTATGCAAGTGGAGAAAATAAGTGGTGTTATCTTGAAAAGATATGAAATGGCATCACATGATATGCCATCTACTAATGTTGGCATTCATTCATTCGACAACGTTTTTAAACATCTACTATATGCCAGGTATTTTTCTAGGCACTGAGAATTAGTAGTGAATAAAACAGGTAAAATATCATTGTCATCACTGAATTACATTTAGTTGAGGGAAACAGACACTAAACACTAAATCATTTAATGAAACAAGGTATGGTGATAAGTGCATTGGAGAACAATTAGAAAAAGGGCAACTGTAAGTTCAGTAGGTAGTGAGGATGGTTGCAATGAACAGCTCTGTGAATTCCAGGTCTTATTTCCTTATCTCGAATGCTGCCTTGAAGCTTTACTTCAGCCCCCGCAGGTGTAAGAGACTAGGGTTACACAGATGACAAATGCATGTAAAAGTTGCTCGTCTCTAACAACAGAAACCCCTGCAACCTCTTGCTCTTGCCCTGGAGCCACACAGAGATGGCCTACTGCAAAAACACTTTCTTTTTGTCAATTACAGAATAATAGAACTTTAGGGAAAACCTAAAATCTTTTCTACCAATAGCACAAAATTCATAGAATTATAGTATGTTGGGGGTTCCTTCAAATTCAGTTTTTTCCACACCTGAAATGGGTTTTATGAAAACTAGTTTAAACCTAAAGACAGCCTGGATGCCTTAAAAATGTTTACCATTAAGTGGGAGTTCATGAAGGTTTTTATAGGACCTAAAGCTTATGCAATTTGGGAAGAAAAGGAATACCAATATATGAACAAAAATTAGATATAAAAGAGAATATGTAAATCAGAAAATAAATTAAAGCAAATTATATAATTCAAAAGCTGACAAACACCATAAGTATTACAGAATCTAGAATAATCCAGTCTAACTTCTGACTCAATACATTTTAAATCTGTTTTCTCCTTCACACCCACATATTCTAATGACAGGCATTATAGAACACAGTCTCTGGCCTTGTTCTTTTGTATCATAATGAGAGATAAATCAGCACAGCATCAGAAGATGTTTTCACACCAAGACATCCTACAATAATTTAACTATCCCTAGAAGTGACTGCAAACCACATGTCCCACTAAACCCAAACAAAATGTGTCTCCAACTTAACTTTCCTTAGCCATATTCCAAATGTCCCATGGCCACTCAATAATAGCACTCAACTATAGTGGAAGTAATAATCTCACAAGATTTCCATATTTCACAGAGAAACTGAAACTCAGTTTGACCTGAAGTAAAAACAACAGCAAACCTCAAGGCTGGAATTTCAAAACTGGTTCTTTTTACTATGCTAAGTGTGTTTTTTTCACTGAAAGCTTCAAATAATTAGCAAATAAAAGTGAATATAGAAGAAAGACAAAAAAATAAAAGAGATGAATATCACTAATGGAAGGATTTTAGTAAACAAAAGCTAAAAACTGGAACCAGGTAGTCAAGGATAATATATAAACAAAGTGCAATTTAAAAATACTACAGAAATCAACAAAATAGATTCTGGCCCCCAGAATAATCTTTAGAAAAATTATTCAAGAGATGCAAAAGTAGAGAGGGCAAAAAGAGAATTCAGTTCACCCAACACCTTTCTCTATCACCAACTCCCAACCCAGCTCATCACCAACCCTTTTATCCTTTTGTGACAGCTTTCCCTACTCAGCTGTCTGGCTACCTACTGGGTGGAACAGGCTGTTTCTCACTGTGCCTCTCTCCCAGCTTGTCAACTGAAATCATCTTGGAATTATAAGGTCATTGGTATATTCCTGAAATAAGGTATTACATCAAACACTTCACATGTCTCTATGACAAAAAAACTAAGAATTTTTGAAAGAATCGGCCTGTCAAATAATATGTATTGAGGGCCTAGTACTGCTAGGTACTGTTCCAAGCTCCAGACTACCACAGGGAGCAAGATAAGCAGACTCTGTCCTCAAGGAGGTTACATTCTAAGTAGAAGCCAACAATGAAATACATTAATTAAGAAAACCTTTTGAGATTGATAAATGCTATGAAGACAAGATAGTTATAAGGAGGATTGGGTGAACTTCTATACAGAGAAGAAGTGACATTTGTGTTGAGATGAGTGGGATAGGAAGAAACCAACCACAAGGAGACCAGGGAAAAGAACTTTCCAAGAAAAAGGTACAGCAAGTGCAAAGTTCCTATAGGGGAGATGAATTGTACATGTTCCATTTACAGCAAGAAAGTCAGTATAGCTGCAGCTTCATGGACAAGACAGACATTGAGGGAGATAATGTCAGAGAGATAAGCAAGACTAAAATTCATAAGACCCACAGCTCTATGAGCTTAGATTTTTATTAATGAGCTTAAATTTTTTTCTGGTAACAAAAGAAGTCATTGGATGTCTTGAAGCAGTAAGTAATGTGATCTTATTTCCACTCTAGAAAAATCATTCTGCTGCATAAGAGAAATGGTGTAAAGGGGGAGGGGGGAAAGAGAGAGAGAGAGAGAGAGAAAGATTGGGAGTGAGAAAGAGCAAGAGAGAGGCCAGGCCAGAAAGAAATAGAAGTTTGAGAAACAGTACACCTTAAAAATTGTTTAAAGTCAGGGCACTGCCTAAGATTCCTGAAGAAAAAGGTTACATTTAGTAGAAAGCAGGCCTGAGGAGAGAACCTGCCAAAGTTTAAAGATATGGGAGAGAAGGCAATTGGAATTAGTCTGATGCCCTAATTCTCAGGCCAATGAGACAAATACAACAGGTAGTAGGAGTCTCTATATCTGAATATTATGTGGGAATTGGACATAACCACCCTCTTCTAACTGTCCAGAGGTAAAGTAAGAATGATGCGAATTAAACTTTTTCAATGCTAATATCTTCACTGAAGAGACTTCATAGATAGGGCATACATGCTTGGGTTTCTTGACTGAAGAGTCTCATGACTCAGGGTGATCAGATGTTACATTTGAGGAAGACAGACTCAAAGGCCTCAAGAGATAAGCAGATGGGATGTAGGAGTAGGAGAATAGGGATAATTAAGGGAAGAAAAGAGGCAGAGCAGGGAGAAGTGAAAGATGGGGGAAAAAAAAAAAACCAGTACAAACTGAAGGTAAGAGAATGGCGTAAGAGTATAGAGTAGGTTATTGTTGGCAGTACACAGATTCTTAAAAATATTTACGTATTTAATTTTACAGTTGTCTTCTCTTTTGGCAAGTTGTTTCTGCTTTGTATTTCCAGGACTGATACAGAGTTTCAAATTTTTAAACATTTATTTAAGAAAAAATACAAAATCAGTCTAAGGAAAAAAAATTAAGCATACCAATTTCTTAATCTACAGAATCCTAATGAGTACCATGGAATATAACCTGCTTTTCAGGATTGCTGTGATGATTAGCAATGGGGGTTATAAATCATCTAGCACAACGCCTATGAGGTTTTCAATAATTATTAACTAATATCATTACCATTAGTATTTTAAGTACCTAGCATTTGCCAAACTTAACAAAAACTATTTTATTAATGAAGCCATAGAAAAACAACAGAAGTTTTTTAAAAGAGAAAAGAAACTGGAGAAACAATTAGATTATATGATTAGCAAAAAATAAGAATGGTATTAATGCTAATACAAAAATGAATTGGAAGTAAAGAGTTGATTAGAAGAAATTAAAGGGATAGGAATAAAATTAGGAGTCAGGAAGTATAGGTAGCAAGATGGTGACTTATGATTTTTAGATGAAGCTGAAAGATCTGGTGCCATGATGGGGCCTGACTGATTAGGTTGCTCACTAAGCATAGAAGAACAGAAACAAGTTCTTGACCTAGGAATCATGGGTGGGTACTGGGAGATTACTAAACCTCTAAGATCAGGTGATAAAATGTCATGTATGCAAGTATGAGAGCAAGTATTTTTCTGAGAAGAGGATCCCTGGCTCCCATCAGATGTTCAGAAATTTGTGACCTCAGATTTTTAAATACTGCTGACTACGAGCAAGATCAACTAGTCCACTGAAAGTATCTGAAGTCTGTATCTCTGTATAGGCAGTGTCCCAAGTTTGCTACGTATTGGAATGATGCTGTACTTAAGGTAGCTAGAACAGAGGGGCCAAGTGTTGAGCTGAATCTATCATGAGCAAGTCATGGTCCTATCACCAGCGTTTTTCAAAACAGACTTCTGGTAAGCCATGGCCAGATCTGTTATAGAGCTGGTAGGCAAAGAAGCAATTGGTGTAAGAAAAAATGTTCATGGCACAGCAAGATTTCCCTTAGAAGGCAATGAGATTGATCATCACATAATGAGATTCTAAGCATTATAGATGGTGGTGAGTGTTCCTAACTGAGTTCCCATCTCCACAAGGGCAGCCCTGACCACCAAACCTTGGGTGTACCTCTGAGGAAAAGGCAGGGAAAGGAGAGCCATTTTCACACAATTGTACCCCTAATCTCATTGTGCCCTTTTCACTACTTGTTTTCTGATTCAATAATAAACTGAAATTACCAGCAACCTTAGACCAGCAAATCAAAGGCATCTTCATACCAGGCAATCCTTAGGGAACCAAGAGCCAGCCAGTCCCAGGAAGCTCTGCAGAGCTATTTGGAGATTGCTTTGGGTCTGTTTTATCACAACTCAGTACTCCCATAAATACCTTCAATTTCAAAAGCAAACTTACAATTTGGCACTTTAGTTGAAACATTGATGGGACTTATTTCCATCCTTGTATAAAGAGCTCATCCTGAAAAATGTCTTCATTGTTTATTTAATAAACTTTAATGTGTCCAAACAAGAGAAGCAAGAGAAAGTGGGGCCCTCCCATAAAAGAGGCCAAATTTAAAGGAAAATATATTAATAGATTCTAGAATATATTTTGAAATATCTGTCTTTCCTAAGTATTCCTAAACATTTATAATTTTCACCATACTGGCCGTTTCTTACTGCATGTTTTAAAGATGAGAAAAAATAGTGAAGCTCTCATGGTTGAAAGGGTGCCACAATGCAAGCTCTGTAAAGACTCCAGTAGAAACTGTTAAGAAACAAAGCTATCAGAGCACCAGAAGAAATTATGGGACATTAATAGATACATAAATGATTCAAACAACATCAATGACTTAAGATGTTGATTTTTTCTTTTTTTTTTTAATGTCAGCTCAGCATCCAGCTCTAGTAAAAAAGTGACACTTTCTTGGCTTTTTGTTGTTGCTTTGTGAACAACAAAAAACTACAAAACCCTGTTTCATAGTGGGTTAGGGGGACTAATTCTTGATAATCTCATCCCTTGAAGATAAGGTTCTTTACTTCAAGAGCTAGGAGAAACAGAATCCAGGCAGACATTATTAGCATAATTTTATATAGAACATTTTTAGTTTTGTATATAAATGTGAATTTCTTATCTTGGAATGTATATTTTTCTCTCAACTTGTTCCATTTATAGCTAAGAACAAAACAGGGGGTCTTGTATAGTAATGTGTAGGAAAAATATAAAGGAATAGATTTGACAGTGCCAAGTCAAACAGACATTCAGAGTCACATACATATCAAACCTTCTTATGGGAATAAAAAACAGTGATATCTTCTATTACCATGTTTCCCCTCCCAGGTGGAGCAATGAGGAGCCTGGAGTTTGGTGACCTACATTGAAACCCACATTGGAAGGGCTTCCTCCCCTGAAAGGGTCTCCTTTCTTTCTCTGAAGTTCCTCCTGCAGATAACAGTGTAGGCTCAGAGAGGTGCGGTGTGGGACAGAGAAAGGGAAAAAACCCTTTCTTCACACTCGTGCTGCTCTGAATGCGGACCATCTGTGCCCCCAGCTGGAGCGCCGGCAATGGTCTGGCACTTGAACCACACCATATTTACAGATCTAAACACAAATGGCTACTGCCTGATTGTTTCATGATTCATTAGTCAGACAAGCTCTCTTCTCCCGCCAGCACAGCTGTTACAGAGTAAACCTTTGTCACTTAATAGGCCTGATTATTACTTTCCATCAAAGGTATTGATCTGTGTCACCTCTACTTAAGGGAATGGGGGAGAAGAAAAGAGGGGAATAAAATGTACCAGGAAAACACGAAGCAGAAGAAGGAGGAAGAGGGCAAGCGAGGGGCATTAGGCGAGATCGGCGACAGTGGCTTCCTCCCTTGCTCTGTCCTGCGTGCCCTGAATATCTGGATTCATGACTGGCTTTCTTGGGAAGAAGAGCCATGCCTCACATGGCGGACAGCCCTGCTCCCCCGAGACCACCGCAGTCACAAACTCTGACCACGCAGATCATTGCTCAACTGCGGGCGCAGGGTGAACTGAACCGGAAATCTGTATCAATTAATAAACCAAGCCAGTGTGCACATAAAGTACAGGCTCTGGAGGGAATTTTTTATAGTTCCTTTAATTATCTCCTTTTGTTTAACAAATAAAGTGAAGCTATAACCCTGGGCTGTTCCCTGCCTGAGACGCAGGGCAGTCGCCCCTCTTGAGAGGTGCTCCTGCCTGGCTGCCAGGCGGCACTGAGCGAGCGCGGCCATGCGGACGCCAGCTTGGCACCCTGCCGGCGCCTGCATGCTCTCTTTCTCTAGCGCACTGCCCTGGCTCTTTCCATCACTTTTCTCACTTTTTCCTTTCTTAAAAAATACTCAAAGAAACACAAAGTGGGAGGATTTCTTGGGTAAGAGAAGACAAAGGCTCTCAGAAATTAGAGTAACTCCATAAAAATCCAGGTAAAGATTCTTACCATCACCACCATAGCAACTATTTGAGAAGCACGAAATTTAAAAAGGGAAACCAGAAGCATCTATCCAGCTTTCTGATTTGCCCACCAGCAAAGGATACTCAGAGAGACTAGGAAACCTCCTCCTGTCACACAGCTTTTGGGGTGGTGCACCTGAGTCTAAGAAAAAAGTCCCTACTAATTAGTTCAGAGCTCTTTCCATTCTATCAACAAGCCTTCCAAAAACGAGTATCTCAATTCAGACCACAATGTTTTTAACTAATATTGTAGTTCCCACAGCCCTATAAAAAGATAAGATCATAAAAGAATGAGACCTTTGTTCAGAGCTTGTGGAATCAGCCTCAGTATAGTCACACTTTTGCAACTATATTCATATCGTAGAGGAACGCCTTACTTCATCTAGTACACATATGTATATGCATGGATATTATACACAAGAAATCCCAATGCTTCCATGCACGAAAAATCGGCCTTGCTCTTACAACCACTTAACAGCTCCAGCCCTCTGAGATTCCAACAGAGGCTAGCTCCCTTCTGTCTCCATACACTCATTGTAACTGCTACCCAAATCTAGTATATTAATGAGATCTTTATGACTCTTTTTCCCCAGAGCTCATCCTCCAATTGTAAGGACATTGTCATCCTAGTTCAAAAAAGGTCAGCAGCTTTGCTAAGTACATCACTGCTTGTGTTATGGTGTTCACCACAGATGACAGATTGACTAGCCTGAACATTGAGATTTTCCACTTGTGTGATTGTCAACAGAAGCAAGAGACAAGGCTCACCCTGCCAACTCAGTCCATTCAGAGGGGAATAGTCAGAACACGGTTTGCTTACGTTCCTATTTCCAAAGACATTGTTAATGAGTACAGCATTGATATATGAATGGGCTGTGACCCTGGGGAGCTGAACAGCCCATTTCATACTTACTTTACTCACAGTAGGCCCCTGGCCAAGGGTACGATGCTAATGACTTGAGAGTACTTCTGACCCAGCCCAGATTTTACTCAGTAATCTGGCAGTGAAAGACCCTCTGTCCCATTTCCATGCCTATAGTTCTCTAGGTGGTTTGATTGTTATACTTGATATCCATGTCCAGTACCATCTAGACTTCTCACCTTCCTTCTTCCTAGCTCCCAAATGGCAATGAGAATTTTACTTCTTGGAGCAAAATATAAATGAGGCATGTAGTATGTATTTCAGTACCCCTAAAAAATGTTTCACTGAAATTTTATCCTTAATTATTTCATCAGAAACAGAATGCAGATACGGAAGCAAATGAAATCTTACTAATAGCCAACTTTCAGCTTTGGAGCTTTCCAAAATCAGAGTTTTCTTTTTGTAAGTTATGTCTATCAGTTGACAGGACCAATATGATTTTACATGGGTACAGTTTGCCAAACAGGAACTCCACATAATATAGTGCACTTGAAATTCATATAACAAGAAAGCTGTCAGCAAGTGAAAACATTAAAATAAAGGGCATTTGTTCTTAACAGGGAAGGAAAATCAGCTTATAAACACAAAAAAGAAACTGATTGGCAAGAACTCATGTCAAAATGCCAAAGAACTAAAAATACACTTTGATATTTGCTCTGCTTATATTCCACTTGATAATTTGGTTTTGAATCTAAATATGCTTTTCTCCCAGCATATCAACAAAACGGACCTTACCTAGAAATCTACGTATGGCGACAAAGAGCATTTGGAAGTATCCTCTATTTAAAAAAAAAAAAAAAAAAAAAAAAAAGTCCTTAAAATTTTTTAAAGACATCTGATCAATGGTTGAAGGAGCTTAAAAAATCTTGGTGAGGCAGGAAGCATAGGTATACTCTCTGCATTTTACAGATGGGATTCTGATGTGTTAAAAAGTTCAAGATAGAGAAATATCATGAAACAATCTTTTCACAATATATTTAAAGCTCCTACATGTGGGGATCCACCACGTGGAATGCAAAAAAGCTGTGATCAGAACTCCAGGAAGACCTACATGATTGTATACAAAAACAAATATCACTAGAAAAACGAGGTCCAAGATCATCCCAAGGCCTTTGTCTTTGGAAAAAGCATGGGAGAAAATCAGCTTTCTGCCTTCCAGTGTGTCACATATTCTGGAGGTAGCCATGCAGAATGGGCTTGAGTCTGGGTACTTTCTACCCAGAGTAAAATAAAACATACATGTGCAGTCAATTAAAACAATGTGCCTTTATAAATAGGCATAACACTTGTTCTTACATAGCTACATTACTTAACTAAATATACATTGAACAGCTGGGACTAAAACCCAAAAAATACATATAGCAGATTGCAATGAAAACCTACGGTTGTATTTAGTTACCTACACATTTTAATCTGGTGCATGAAACCAAAGCCAACAGTATTCAGAGTTGGATAATTGTACTTTCTTGCTCTTAGAAATGTCAACACCAAAGCATGTTCTGGAAAATGCCTTTTTCTTTAAATATTTTTTATTTATTTTTTCTACATTTTTATGGGGTGAATGTACACAGACTTTTTTTAATGCATTGCATTTATATTTCTCATTTGTAAGTTTAAAAGTTAACACAGTGAATCCTAAAATGTCTCCAGGCAATGTGATATGGGTGTGGATTATAAAATAAGTAAGTGTATAAATGAGTGAATAATAGCCAACACAACTGACTATGCAATAATTACACATATATTAACTCATTGAATAAAAAGAATACCCTATGAATTAAGTTCCCTTATTAACCAAATTTTACAGATGAGTAAACTGAGTCACAGAGAGGGTAAATAACCTGCCATATGATATACAGCTGTTACGTGGAGCTGCTGGAATTCAATTCAGGTTGTCTGGTTCCAAAGTCCATGATCTTGAACTAAAAGTTACAGATAAACATAATAAAAAGAAAGAACTAATGAAGGAATGAAAGGAGAAAAGGAGGGAGGGTAGGAGGCAGGAAAGGAATCAAGGAAGGAAAAAGAGGGAAGAAGGAAGGAAGGAAGGAAGGAAGGGGGGAAGGAAGGAAGGGGGGAAGGAAGGGAGGGAGGGAGGGGTATTGCCTCTATAATACAATGGGGAAATCTGAAAAACGTTCTTGAGGATTGAAAGCAAGTCTTTCTGAAAGCCAGAACAGATCTTTTTGGAGAAAAGGAGGAAAGAGGGGTTTTGATGCCAACTGAACCCACTATGAGAGGAGCTAGGTAGAGGAGAAATGACTACAGATTTGGTCTGTCTGTGCCGGCTCTTAGGGCCTCCCTTTCATGAATGTATCCATCTGCCCCAGCATCCTAAACGTTTCAATCAATACTCTTCTCTGCTTGGAGTTAAGAAGATGTCAAGGAATAAGACACCTGGAAACCTAAAATGCAAGTGTGGCAACGCATGGTCATTTTGCCATGGTGAGTGCGCTCAGATTCATGCCAAAGAGTGGAGCCTGCCTTCTTGCCAGCAGTCCAGACATTCAGCAAACAGACCACACAGCAGAAGCAGCAGGCACAGAAGCAGAAGGGATCTGTCCACCAGAAGAGAAATCTTCCATACATCCATGGGAAAAAATATATATATACACGATGGGAAGAATAGACTAACGCTGACAGTAGCAGCAGAGTGTTTGTGATGAGAGAAAGTAATTGGAACTCAGCAGTAATGCTGACTGGCAACAGAAATACCAGGGAAAAACACGTCATTCAGTGTAAACTCAGAAGCAGACCACACAAATAACAGAAACATCAGTCATTGTTTTTTGGACTTAGGCAGAGCAGGAAATCAAGACCATCAGAAGCTTTAGCACAGATGCCTGAGAGTGCTGAGGTTTGAAGGAGCTGAGGGTTTGTTTTAATTTATTTTCTTTTTTCTTCGTTACAGTAGGCTCCTTTGGGGTAGCTGTATCTGGTGTTTTAAAGAGTAGAAACAAAGATTTTATCCATGTGACCCTATTTGGAACCTTTTACATTTATATTGATGCAGGTGTTTTCAAATAAAACCTTCCAATAAATTATGACCTTCAACTTCTAGATGAAGTAGTGCTGTTTTTCACTGTGGTAAATATATCAGAATATTGAGTATAATACTAAGAATTAATATAGTTATCATTTAGGGAATGCTTACTGTGGACCTTTCAGGCATGATATAAGGGCTTTATGTACATTAATATTCACCAAAATCCTGAAGGAAGTGCTGTTACCCTATTTTCTTAATGCATGTTGTTGGGATTAGCATATAGTGAAGGCAAGAATTTTACAGAAAATAAAATTGAGACTGAGAGGGGTTACAGAACCAGGAAATGGCAGAGTCAGGATTCGACCACAGGTTTGTTGGGATCCAAAGCCCTTGCTCATAAAAGATGTTGCCTTCAGAATTGTCATTAGAAATATTAAAATAACTACAGTCCAGACAGCAGTCCTGAGGTTTACCCTCAGTGCACCCATGATTGGGCTGGCACTCATGACTGCTTGAACCTTCAACCACTAGAACAAGCAGGGGCACCACAACAGTGCGACAGTGGGAGTACTGGAAGGAGCCTTGGACGAGATTTCAGAAGAGCTGGGTTTGGGGCCTAACTAGGCTTCTAATTCTTGATTCCCTTGCACATGTTCTCATGCCTCTGAACTCAGTGTCTAAATCTCCACAAAACGGTGATAAAGAGACCTACATTATTAGACTTGACGTTGGGTGATTAAATGAAAATATGATATAAAACACTCCAGAAATGAATGTTTGAAGCCTA
The DNA here is from genome assembly GCF_000951035.1 of Colobus angolensis palliatus. Classification (NCBI taxonomy): domain Eukaryota; kingdom Metazoa; phylum Chordata; class Mammalia; order Primates; family Cercopithecidae; genus Colobus; species Colobus angolensis. Next base: position 994,548 of record NW_012115156.1, on the reverse strand, counting down.
TATAGCTATGTGATACTCTTAGATAGTAACTCTTTGGTTTACACTAAAATACTCAAACACCCAAACAGAGGTCAGTGTCTTCCCCTCATCGCTGCTTTCTCTCAGACAGCAGCCACAGGCATTAGATGCTACCATAGGAGGAAACATTCTCCAAATGCTAGAAATTGTGCAGGATGAGCAAGAGCAAGATGACCATAAATTGGGTGTCAGCCCAGCCCTGGGACAAAGACAGAGAAGGAGTTGGAAATTTTTGAAGTGTTCTGCATTATAAAGGACAAAAAGGGATGAATAATTCCCTATTTTCTTAATGCATGTTGTTGGGATTAGCATATAATGAAGGCAAGAATACTAAATCTTGTTGCCTTCTGACTGCATCATTATACGAAATGTAAACATGCATGTATCTATGAGGTATTCAAAAATGCCCAGGCTTATCAAAATTTCATTTTTGCCTCCAATTTCAAAATTGTGCCCTTTTTTCCTAGAAAACAGCAAAATCAGGAACCTTACTAGGTCTTGTGGCTTTATATCCCTTGAATTGCATTTAAATGTAGTTTCAAAGTCCCCAGATTTCTACCAATGTAACTAGAATTTTCAAGGATTTAACTTTTTAAATTAGGAAAATCTGTTAAAAGTTATTAATCCTTTCCCCAGATAAAGGCTCACACACACACATACACACATGCACACACAGCTGACTGTACAGGAAGCTGCAGATTCTCTGAAGTCCATCCATGAGCCCTTAACGATTTATGGGCCCCAGGATACTCCCAGACTTCACATGTGCTTCTGCAGATGAAAATACTGCACGATAACGCTTGGCCACGGGACAAAGTGGGGATTAAAATCTATTCCCCCATACCATTCACCAAGTCATGTGGTGTCCACCAGAAGGGAGTTTGTTTTCTAATTTCTGCAAAGGTGCCAAATGGCCAACAGTGGTATACTAGGGCCAGCTCACACCAGCTCTCAAGCTGAGTACATTGCATAGTCTCCTCCCAACTCCATGTTCAGTGACAGTCACAATAGTGGTTTGAAATCAGCCATAGTGGGACTATTAACACGATGGAAATCAGCAAAACCTGCAAATTAGGACCACCCCCACCAAGAAAGCCAGATGCTGAAGATTCACCAGTACACCACAGCATGTGGGAGAGTAGAGGCCCTGAGAACTCGTCCTATGTCATAAGAGATTTTCAATAAAAACCTGAAAACACTATTTTTAAACCTACGTTCTAATTTTCTTTCAGCCTGTCCTAATTGCCTTTAGGTCAAGGGCACGTGTGCCCTGGCTTGTTTTGAGCACAAATTTAATAGTTAACAGATGCTAGAGGAAGTATGCAGAGAGAGCTGTGGAAAAATTGATTCCCATTTGATCCCAGATGGGTTTAAAGACAGCATCCACAGTTATCAACCTATGTTTTAAAGCATCTGCAGCACTGATAGCAGTAACTGCCACAAGAACCATTAAAAAAACAAAACAACTAATGGTTGCATATAATTTTTAAGACAGGGACTATAAGGAAGAACTATGGGGGAAAATAAATCTAAAGACTCATTACTCTTTAAGATGGCAAGGAAGAAAAGTCCTACCCATCGCAGGTATACATTGTTGTGGACTGATATCAGGTGTCTTCTGTAGACTTTTTGAAGAACAGCTCTTTACAACTGAATTCTATCTTGAGCTAAGCATTCTCTTAGCAAGGAAAAAGAAAAAGTCAGGTCAAACGATTGATTCCATTTCTGAATTACAGAGGGCTATTGATTTTTCATTAAGGTTCCTGTGCTGCCCTCAAGAGCAGGGAGAGAGAAGGGAAAGTAATTCATTGATCAGAGCGGAGGGCCATGTTCATTTATTGGCTTCCTGCCACATCCCATTATTATCAGTTCTAAATGTATATTGAAGTCAGTTTATTTTCATCACAGCCTCCTGTCATCAGAAATGTCTCCCAGTAACTATTAGTTTAATCATCCTTTTCTCACAATGGCAATGAGTGATAATATCCAACGTGATCCTGGATTCACAGATATTATTCATTGGATTGCAGCGATGCCCCTCACAAAGCTCTAGTTAAGGGTCTGCCAATGCTTTCATAGTCTAAAAGACATAATAGCTTGAGAATTTTTAAATATATGTATATATTTGAAATAGATAGTAGTGCTTTCATCATTTTATTTTTTTTTAATTCCTGGAAAATTCATATTTGTTAACCTGTCAATTATGATAACTTTAGGGAATACAAGAAACCCTCCCAAATCAGGTATCATAAGTCTACACCAGGACACTGGAAACCAATCCAGAAAATCATAAAGCATGTCCAGAATAAATCATGTATTCCACTGAGTACACTAATTTTATTTGTGGAAACAATCTTGAATTACTTTATACATCTTGACTTACATTTGAATTTTTATTTTACATAATAGCAAACTGAGGTCTCAAAAGACTGAATGGTGCAGGATCATCCAACAAAGTGGCACCGTGGGGACCAGGACTCATGTTTCCTGGCTTCCCAGTCACTGTTTGTCCCACAATACCATTCTAATAATATTTCATCCAATTTCAGGTGATATTTATAATACATAAAATCATAAGCTGATATTGACTTTAATATCAAGCCCTGGAAATACTACTAGTGCTTTTTTATTTTTCCCCATCTCCAGATAAAAACTATTGCCTATTAAGTTCTGCCTCACACCTAGGTAAATTAATCAGCTGCCCACATTGTATAATAAGAGTGCCTACTCTTCTGAGTGGATTTTCCCAACACCCTGTGAGAGGTAGGAAGAATTCTCCCATTTCATAGATAATTTGGCCAAGGCTACATGGGAAATAATTTGCAGAGCCTGGACTCAGATTCAGGCCTTCTTAATGATGAGGGCTTTTTCCACTACACTACAGCTCCCTCTGGTGCTGAAATCAACAGTGGGAACTATTAAAAACGACTATGAAAAACTATTTCAAAGATGTATTCCAGTAAATTGAGCTAGAAAATATAGTAGAATAAAATATCTTATTCAGAGTAGCAATCTATACAAAATCCCTATGAATAACCATGACAAAAATATGTATGGAACTTATCTGACTAAAAATAGACAGTTTTACTGAAAAAATATAAAACAAGATCTGACTAAATGAAGAAACACAAAATACTTAAATATGTCATGTCTTTCCGATGTAATATTTTGGAAGAAGGTAGATGGCGTTATTCTAAAATTTCTGTGGATGAAAAATCAACACACACACACACACACACATTTTGGAAAAAAAATTAATGAAGGAGCACTCAGTCTATCAAATATAAAAATGAAATTTAAAACCTCAGTATTTGAAACTAGTCAAGAACCTGTGTAAAAAATAACAATTAGAGGGAAAACTATTACATATTTGAAAAAATTAAATTTATCCAATTCAATTTTGAATGCTCATTTTACAAGGTGCACCAAAATGTATTTTAGATAAAGAGTTAATTATTTTGGGTTTCTAAAATACTATAAAATAGGAAGAAAATAAAGATAAATATTTAACTTCCATGACTATTTTATCAGTATAAACCAGTAAAAAAGATAAAAAATAGATTTTACTATATTAATATTTAAAATGATGATTCAAAACATCACAAACTACAAAAATTAGAGATGCAAATCACACACACATGCAAAAAAAGTTTTATCTCACTATCATTCAAAAACATTGATTAAAATAACATAAAATTTTTGTCTACTGAATTAACAAGTTTTTTTTAGATAATAATAATCAAGACTCTAGTGAGACAGATTCTATCATACCATTGATGGGAGAATAAATATTTCATTATTTTAAAAAATATGATCTTATGGACCTGAAATTGTATTTCTAGAAATTTAGCCTAAGGAAATGACCAGAGATGTTTTTAAATACAAATGTGTACAGAAATATTATTTATAAGAGTCCAAGAAGGGAAATAATCTAAATAAAAATAGAGGGACTTTTTTTTTTTTTGAGACAGTTTCACTCTGTTGCCCAGGCTGGAATGCAGTGGTGAACTCTCAGCTCACTGCAACCTCTGCCTCCCAGGTTCAAGTGATTCTCCTATCTCAGCCTCCCGAGTAGCTGGGATTACAGAGGCCCACTACCGCGCCCAGCTAATTTTTGTATTTTAGTAGAGACGAGGTTTTGCCATTTGGCCGGCTGGTCTCGAACTCCTAACCTCAGGTGATCCACCCGCCTCGGCCTCCCAAAGTGCTGGGATTATAGGCATGAGCCACTATACCTGGCCAAAATAGAGGGATTTTTAAACTGGACACAACCATATGATCAAGTAACACAAAAATGTAAATAATCATGTTTGTTTTAACTTTTATTTAGGTTTGGGGATGTACATGCAGATTTATTGTATAGGTAAATTGTGTGTCATGGGAGCTGGGTGTACAGATTATTTTACCACCCAGGTAATAAGCATAGTACCCAATAGGTAGTTTTTCAATCCTCACGCTCCTCACTCTCTCCACCCTCAAGCAGACCCCGGTGTCTGTTGTTTCCTTCTTTGTGATCATATGTACTCAATGTTTAGCTCCCACTTGTAAGTGGGAGCATACAGTATTTTGTTTTCTGTCCTTGTGTTAGTTCGCTTAGGGTAATGGCCTCCAGCTCCATCCATGTTGTTGCAAAAGACATGTTTTCATTCTCTTTTATGGCTGCATAGTATTCCATGGTGTATATATGCCACATTTTCTTTATCCAGTCTACCACTGATGGGCATCTAGATTAATTCTATGTTTTTGCTATTGTGAATAATGCTGTAATGAACATATGCATGCATGTGTTTTCATGGTAGAACAATTTATATTCCTTTGGGTATATATCCAGTAATGGGATTGCTGGGTCAAATGGTAATTCTATTTTGAGTTCTTTGAGAAATCACCAAACTGCTTTCCACAATGGCTGAGCTAATTTACATTCCTACCAACAGTATGTAAGCATTCATTGTTCTCAGCAACCTTGCCAGAATCTGTTGATTTTTGATTTTTAATAATAGCCATTCTGACTGGTGTGAGATGGCATCTCATTGTGGTTTTGATTTGCATTTATCTAACGATTAGTGATGTTGAGCATAAAAATCATATTTTGAAGGAAATTTAATAATGTGGGGAAATGCTCATTCATGAAAAATAAAAGAGAGAGAAACATTGTGGGACCAAAGTTGTAAAGACTGAAATAGCAATGGGAATGAGGAGAGAGGGATGAATGGGAGAACAATTTAAGATTTAGAGGAATGGGATACGATCCTGTTACTAAAAACAAGTGTGGAAATAAGGGTGAGCACTGGATTATGCCCAGGATATCTGCTCAGGTGTTTGGGTGAGTAGGGGAGGCCATTGCCAAACTAGGTAATACACATGGAAAGGCCGAAACTTGACCTGGCTCTCTCAAATATCAGTATAAGCAGTCTGCTTAATACCCATCTTTCTTAATCCCATTGGATTTTTGTCCCTACTACCACCACAGGAGCATTTTAGGTATTGGGAAAGCTCGCTATGTCTCGCCTCTTTCTGACATAGCAGACCATGCAATCTACTGACACTGAAGTTATGTTCAATGTAAAACTGCAGCTACATGGAGATGCAGAAAGATATCCATGTTATTGCTGCACTGAAAGCTCAAGTGGGGGTTGTTCTAAAAGGTTCAGGAATCAAGAAGAATGTACAAAAGATAAGCTTACCAGAAAACGTTAAATAATTACTAACCTTCTACAGTGCACATAGCACTCATAACTATGTGAGAAACTGTGTTTATGCTTCAGTAGCTTTTGCCACTAAAAGTCTTGAGAATATGAGGAATAGTTTGAAAGAGAGATATTTTTTATAATCTGTACAACTTCTTTAATTAAGCAAAATAAGTATTTATATTAATAAGAACTTAATGTAGTATTTACCAGGTTTAATAGATTGGATAATCCATGTGCATGTAATTAAAACTAGATCTAGAAAGTGTGTGACAGCTTGTGTGCTGTATCCATTATCATAACTTCCTCCAAATTTCTCCAAATTATAACTGATTTCAACTTAACCATATTGCATAAATTTTACACTTATGATTCAGTGATAATATTAATACTTCTTCCCCCAAAGAACATATTTGTAGGCCAGAGAATGGTTCCTTTCTGCATACTATTAAGATACTTGGTTCCATTAAGGTTAAAAATTTTTCCATGAAAATTTTGGACTCAAGTATTCGTATGACTGTTTCCTTTTTAAAGTTTCCCTTTCACAGAAATAATAATAGTTCTAATACTGAAGCATCAACACTTACTGAAATGAATTACAACATGAAAGCTAACCCTACCTACATTTCAATCTCAAATCTGTGTTCATGGTCAAGACTTTAACTTCTCTGACGCTCAGTTTCATATCTATTAATAGTGCAAAATTGTACCTTTCCCTAATTTGAGTGAAAAAAATGACTTGCCAGAGTTGCTGTAAGGACTAAAGATATTGTAAACCATCACTATTAAAATAATTTACTATTCTATGTATTTTGTCTCTGTTATGTCATTTAATTCTCAGAACAATCCTATTCTTTTCCCCATTTTAAAAATTAGGAAGTCAAGGCACAGAAAGGTCAAACAAGTTGACCAAGGTCATATACCTAGCAGCAGAGCTGGGATTCAAACCAGCATGGTCTGACTCCAGAGCCATGGTGCTCAATCACTACACCAGCCTACTTCATAAGAGCATCCTTCAAGTGGAAGTTGTTAGAAATAATAACTATTGTTGCTGTTACTGTAGTTGTTATGACTTGCATCAACAGTGCTGCTTGTCAAAGAACTCCTTACCAGTTCCTGTTCTCACAAGCAATACTGTTTTATATTTGTTTTCGTCTCAGAACTAGAATATCATAAATATGTGTGCATTTGTTAAACTTGCATCAACAGTGCTGCTTGTCAAAGAACTCCTTATCAGTTCCTATTCTCACAAGCAATATTGTTTTATATTTGTTTTTGTCTCAGATCTAGAATATCATAAATATGTGTGCATTTGTTAACAATAACTCCTTAAATGGTTAAAAGTCTTTCAAATATAAATCCAGAAGCTATCGCACCTCACAGTTCAAGGTAAAAAAGAATGGCTGATGTAAATTATGTCAGTGCACCATCAACATAAACCATCAGGACACTATATATTACTGAGCAACCTCCACTCTGTACATATATCTTGATACAAGCAATACTTTTGACACCAATCACTTCCCAAGATAAAATACAGTTTGTAGGGGAATAATTTCAGCAGCACATAAAATGGCACTCTCCCACAAAAGAAACATTTATTTTCATACAAAAAATATATGTTTGCAGTGTTAAGTAATACAGTCACCAAACACAAAATAAAGGCAGTTCTTTACTTCTCCCCAAATTGCTCTATTTTGTCTCATTTTTCCAACCTAAATAATAATTTCTTACCCAAAACAGAAAGTGATTGTTGAGATTCAGTCCTTATCAAACATTTAGATAACTGAATATTTCCTTTATGCTCTTTTATTTTTGGGGATTCAAGAGAATTTCTTAACCAAAGTGAAACATCATTCTAAACAATAGATGTGATGCTACTCGTTAACAACAGGAAAACTATTTCAGTATATAGCACATACCGCTCCCCTACTCACCTTATCTCACAAGTGTTGCATGGATAACAGGTATCTACTATTTGTTGTCTTATCTAAAAAGGCGTTTTCATGACCAGTGCATTTAACACATTCTGTGGCCAACGTTAAGATTGTTGTGTTTTTATCTAGTATAACACTCAGCACGTGGCATATTTCAGACATCTAAGAATGCCACATACCACAAAGGCATAGATTATTACCATCCAGCTACGACCAAGAGAAAACACCTGGTGGTAAGAATCAGAAAATGGCTTTCAAAAACAGAAAATCAAATTTGCATATTTTTAAAGCTTAATTTGGTTCCTTTAAAAAAAAAAAAAAAACTCCATGAGAAATTCACTTTTAGATATTCTTATAGTGTTCCCTGCTTTTATGTTTCCCTTAAAAAGGAAAAGCAACTCTCATCCTGAAGCAGCAGAAGTTACTGAAATGCATCAGGTCTGGCAGCCAAGCAGACCTAATTCAACAATCAAATCTGTCAGTAATTTTCTTAACTTTACTCTATACCATAGGCTATATTGATGGAGCTGGAAGCAAACCACAGATAATGCTTTGATTTTATCAGTCCGTTTCTCTGAAAAAGTGTGAAATCAAAGTGTTAGGCCTACACCAGTATTTCCATACCTCTCCTATTCTAAGAGCACATGGATAGGTAAAGCCAAATCAAATAAACTCTGACCATAAACCATTTTGCTATGATTCACAGTAGCAATCACAATTATGTATTTGAAGTCATTGAATATTAAGAGAAGCACAGGCCAACAAAAGGAAATATATTTTTAATCTTTATCAAAATTAGAAGATGTTCTCAGCCTTAATCCTTTAGGTTTTGCTTGGAAATAAGAATATTTCTTATTGACTCACACAATTTTCTCAGAAAAAGAGAATTATCAACATTAGAACCTAAAATTATTATATAATCCAACCACTATGAGAGGCAAAGAGTGGATTGGAAAAGAGGGGAATTACATACTTTCAGATATCCTATAAGAAAACAATTACAATGTCAGACTTTATGACTAATTTATGGTGCATACATAATTGAAATAACTACTAACTTTTTTAAGAAAGAGCTTTGGACCACACCACTTATTGTATGATAAGGAATTTGGTCTTTTTTCCTTGTTCCTGGCATGAAGACTCTAAATCCTTGGAACTTCCCCAGTAAAAGAAGTGTCTTTGTTATTCATAAGTTCCTTGGATCACACCTGGGTTTGTGTTAATGAGGTGACTCATGGTGGGACCCCAGATAGCTTCAAAATGGGGGCTGATCATGTTATTAGATGACTGGGGCTTTGAACCATGTAATATCAGCCCAACTTCTGGACCTTCAGGGAGGGTAGGAAGACTGAAGATTGAGCTCAAATACATGGACAGTGATTTTATCAATTATGCCTATATTATGAAACCCCAATAAAAATTTCAAACACTGAAGCTTGAGGGAGCCTTTTGGCACATTGATGTGCCAAGAGTTTGATACACTCTGAACCCACTGAGAGACAGCATGGAAGCTTTGCAATTATGATCCTCCCAGCCCTTGCCCTCTGTGCCTCCTCATTTGTCTGGTCCTGACTTGCATCCTTGATAACAAAACTGTAAGTATAGCACTTTCCTGAGTTCTATGAGTTATTCTAGGGATTTCTCAAACCTGAGTTGTAGTCATGTAGGACTGTACAAGTCATGTACAAGTCCTCTGGATTTGTAGCCAGTTGGTTAGCAATGCAGGTGGCTTGGGGCCCCGCAATTTTTCATCTGGTATCTGAAGTGAGGGCCATCATGTCAGGGACCATGTCCTTAAAACTGTGAAGTCTGGTGCTCACTTTGGGTGCTTAGTCTCAGAACTGTATTGCAGTATACCACCACTGAAGAAGAGAATGCATCCTGTAGGTATCTAAATGCCTATGGTTTTACCTGAAACTGGTTAAGAAAAAACTAAGAACAGTGTGTTGACTGTTGTAGTTACATAACTGGAGCATGTCAGAAGAAGAATGAAACCTGACTCTCCAAAGTTAGAACACTTCTAACACATATTATACCATTAGATCATTCATGCTTCTATCATGCGAGATCCAGTTTTAATATCCCCCCAAAATATTTTGGCAATGTTCTTTTATAACTATGCAAGACATCAAGTTTGATACTGGTCTCTAGAGGAAAAGATCGTAACATTGTTTTTAAAGAAATTTGAGATAAATAATGTAGTTTCTATTTTCACAATTCATAAAACACTGACAGGGATATCTACTTACTAGATTAAAACATAGCTGCCTTTTTACTTACCTAGAATTATTTGGACATATCCATTTTCTGCTTCTTGATTTTATTTTCTAACACTGTAGTATAAAACAGACTGAAATTTTACATTCATATCATGGATGAGTTTCAAATATAAGTCAAATTTATAATCTACAGTCCTGTATAGTTTATGTAATAGCTGTACAGGTAGAGCCACCGTGCAAACAAGAATGTAGGCAAAATGAATTGTTTCATAATCAAATTCTCCAGTTATGTTTGGACTTATTGCTTGACAATTATTTTCATTTGTTTTTATTTTTGGAAAGTTAAAGTATATTAAAAGCCAACATTATAGTGTAATGAGTCTAGGTGTTACCTTGGATAATAACATAAAGCTATCTCCCATCAGGGCACAGTGGCTCACAGCTGTAATCCTAGCACTTTGGGAGGCTGAGGCTGGAGGATCACTTGAGGCCAGGAGTTCAAGACCAACCTAGACAATATAGCAAGACATCGTCTGTAAAAATAATAATAATAATAATAATAAAAATAATAATTATTATTATCTGGATGTGGTAGCATGCCCCTGTAATCCCATCTACTTGAGAGGGTCAGGGCTGCAGGGAGCCATGATCGCACCACTGTACTGCAACCTGGGCATCAGAGAAGATCCTGTCTCTCAATAAATAAATAAAGCTATCTTCTTTATTGCAAAATAGTCAATATTAAACTCTTCTTTCCATTAAAAATTATTCTAATTTATTTTTGTCACATGTTTCTTTTAGGCAAAAACTTTCTAAATTTTGCATTCTTAGTTATTTGTGAAATATTCATCTTCTTTCTTGAAATATCCACATATAAATATTTTTCACTTAGTAAAAAAAATAGAATCACAGCAATAAAAAAAGTCTCAGAAATGAACAAAAGGAAATTGAATGATTTACTCAAAGGTACACCACTAGTGAGGCTAGTAAGTGCCAGAATCTAAGATTCTTGCTGCATAATTTGGGGCTTGTTTTACTACATATTACTGTTTCCATCATTGGCTGTTGTAGTCAATGACTTCAAAGCATGTTTTGAAGAAAACAATTACCGAATACAAGTTCCTTTGGGTGAAAGAAAAAACTAAATTCTTGCCTTATGCAATGTTTCATTTTGACCATCTTCAAATAAATCATGTTGAGAAAACAAATGTTGAGCATAGCTTAACAATAAGACCTGCCAAGACTATATATCAATGTGCGAAAAGGCATGGGAATACTACCATCAAGTTATTGATGACAATTGGGGAATGGAGGACAACTTTAAATGTTTTACCTTGAATATTCTGCATGGTTTGAATTTTTATAGCAACTGTCTTACTGTTGTAATTGTGTTAACTTTGAAACTCAAACACTATAGAAGACTAATTGTTTTACAACATTTTAAAATTGGTTTGGATCCAGCAGTTTCTAAATCCTGGCTAATTTACTTTTGCACAGTGAAAAAGAGCAATTAACAAAGAATACATTCCTCCACAGCCATAGTCTGTTCATTTCTGGGACAGTGTTTGTGGCTCTGGATCAAAAAACATCAGAATAAACCTAATGGTATTTCAAAAGTTTCAGGGATGAACACCTAAGAAACAAGAAGCATCGTTATATTTCATTCTGTAACTGCAGAACAGACGGGATATATCATTCAAATCTATAAAATCACAAAGGATATAAATAGATGACCATTGATTCAGTCACCATACCTTGAAAAACTAGGACTGAATTTCACCAAAAGCAAAAAGAGGAAACTTTTAAATTAAATAAGATACTCCTCAACACAGCTATCAGTGGTATAATTTATCCTTCGAAGGATGTTTTGGAAGAAACTATGAGAACTCAGAATCTAAACACAAGAAACAGTTGAGACCAATTTACAGATATATCTGTAATAGGATATAAGAATAGTTAAATACAAATTAAATGGAACCTCAGAGTTCAAAACAATCTTTGCCACATGTTTTTCAGTAACTAAGCACTGTTTAAAATGGGAAAAGATGCCAAAATAGAGGAACAATATTTATAACATATTTATAAATGCACACATTTAACAAATTAACATGTTTAGCAGAATAACATACAACATAATATGACTGGGCTAGTCACAAGAAAGTAACAGAATTTTAAAACACAGTATAGTTTTGAGATTTGATAGATAAAAAACTCAGGTTTTGTGGTGAACACCCTTCACTGTTGCCAGCGTGGGACCTAAATACATAGGTCCCCCAAATTGGTACCATTTATCTACTGGAGATCTGAGCCCAGAGTGCCCCCATCCCACCACAGTGATAGCTTTTGAGTTACATTTACTTTCTGAATGTTACTACGAGACTCTACAACACAATTCTGTTGGTGTCCCTGCCAGACAGAGAATATCGCATTAGATTAACCAAGGATCAGAGGTATTTTTGTATTTATTCTCTTAGGCAGACAGAGTTAATATGCCCTGGTAGCAACAAAATTTCTAGAGAACCTCACTGAAATATTACAAATGCAATCTCTATTTCTTTCCCTCTCTCTCTCTCTCTCTTTTTTTAATGGAGACAGGACTCTCTCTCTGTCCCCTAGACTGGAGTAGAGTAGCACGATCTCATACCTTACTGTAATCTCAAGTTTCTAGACTCAGGCAATTCTCCTGCTTCAGCCTCCTATGTAGCTAGGACTACAGGCATGCACTACCACGCCCAACCAATTTTTCTCTTTTTGTAGAGATAGGGTCTTCTTATGTTGCCCAGGCTAGTCCCAAACTCTTTGTGTCACATGATCCTCCCACCTCTCCCTCTCCATGCCTGGCCCAATCTCCATTCATAAACCTACTTCCTCTGTTCTAGAAACAGACTAATATTCAAATACTCAGAATAAGCATTGTGACATTATGGTATCAGGGTCAAATAATCTCAGATGCCATGTACATTGGCAAGCAAAGATGAAACAGATTCAATAAATGTTTGTTCAGTGAAGATGAACGAATGAATATCTGGATAAACAGAAGAAAGAAGGGAAGGAAGGAGAGAAAGGAAGGAAAGAAGGGACGCAGGGAGAGGGGAGGGTACTAAGAGAGAGGGTGGAAGTGGGGAGAGAGAGAAAGAAACAAGGAGAGAAGGAAAGAGAGCCAACAGTCAGCTGTCCATTTCGATAGTACAAGGAATCAAACTGGATAATTCATGCCTGAACTCATGGGCACAAGTGTTGAAATACTGGAGAGAAACAGTGATTAGGTAGAAACATGACTGATTTCATGTCCATGTTAAAAGATTTGCCCCTAACTAGCATTGTGACCAAAGGCAAGCACTAGCTTTCACCTCAGTTTCATCTTAAAATGAAGGCATTAGGGAAGATTGTCTTTCTATTTCCTTCAAGATCTAATATAGTGTGATTCCATTTCTTTTTTTGCTGTGTAGCAATGGTAATCAAATCAATGGACAGAAAAGAACCTCAGAAGATTATCAAATTAATGAGGATAAAATGAAATTGAAGATTTAAAAGCTCCTTAAAAAGTAATATATGTTCTATAAGCATTAGGTATTATTATCTCCATTATTAATACAAAGTGTCTGATGTAGAAATTCTAAAATAAAAAGCACTTTAGATAAAAATTTTCCAAATGCCTAAAAGCAAGGCCATGTATCAGTTTAAGCAAGTGTCAGATTTGAAACATATTTATACTTAATCTTTTTCAAATCTTTCTTTACGGTGACTTTGAAGTTCTATAATAAATAAATCATTTATATTTAATTTTTCAACTTGATTGTAAGCATCTTAAGAGTAGGGATCATGAGATTCATCTATGTATATATGTAACCAACAGCATGAGATGAAATACAAATGAAAATTACTTATAAACTGCAAAGAGTTCTATTGAATTTATATTCCTTGTAAACTATAAGCAGCAATATACACTGACCTCTAAACTGTAAAGTACAGAAAGAGAAAGAATAGGTTCTCAATACATGGTGGTTAAATTTAAATTACTGGAACCAAAGGACCTTGGTTCAGTAAGTTATGTAAAATAAAGGTGTAATCTATATAACAATGAGTCTACTAAAGATTCTGCTCACAAGTTCATTCCAAAAAGTATTAACTTGGCAAAGATATCTAGAGTACCTAACGGTCTTGTATCTCTAATACTAATAATAACCATAAAGTGAAGAATCCTGCAAGAAAAAAATGTTCATGAAAATAGAAAAAAGTAAGTGAAAAGCTACATTGTGTAAGATAACTAAACAACAGCTGTTCTCTAGTTTATCAACTCTTCATCTGTGTTTCTGTAAAATGCCTGAAAGTAAAACAACTGGAATTCATTTATGAGCCCCACTTTCCATAATCTCATATTTTGCCATTATGTCAGTATTACAATGATACAAATCTGAATTATTTGGCTCACTGTCAATATAAAATTCAAACAGGAAAAAAATGCAACAGAATGAAATGTTTCAAAAAGTAAAATAAAACTTTTTTTTTGCGTACAAAAACTCAGTGTCCAATCTACCCGTTGCAACAGTCTCTGATTATACAATCTGATGAAATTTATGTGGACTTTGTTTATGTTACCAGTCTCCCCAACAACATTTTAATTACTATAATTTTGAGCTCCTCCCTACAATATTTGTGTAAAATTCTTATGATTTCTTTAATTGACAGTCGTCATTAGCTTGTTTTTTCCATCCTATCACTTTTAATTCCTAGTCTTGCTACTATTGCTAAAATATCTTCTAGAAAGAAAAGGGGGGAAAAGTAGCCAACTCTAAAATATTAATATAAACTGTTCAGTAATAGAATTCAACATGCTGAACATTTTTACAAGTAATTCTAATATTTTCCTATTTGCTTTATTGGGCACATTTGGGTGTTCAAAGAAATTTGCTAACAAAATGTCTGTTATAGTTAGACATAGTAAGTTAGCCTATAATTTGGAGGTACAGGACCTTACCAAGCTTCACTGGAAATGTCTGCCTTTGATCTGTTTACTAGATGAGAGAAAGCAACCTGCATTAGGGGACAAGTTCAAAATGTCAACTAGTAGAATGCACGTGATACCTGTGTAATGGCAATCAATTCATCATCAACCACTTTTTCGTGATGACTTCGTCAACTGTTTATTCATCAGTTTCTCATGCACAAACACTGCAGACAGATACCAAAGCATAACAAATGCCAGCTATTAAAGGGTAGGAGAGACAATGTAAACAAGACTTTTCAAATAATAGAGGAATGTAAAAGAAATTAAAAATTTAAAAATCTAAACATTTTTCTCTGGATACTTTTAGATTCCACACCTCAAAAATTCCATTTTAAAAATTTATAGCAAAATTGCTGCAGTAATTTATTATTACTAATATTATCCTTCTGATGAGTCTTGTATTAATGCTGTTAATCTTTATCTACATCATTAAAATAATCATCATATTTATAGAATATTCCACTGAAAGAAACTCAAAATAAATGGAAATAGTACTTCCAAAACCAATGGATTTAGAGAATATTCCCTTTAAGATTATAATATTTATAAGCTGGTTTGGGGATTATTTTTTAATTGAAAATTCTCCCAATGGATTTAGTATAGGATTTAACTTGAAAAGCACTTTAAACATAACTTATATATTTACTGCTAAAACCAACATTACTAAAATTCATGATTTAGTCATATTAACTACAGGTTTACTTAGATCATTGCTCTCACCTAGGTCCTGTCCACCATATTATCACCACAGCATAGCAAATGTCCACTTAATTAAAGATGAAAAATACTAGCTCTGAAAATTTAATGAGCTCTGCTCTGTAAAGTAAGTTTGAAGGACACAAGGCTGTTTTTATTTTGAGTGTGTGTGTGTGTGTGTGTGTGTGTATGCATGTGTGTACTTACAAATGTTGACTGATAAATATGTAGTGCTTATCCCGTTACTATTTACCCAAAGGAAAATAGATCATTCTACCAGAAAGACTCATGCATTCATAGGTTCATCACACCACTATTCATAATACCAAAGACATGGAATCAATCTAGATGTCCATCCATGGTGGACTGGGTAAAGAAAAGATGATACATATACACCATGGATTACCATGCAGTCATAAAAAAGAACGAAATCATGTCCTTTGCAGCAACATGGATGCAGCTGGAGGCCATTATCCTAAGTGAATTAATGCAGGAACAGAAAACCAAATACTGCATGTTCTCACTTTTTAGTAGGAGCTAAACATTGGGTACACATGAGCATAAATATGGGAAGAATAGACACTGGGGACGACTAGAGGCAGGAGACAAGGAGGAGGGGAAGGGCTGAAAAACTACCTATTGGGTACCAAGCTCGCTACCTGGGTGATGGCATCATTCATACCCCAAACCTCAATATCATGTAACATACCCATGTAACAAACCCGCATATGTACTCCCTGAATCTAAAAGTTGAAATTATTAAAAAATAAACAAATTAAAAATAAAATGATTACCAGATATTTTATATAATTTTGCCACTATAAATAAAATTTTCCCATTTTATTTTCTATTTCAAAAAACCAATATGTAATGCTTATTTTCAAACTTGCATAATCAAGATTTCTCAGGTACCCAAGCAAAGAGGAAAGAAAAAAAATGGAATTATCCCTAAACCTCATTTAACCATGTAACATCAATGTTACCTTCTCCTACTAATACCTGCTAACAACTAGCTAAGCCAAACGTTACTCCTTCTTCTGTGGTGACCAATAAGAAACAAAAGTGACATCTGAAATTCAGAACAGGAGTTAAAAAAGGGCCCGTGAAGTATGGATAATCCAAAAATCCTAAATAACCTAGAGGTAGCCACATTTTACTAACTTCTGAGAAATACAGGTCTATTTCATTCCCATCCTTTATTTTTAGGCTGTGTGCATTTCTTCAAAGATAAGGAAGACAGAATAATCTTATTATCAAAGACTAAAGGAAGAGGTGTTCACCTCTTCCATGGTGGTGTCATTTCATACAGTTTAATATTACAAGTTTACACCAACTTCTCTGCCAAACTCAAAATACATTGCAGCCTCCTACTTTTGCAGCAAAACCTCCTCCTTTCCATGATGAGACCTAAAATACATATTTCCGAAAGTCATTCCAAAGCTTTCTTTTTTTTTTTTTTTTTGAGAGGGTGTCTCGCTCTGTCGCCCAGGCACGATCTCGGCTCATTGCAACCTCTGCCTCCCCAATTCAAGCGATTCTCCTGCCTCAGCTTCCCAAGTAGCTGGGACTATAGGTGCCCACCACCAAGCCTGGCGAATTTTTTGTACTTTTAGTAGAGACAGGGTTTCATCATGTTAGCCAGGACGGTCTCGATCTCCTGACCTTGTGATC
This sequence comes from Colobus angolensis palliatus, assembly GCF_000951035.1. Lineage (NCBI taxonomy): Eukaryota > Metazoa > Chordata > Mammalia > Primates > Cercopithecidae > Colobus > Colobus angolensis. Next base: position 977,312 of record NW_012115156.1, on the reverse strand, counting down.
CGCCCGCCTTGGCCTCCCAAAGTGCTGGGATTACAGGCATGAGCCACCTATATATGCAGCCACATAAATCAAATTAACATAAAGCAAAATCTGCCCTTCTAGACATTCATTCCAACTGAACAAGCATTCATTAAATGCAGTGGTTAAAAGGAGAGGGCTTTGTGATCAGAGACCTGGGTTCCAAGTATGACTCAGCCTTTTATTAACTACATGAGCTTGGACAATTTACTTAACTTCTTTGAGCCTCAGTTTTCTCATGTGTAATATTGGAATAATAAGATTATTATTGTGAAGATTAGATAGAATAATGTACATAAGCTATCAGCATTTTGCTTCTTGACCTCTAGAATACAGAACTCCCACCCACTACAGGAGCCTTTATACAAGCTTAGTTCATCATTGTTCTATTTGTCATATATTTGTACTTATAGATGTAAAATATACATATGTAAAATTTCTGATTAATCATATGTATCTTGGAAAGATATATATAAAAGTATATATATATATATATATACTTTTCTTCTTTACTTTTTGATTCATCTACATTTTTCTCTCATTCTTGGTTTCTCCCTGACCACTTGCCAAAATCTATCTTTCTTTCTCAAGTGAAAGTCGACACCTTAATGTGGTGACAATGAGTTAGTAAAAAAGTGATCAAAAAAATTTTGTCAATTAATCCACCATTTCTTTCATCTGTTTACCAGACACACTTACACACACTCACACACACTTAGTACCCGGCCTCAATTCATTCAAATGACTCTAAGCAGCATAAGACTCTTAAGCTACAACATTGGCCCATATACCAAAGTGACCAAATCTGAGTTACCAGTGTTGCATCCACATCTATCAGCAGACTTAAACCCTTGGCTCTAGTACCTCTTACCTTTAGCAACAAAACCTTCTCAAAATGAGACAACCAAAGAAGAAAAATCACTTTTGAGTTACCAAGTGAGTCTAAATCATGTGATTACAGTTAAGTATGTAAAGACAGACAAATATATATGAAATTAAATCCCTGGGTCCCTGTAGATTTCACATCAAGACATCGTACATGAAGAGACAGTAAAAATTGGACTATAATTTTTTAGAATGAGGGGAGGAATCAGAGAAAACCCACAACCTGCCAGTCACACAAACAGCAGCATTTGATTCTGAAACAACCTCCGCTTTGATATATGAAGCATATATATCTACATATATAATCTTCTAAAATATTAGAATAATATAAACACTTTCAAGATATATATTACTAATCAGAAATTTTACCATGGAAATACTCTAATAACAAGAAAAGAACTTAACTCCCAAAATTAGCATGAACTGATTTTTATTAATTTATTGAAATACTCAATTCTACATTTTAGAAATACCAGTTGCGCAAATTATTTTGAATTTATTTCTTCCAAAAATTGAAAGTATAGAATCTAAGTCACCTAGTTTCCTTCAAAAATAAAAATATAAATACTTTGATTAATATAATCTGCTCAGTCCAAAAGTCCTGGTAGAGAAGAAATGTTCTTTGATTTCAGATCATTGAAATAGAGAGTATGAGGATAACTGTTTTAATCGCCTCTTCACTTTGCTGCTGGAAGCACAGCTAGTATCTTCAAATAACCTGACTCAGAAAACTTTATCCTCTATGGCTCCAGAACATATTGGCAGATTAGTATTTTTTCTTGGTAGAAGCACACAAAAGTATCTATAATAAAAATCCATAATACAAGAATTATTTTGTAAATGCCATATCATGTTTCTATCCATGTGGATACTTTTAATGATAACAATGATGATATTGTATTTAAATTAGACTTGATTGATTTAACACTTGTGTTGCTCTCTATTGCCTTACCTGTTTAGTAGATAAAGACTTGGGCTCTATTTTCAGCTTTGTCTGGTATGTTGGCCAAGTCTTTTTATCTCCTCTACCTCTGTCATCTGTACAATGGATAAAATACCTTCTCTACATATATCACAAAATTGTGAATCTCAATTCATTTTGACAAACATCTACTAACTAAAGGGGCAGAAGAGCTTTCACTGTCTTGTGTATTCCACAAGAACATATCATCGCGACATCTACCTAGTAAGAGCCAAACAAAATCATTGTACACACATTCCTATAGATCCAGGAACACATTTTCTTTCCTATAGGAATTCTTCAAGAGCCTTAGTTTTACAATGGTACTCCCTCATTTAATTCCATTTACATTTTGATAAACACAGAAGCAACCAGATTATAATATAAAAATGGGTATCTCTTCCACAAGTTTTCTTTCTTAACTGTCATATATGTGGATATCTTTTTTCTTCAGCTAAATAAATAATAAAATCCATCCTGCACAGACCACACTTTTTAGACCTTCACACAGTACCTGACATATAAAAGTACACAGCAAAAATTTTTACTTATTCATTTGTCAAATATTTATTGAGCACTTATTATGTGGCATCTCCTAAATTGGCGCCAGGAATATGGCACTTGGACACAGACTCAGTCTCTCTATCCCTACAAAACCTATAGTCTAGGAGACTTAAAGCAAACAGTTACTCATCAAATATTTGTGGAGCACTCACTATAGTTCAGGAACAAATGATTACTCAATATTTCTGTATTTACAATTGTAATCATTGTTCTTAATAAACAAGGGGCCGTGAGTTCATATACGTGATGCATTTAGTTATCACAGCAAGTCTTTATGAATTCAGTCCAGAAATATCTACTGAACTCTTACACAGGTGAGAGGTTTCACAGAGACCTCAACTGATCCTCTCTCCCAGGTGAGAGCTCTCCAGCTGCACCCATGCCTCTGCCACGATGCCCTTTTACTCTACATGTATGCATTCTTTACCATGACTGCTGCTGCAGTGATCCATTTTCTCTGTGATAAAACTGGTCTGAAAATCGTAAAAACAAAATTTGGATATACGAGTCAGGTAACAAAACCTTGCTTTTAAAAAATACTGTTAAATTTTTGGCTAATTATGACTTGGAAAATATTTTAGTGGCAGATAGCATATGCCCTACTGAAACCCTCACCACAGTCTATTATGAAAGGAGGCAGCACGAGAAACAATATCTATATTAAGAAACTGCTTGGGAAGCTGATCCACTCAGCTTTGAGATATATCTAGTTCAATGAGGGAGAGGGTGGACCGAGGGCAGATCCCTACAGATATAAAATATGATTCTAAAGTGAGCTAAACTGCTTCTAATAAAGACCTTCTATTAATAACCCTTCTGGATTTGATGGATCACATCAGTGGGACAAATAAAATGATGTTCTTGTGAATGAAAGGTGGTGGTTCTTCCTTCCTAAAAATCAAAAAGGAGTGACCCAGCCTACCTAACCTGTCACTTTCATCCCATTTACAAGTGGGAAAGGAGCCTCCAGGGCCTCCAAAACAATTAAAGCTGGATCTGCTGTCTCAGGAAGGGAGGTCTGCAAGTGAGAGCCTGCAGGCAAGGCAAATCCCTTCCACCAGCCAAGTGCTGGCAAAAGGACTAAGCTAGGACATTACATGCTAGAGGACAAAGTCACAAAGCAACGTGGAGAAAAATTTAAACCCTGCACTCCTTTTTCATTCCTCCTTTTTCATCCTTCCAAAATCTAGCCTTCAGTTTCCCAAAGTGGAATCTTCAAAACCCCCTCCTCCCCAAAACATATTAAACAAGACGAAGAGGCAAGCAATGAGACAAGCCCACCATTGAGTGTGCACATGAAGATGGGCCAGAAGGGTATGTCGCTTCTTTGAGCTCATGTCAGATGCAGCCAGCTGAATATAAATTTCCCTCTATCTCATCAAGCTCTCACTGTTTGGCCTCCTCTGACTGATATTGGCTCATCATACTTAATCTAGGGTGAAATTTCCTCGTCTGAGCTAAATTACTTGCAGCCATCAAGGGAAGCGATATTTATTTTTCGTGGGGCTAATGACCTGTCCCCCAGACCCACCCACTGATGGTTATTTACTGGGGCCCAGATGCTTGAGCTCAAAATGAGTGCTAATGTCAGCAGGTGCCATCCCTCATTCAGCTCAGTGATTGAATTGGAGCGATCCCATTGACATTGACTCTGTGACTTTTAAGGCCATTACCCTCAGCCAGAGATGAACCTCTCATCATGGTGATGACAGTGACAGCTGATTAGCGACAAATTACAAGCAGGAAGGTGCAGAGGCTTTATTGGGCAGGGCAGGACCAGTGGTTAAGGGTGAGAGGTGTGGGGATAAAGAGCAGAAAGGAAAGAGAGAGACATGAGGAGTATGAGGGGAAGCAGAGAGAAAATAACACACATTCTTTTTCAGTGTATTGTTTGATCAATTCTTAACTGTGGCCCCGTGAATATTTATATTTTACATCTATTTAGTACAGTTAAACACACAGAGATTCATATTACTACAGACACTCATGGCTCAGCACATAATCCTTAAACAGGCAGGAACTCGTATCTAGTGAAATTTAGGCTGTAAAAGGAATATAACAGTTTAGTATATAGACTATTCAGGCACAAAGAATCTTTGAACAAAGCAAATAATTTTTTCTGTCTATTCTTTCTGTGTATTTGAAATTACACTGACAAAAAAGTCTTACGGATTTTTTTTTTTAATTTTCATGGGTACATAGTAGTTGTATATATTTGTGTGATTCATGAGATATTTTGATACAGACATGCAAAGTGAAATAATCATGATGAGAAACGGGTATCCATCCCCTCAAGCACTTACCCTTTGTTTTTAAAACATTCATGTAGCCAGATAACTGAAGTAAAATTCTACATGGATTGGTGTTTGAAGAACATAAATGCAAAGTTCTAATATTATCTTAAACCAGGCTCACTTTAAAAAGCCACTCAGTTCCTCAAACTCTCTACTCAGTAGACTTAAAATCAAAGTCTTTCTGATTTTTAACTTAAATATAAGAATTAAAAAATATTTCCTGAACACTCTTAAGTTGAAAGCATTTTTTATTTGCTCTGTGTTAGGGGGATATGGATTGGCTTGAGATGTTTTATAATTGTGCCCATGGTTCAAAATCTTAATATGCTGAGTGTGAATGTCTGACTGAGAATTATAGGTAAGTAACTTGGGATTCTGGAAAAACAAAACCTGAAGATGCCAAACACTGACATTGATTTTTGAGGTCTGGACACTTGTTACTAAAGAGCAATTGGACAAAATGCCCCGGGTTCCAGCACTACATGGAGCACCCAGAGAGTGGGTCTCAACAGCAGCAGCAGCACCTGTGCAGCACAGTAGCCCGGCCAGCCACCTTATGCTCAGCTAGTTCACCAAGCAGTGGCAGGCAATGGCCAGTCTGTTGAGAAACATCATCGCCCACCTGCTCATGCATTGAGCTATGCTATGAAAAAAATTAAGGAAAAGGATAATAGTTATCTATCTCCCCTACCTCTCAATGCCTATAATTAATCTCTCCTTTTTCAACCTTTCCTCCTTCCACAACTCATGTCCTCCTTGAATGCAGTTCTTTCTTAGAAGTACCTTCCTCCTGTCTGGGACCACTCCCAACATATCTGGTAGCAAATATGGCAAAATACTTTTTTTTTGGTCAAAAATACAACAAAGTCTAACATCTCTTACAAGATACCATTGTGCATGGTTGAAGCTGGCTAAACATCTTTTCCCAGCTCTGTGATCAGTGAAGTCAGACTGGAAGCTTGAAATTGGCCAGTGTGGAAATAGTGATACCACTGACATTGGCAAATGCTACAAAGACTTGTTTAACATTTTGTTTTGTTCTCTCAGGGAGCCAGCTGTTTAACATTTACCAGAACACTGCATGTAATGCTGTCTGTTGTTTAGAAACATATTTGAACGTTGGGGCAAGGCTGGCCTTTCAGAGGCTGGGAGCATAGGTAGAGAGAAATATGGGCTTGCTATATGCTTTTCTATCTGCTAACTGATAAATCTTCATTGTGAGTTTCCATGGCAGATGTGCCTATTTAAGATTGATAGCCAAAAGGGCAAGAAGCATGCTTTATGATTAAGTACTATTACACAAGCACCCATGGTGGAACCAATACATACTTAATAATCATTGTCTTATAATAAAACATAACATTTATTCATATCAGTTTGTAGTTTGTCTCATATTTGAAAGGAATCTTTCCTATTGGAATGTGAATGTTCAATGTATTCAAATGAAAAACACCACCTCAGCTATCCCTAGGCAATAAAGGAAGCTGACTAATCCACTGATCTTTTTGAAAATGCATGAACTGATAGTGAGATTAGAAATCGTTTGTTCATGTTAAAACACAGAAAACATTCAAGCTTTCATCAAAGAGTAAATATTACTTTCCATTACTAAGGAGACTAAAAATTACCTGTCTCTCTGTACACATTCGTTCTCTATCATATCTTCTCCCATGGCTTCAACTGCCACCTGCATGCTGTGGACTGCACAAGCCCCTCTCCAGTCATATCCAGCTGCTTACTGGACAGGTCCATTTGCTGATCTCGTGAGTACCTCACACTCAGCACATGCCACTCAAAACGCAGTCATGAGATTCCCCCAGAAATTCAATGTTCCTCCCATGGTCTCTATTTCAGGAAATGGCCGTATCATCCACTCAGGTGCCCAATCACTACCCTAAAAGTCATTCTTAACACTTCATTTGCCCTTGGCCCTTGATGCTCATATCCAGTGAAGAGTGGAATCTTGCAGCTCTTACCTTCCAAATAGTCCATCCACTTCTCTCTTCATGAAGTTAGCACTCTAATTCAATGCACTGTCACATCTCATCTTGATTAATCCACAGCCTACCACTGGTTTTCTAGCCTCTAAACCTGTAGTTTTCCACTCTGTTCTTCTGTTCTCTACTAAGCAGCCCCAGCAATCTCTCTAAAACAAAAAGCTGACCAGGTTATTCTCCTGCTCAAAATCCTTCAGTGGTTTTCAAAACTCTTAACATGCATTGCAAGCCCTGGATGACCTGACTCCTGCTTTCCTCTTCATATTAAATCCCTCGCATTCTCCATATCACTCTAGGATAAGGCCACACTGAACGGCCTTCAGTAACTTTAGTCTACTTTGGTCTCTTTTACCTTTGAGCTCACAAGCATTTTACCTGGAATACTCTTACTCCTCTCCCAAAATTTTGCTGACCCCTACTCATCCTTCGAATCTAAGTTTAGACATAATTGTCTGCAGGAAGCTTTCCCTGATTTCTTAAGCACAGCTGGTGAGATGTCCCTCCATCCTTGATATTCCTACTGTGCATGATGAAAAGCACATTGTATTTTGATGGCTAATCTCCTTATGTTTTCGGCACCAGTATGTAAAGTTTGTTCATTATTATATCCTCTACTCCATGCTCATGCTGTGTACACAATAAAGACTCAAGAAATATTTATTGATTGCTTAGATGAGCAAAATGAATTAAAATTAACAGAGAGTCCTGGTAGCTAGGAGATGGTTGTCAGACTGCACGTTGAGAGGGCTGTGCCTTCAAGACAGAAGAGGTCCCAGATTTCAAAAGAGCTCTTGAGACTCTTCTGCTTTCAAAAACTTCCTCTTCATGTATTTCTGCTGTCTTTAACTGCACACTTTTCCAAGCTTTATCCTGATGTTTACCCACGTGAAACTGATTTGTATGTTGGACTCACCAACACAGTGACTAATGTGCTTACACCCTGACTCATTTTTGGTGCCCTCCACATTCTCCCTGATTTAACTCTGGGTACAGATATCCTAGCCTCACCTTGACTACTCCTACCTATGTACCAACTGCAGCACACAATCATTTACTGGGCCCTTTTCTCTAAAAGACAAAGAGTCATGGCTTTGTAAATAAAGCAAATTTCAAAAGGCCATCTCAGAGGAGTACTTTCTGACTAGAGAATCACATAGCTATTTTGAACATTGCATATATGAATTTACTGTCTACAAACCCTTTGAATTGCATTTCTCTCCTAGGAAGAAAGAGAGAGAGATTAAGTTCTGAGGAACCAAAATTGCAGCTGCTATGGTTTGAGTGTGTCCCCCAAAACATGTTAGAAGCCTAATCCCAAATGCAACAGCATTGAGAGACGAGGCCTAATGAGAGATGAGTAGGCCATCAGGGCACAGTGAATGAATTAATGCCACTGTCAAGGGAGTGGGTTCATTACTGCAGGAGAGAGTTCCTTACAAAAGACAAGCTCAGCCCCTTTTTGTCTGTCTGTCGGTCTGCCTGTCTGTCTGTCTCTCTCTCTCTCTCTTTGCCCTTCTTCCATGGGATGACAGTGAAAGAACACCATCACTCACCAGATGCCATCACCTTGACTTTGGACTTCCCAGCCTCAAAACCTGTGAACCAGTAAGTTTCTGTTTTGTTATAAATTACCCCATCTCAGATGCTCTGTTATAGCTGCACAAAACATAGTAGGACAGTAGCTGATATTTATAACCAAGGTAACTTGGACTACAAAGTCAAGGAAATAAGCAAGGTAAAATGCTGCACGGCAAAGCTAAAGTGTAAAAAGAAACATGCAGAGTTCAGAGGATCATCAAAACAGAGCGGGATGAGAGGCATCTCTCCAGGTCCAGGTATGAAACCAGAGAGGGAGGGAAGCAAGCACAAAGGAATCAAAAGGAAGGTGGAAGCTGTTTTAATGCAATGTCCTGGAGTCTTCATTTTTATAAGTCACTAGGGAACACTGACAGTGTGGGTCAGCCCAGCCTAAAAAGACAGATGCACAGATGAAGTGTACGAGATACTGTGGGGGTATTTATGGTTACTTATTAAAAGTGTGACCCTAAACAAGCCACTCAACCTGTCTAAACCTCTCCCTTTTTACCTGAAAAAAACAGGATTATCATATATACCTAGTAGATTTACGGTAGGAACTGAGACAATGTACATAAAGTGCTTAGGTCATAACCTGGCACATAAGTGTTTAATTATTAACAGTAATTATTATTACAATTATTACAATTTAGTTTGAAATTAAGAAAGTTGCACAGATTGCACCCACATAATGTGTGTCTCCATGTACCAACAGTAGTATTAGCTATATAATTAAGATTCATTACAATAGTTCTTAGGCCTGTTGAGATTTGGTAGGTCAATAATGAAATCACCCTGTCCCCTTTCTGAATTTAGAACTAATAGAAAAAAATGATGCAAAATTCAGACAGATGGAGATCAAAATGTCAATTGTGTTAGTGATAAAGTTGGGCTAGAAAACTTGGGCGAGGTTTGCAGCCACAAAGCTGGCTGACACTCCCCTGAATCAGACTCAGGCACCTGGGCACCTGCACCAGGACCAGCACAGCTCAAAGCTGTGCTGCCAGGTTCACGCCGCGCAGGAAAGCTGGCTGGACTGCATTCTCTATGTGGGCCTGAGAGGGACTGGGCCACACTGCTCACTTCTCCTCCCAACTTAACCATCAGGCCAGGCTCTCCTCCTGCTCCAGGGGCAGAGACAGGCTGGTAGGGTTTATCTGATCAAGTTCTTCCTGAGGGACAAGAGAAGTGGGGATTAAATTCTCCCACCTAGGATGGCTACAGCCACTGTGCCCTAAAATGCTTAGTTCAGAACTTACCTTAGAACATACATGTCTTCAGTCCACAAAAGCTCATGGAACTATGGACTTCACTAACCTAACTTTGCTTTCTCGAAAGAGCACTATTAAACTGTTTAATTGTATACATTAGTGTAAGACACAAAAGACAACTAATATTCCACAGTGGCCCTTGCATATCCTTGTCCCCTCAAGCTGTTTCTCCCTACCTTTCTGAGACACAGGCTTAGTCTCTGGTCTTTTCCAGCCCTCTTAAAAGATTCAAATTGCCTAATAATGGTTGTTCATTCAGAGAACAATTTTTACGTCCTCTAAGAACCATCCTTAACCAAGTCTTCCAGAAACTGGCTCAACTTCTGTCGCTCTCATCCTGCTAACATCCCACATCTTTCTCTAAGTTAAAATACTCCTTCAGAGTTTCCTCAAGCCCAGTGTTCTCAACTAAAAGCTTAGACTAATGGCGCCCTGGGTTTCTTTTTCCACGTTGCTATTCTGTGTGGGATCAATCTACCTGACTCATGGGCTCAAACTGGCCTGTGGTGCAATATTACTGCAATGCATCTTAAACAACTGCAATATGTGAACCTACCAAACTGAGGCATCTTAGAAATTAAAAAATTCTAGCACTGAGAGAAAGGGGCTGTTGCCCTCACAATAAACTGAGTTTCCTTAAATGGTCTTTATGGTCTGAAGCTGTTAACTGCTTATTTAATTGTAGCCTTCTCAGCAAATTCATGTTAATCTATCAATTTCAATGTAATTTTAAGTTTGGTATGGCAAGATTATGTATGCTAGGAAATGCACCAAAACTCAAGGATGATGAATAAAAAAATAAATTTACTTCATCAAAACAACAGAATCCCTTTATCCACAGTACTCATCTTTTCAAATAAGTCAAAATATTACTTGCTCAGAACCTATATTGTACAGTAAAAATCAAATGGTAGAAAATGATGATGGCAATGCATTTTCTAGTGCTTCAGATAGTCATGCAGCCAAACTGTCCCTGAGTCTCTGAATCCAGTCTGCTGTAAGTTAAAACAGTAGTATTATCAGAGAATGAGGAAAGACAATGAGCCTATGATCCCATGCGGGGCCCATTCACCATGGTAGGTTTGTGAGATGCAGTATCTGAACAAGATAATGTTCTCCTCACCATTCTGACTGGTCAATTTGGATGACATATTTTGGGCATCTCTGCTGATTCCATGACTGCAACTTGTACACCGTCCACAAATCCCCATCTGCAGCTACAGATGGTCCACAATTTTTTCCAGTGTTCATAACAGCTCTTGGAGGTGGGTGTGGGGAGAATGAAGGTTTCACAGCCAAGCTGCCCTAGTCAGGTGAGTGCTCAGGCCTGTTGAACTACAGGGCATCCAAGCTACAAATTGACAGAGCTATACTTATTCAGTGCTGGCAAGCCATGTCTCAAGAAATATGCTGTAAAATATACACTAACACTGCCTAACAGAAAATCATCTTTGGTTCACTGCATACTATTGATCTTTAAAAATTGTTGAATTATTCTTTTAGAATAATTTACACCTCCAATTATAACCTAGGTGCCACAAGGCTGTGCTCTCCAATATAGTAGCTACTAGTCACGTGTGGCTACTTAAGGTAACTAACATTAAATAATATTAAAAATTTAGTTTCTCCATTATGCAAGGCACATATAAAGTGCTCAATAGTCACATGTGGCTAGTGGCTACTGTATTAGACAGCACAGAAATGGAATACTCTATTATTACAGAAATTTCCTCTGAAGAAAGTAGATTTATCAACAGTGGATATTTTTGCCATAATTTTTACTGACTCTTAACATCTTCAAACTTCCACAGTGCTTCTTTTTCAAGTCCCACAAAGATCCTGCAAGACGTTTTTACAAGAGGATCCTTGGCTCCCTTTTAGAAGGCACCATAGTGACTCTCCTAACATATCTTGAAAATCTATGGTGACCCATTGTCTCTAAGCAGTTAATTAATCGAATTTTACATTTTAGACTCCTGTTTCCTCTGCAGAATTGAAATGACATATAGACTTAGAACAAATGTATTACTGTATTAACTTTCTAAACCTTGTCTGGCCAGTTTACATTTGTAAACAACTAACTGGGAAAAATTTCCCGATTTATCTCACTTAAGGAACATAATAGGTAGCAGAAATGCTAATCATTCCCTATTCTAATCCAAGATTAAGAAATTCACTCAAAATCACACAACTACATGGAAACTAAACAACCTGATCCTGAATGACTCCTGGGTAAATAATAAAATTAAGGTAGAAATCAAGACATTCTTTGAAACTAATAAGGACAAAGATACAATGTACCACAATATTTGGGATACAGATAAAGTAGTGTTAAGAGGTAAATTTACAGTACTAAATGCCTACATCAAAAAGCTAGAAGGATCCCAAATCAACACCCTAACATCTCAACTAAAAGAACTAGAAAAACAAACCCCAAACAAACCCCAAAGCTAGCAGAAGACAAAAAATAACCAAGATCAGAGCTGAACTGAAGGTGAAAGAGACAGGAAAAACTCTTCAAAAACCAATGAATCCAGGAGCTGGTTTTTTCATGACAGGTGTATTGTTCTTATTATATCCACATCCCATTGTATTAATGAGAAAATTAACACTTAGAGGGGTTAATTAACTTGTAAAAATAATTCAGCAGAGCCAAGACATGAACCAGGTCTATTTAACAACAAGCTTGTTGCCCCCAGCCGCTACACTAGACAGCCTCTTGCTGAGTTAGGTGCCTTATGAAAGCTCATAGGAGCTTATCCAAACAAAGGATCTGTGAGCACACCTATATTATGATTGCTTAAATCTTCCATAGAGTTTATGATGCAAGAAAGAAACATGCTTTGGCAGCTATATTAGTCATTGGCTCCCAAACCTCATAACTGTTATCTGTAATGAGAATCATGAGTAAGGAAAACTTGCAGTAAATACAGGGAGATTCTTAATTGGTCACCTGACACAGCAAATGACGATAGTTTATATTCATACATACGAACAAAAAGGTTTGGCAATCAATGCTTACAGGTTTTACCTTTTCTTGGTGGGTTGTTTCCCCTATTCCCTTCTGTGCAAAAAAGTAATATTGATAGTAAAATATACGTAAGAAAGACTAATATGTATGTTAAGACATGACTGAAAGTTTGCCATTTCTCCATCAAAAATTTAACTGTGCAGTTTTTCACAAGGAAATTGACTCATATTGTTGGTGTCATTAGCAAAATTTCCTTTCAGCCAACTGTTGTACTTCCTGTTATGTGCCAGTTGGCTGCTATCTTCCATAGCTGAGGCAGCTGCATTTCAGCAGTGAAAGAGGCACAAAGAAATTGAAAAGCCTACTGGGATTTCTTATGAAGAAAGGAACTGTATGCCTGTGTGCATGCACAGAAGAGGATATAAATAAACCTTCTTCAAAAAGAAAGTACATATAGGATAGCTGAAAACCTTAAATAGAAAACTTCTAAACAATTGCCCTACTCTTAGTGATTAGGCCTATCATCTTCACATGACAATGAAATATTTTTAAATTTTAATTTAAGATTTTTTATTTCCAAATTTTATTTTAAATTCAGGGATACATGGACAGGATGTGCAGGTTTGTTCCACAGGTAAATGTGTGCATGATAGTTTGCTGCACAGATCATTCCATCACCTAGGTATTAAGCTCAGCATCCATTAGCTATTCTTCCCGAGGCTCTCCCTCCCTGCAACCCCTGCTCTGACAGGCCCCAGTGTGTGTTGTTCCCCTCCCTGTGTCTATGTCTTCTCATTGTTCAGCTCCCATTTATAAGTGAGAACATGCAGTGTTGGGTTTTCTGTTCCTGCGTTAGTTTGCTGAGGATAATGGCTTTCAGCTCCATCCATGAACCAGGTCTGCAAAGGACATGATATCATTCCTTTTTATGGCTGCATAGTATTCCATGGTGTATATGTACCACATTTTCTTTATCCAGTCTATCGTTGATCGGCATTTAGATGGATTCCACGTCTTTGCTATTTTGAATAGTGTTGCAATGAACATACATGTGCATGTATCTTTATAACAGAATGATTTCTATTCCTTTGGGTATATACCTAGAAATAGAATTGCTGGGTAAAATGGTATGTCTGCCTTTAGGTCTTTGAGGAATTGCTACACTGTCTTCCACGAAGGCTGAACTAATTTACACTCCCATCGGCAGTGTAAAAGTGTCCCTTTTCCTCTACAAATTCACCAGCATCTGTTGTTTTTTGACTTTTCAATAATAGCCATTCTGCCTGAAGTGAGATGGTATCTCCTTGTGGTTTTGATTTGCATTTCTCTAATCATCAGTGATGTTGAGCTTTTATTCATATGTTTGTTGGCTGCATCTATGTCTTCTTTCGAGAAGTGTCTGTTTATGTCCTTTGCCCACTCTTTAATGGGGCTGTTTGTTTTTTTGTTGTAAAGTTAAGTTCCTTGTAAACTCTCAATATTAGGTCTTTGTCAGATTGGATAGATTGCAAAAATTTTCTCCCGTTCTATAGGTTGATTGTTCACCCTGATGATAGTTTCCTTTGCTGTGCAGAAGCTCTTTAGTTTAATTAGATCCCATTTGTCAATTTTGGCTTTTGTTGCCATTGCTTTTGTCATTTTCATCACGAAATATTTGCCTGTTCCTATGTCCTGAATGGTATTGCCTAGAGTTTCTTCTAGGGTTTTTATAGTTTTAGGTTTTATACTTAAGTCTTTAATCCATCTTGAGTTAATTTTTGTATATGGTGTAAGGAAGGGGTCCAGTTTCAATTTTGTGCATATGGCTAGCCAGTTCTCCCAGAACTATTTATTAAATAGGAAATCTTTTCCCCATTGTTTGTTTTTATCAGGTTTGTCAAAGATCAGATGATTGCAGGTGTGCAGTCTTATTTCTGACTTCTCTGTTCTTTTCCATTGGTCTCTGTGTCTGTTCTTGTACCAGTACCATGCTGTTTTGGTTAATGTAGCCATGCAGTATGGTTTGAAGTTGGGTAGTGTGATGCCTCCACCTTTGTACATTTTGCTTAGGATTCTTTTGGCTATTCAGTCTCATTTTTGGTTGCACAAGAATTTTGAAATAGTTTTTCTAGTTCTGTGAAGAATGTCAGTGGTAGGTTCATGGAAATAGCATTGAATCTATAAGTTACTTTGGGTGGTATGGTCATTTTCACAATATTGTTTCTTCCCATCCATGAGCATGGAACACTTTTCCATTTGTTTGTGTCCTCTCTGGTTTCCTTGAGCACTGGTTTGTAGTTCTCCTTCAAGAGGTCCTTCACTTCCCTTGTTAGCTGTATTCCTAGGTGTTTTATTCCTTTTGTAGCAATTGTGAATAGAAGTTCATTCATGATTTGGCTCTATGCTTGCCTGTTGTTGGTATATAGGAATGGTAGAGATTTTTTCACATTGATTTTGTATCAGACTTTGCTGAATTTTCTTATAAGCTTAAGAAGCATTTGGGCTGAGATTATGGGGTTTTTCTAGATATAGGATCATATCTTCTGCAAAAAAAAGACAGCTTGACTTCCTCTGTTCCATTTCAATACTTTTTATTTGTTTCTCTTCACTGACTGTCTTGGCCAGAACTTTCAATACTATATTGAATAGGAGTGGTGGGAGAGGGAATTTTTGTCTTATGCCAGTTTTCAAGTGGAATGCTTCCAGCTTTTGACCATTCAGTATGACATTGGCTGTGGGTTTGTAATATATGGCTCTTATTATTTTCAGGTATGTTCCTTCAATACCTTGTTTATTGAAAGTTTTTAACATGAAGGAATGTTGAATTATATCAAAGACCTTTTCTGCATCTATTGAGATAATCATGTGGCTTTTGTCTTCAGTTCTGTTTATGTGAGGAATCACATTTATTGATTTGCATATGCTGAACCAAACTTGCATCACAGGGATGAAGTCAATGTGATCATGGTGGGTAAGTTTTTGACGTGCTGCTGGCTTTGCTTTGCCAGTATTTTATTAAGGATTTTTGCATCAATATTCATCAACGATATTGGCCTGAAGTTTTCCTTTTTTATTGTATCTCTGCCAGGTTTTGGTATCAGGACGATGCTGGCCTCACAGAATGAGTTAGAGAGGAGTCCTCTAAAATTGATCACATAATCAGAAAACACTCCTTAGCAAATGCAAAGGAACTGAAATCATAACAAGCAGTCTCTCAGACTACAGCATAATCCAATTAGAACTCAAGATTAAGAAATTCACTCAAAATCACACAACTACATGGAAACTGAACAACCTGATCCTGAATGACTCCTGGGTAAATAATAAAATTAAGGTAGAAATCAAGACATTCTTTGAAACTAATAAGGACAAAGATACAATGTACCACAATATTTGGGATACAGATAAAGTAGTGTTAAGAGGTAAATTTACAGTACTAAATGCCTACATCAAAAAGCTAGAAGGATCCCAAATCAACACCCTAACATCTCAACTAAAAGAACTAGAAAAACAAACCCCAAACAAACCCCAAAGCTAGCAGAAGACAAAAAATAACCAAGATCAGAGCTGAACTGAAGGTGAAAGAGACAGGAAAAACTCTTCAAAAACCAATGAATCCAGGAGCTGGTTTTTTGAAAAACTTAATAAAATAGATAGACAGCTAACTAGGCTAATAAAGAAGAAGAGAGAGAAGAATCAAATAAACACAATAAAAAATGATAAGGGAGTTATCATCACTTACCCCACGGAAATACAAACAACCATCAGAGAATACTATAAACACCTCTATGCATATAAACTAGAAAATCTAGAAGAAATGGATAAATTCCTAGATACATACACCTTCCCAAGAATGAACCAGGAAAAAACTGAATCTGTGAATAAGCCAATAATGCATTCTGAAATTGAGGCAGTAATAAATAGCCTAACAACCAAAAAAAAAAAAAGAAAGAAAGAAAAGAAAAGAAAACAGCTCAGGACCAGAAAGATTTACAGCTGAATCTACCAGAGGTACAAAGAAGAGCCAGTACCATTTCAGGCCGGGCGCGGTGGCTCAAGCCTGTAATCCCAGCACTTTGGGAGGCCGAGACGGGCGGATCACGAGGTCAGGAGATCGAGACCATCCTGGCTAACACGGTGAAACCCCGTCTCTACTAAAAAAAAAATACAAAAAAGTAGCCGGGCGAGATGGCAGGCGCCTGTAGTCCCAGCTACTCGGGAGGCTGAGGCAGGAGAATGGCGTGAACCTGGGAGGCTGAGCTTGCAGTGAGCTGAGGTCAGGCCACTGCACTCCAGCCCGGGTGACAGAGCGAGACTCCGTCTCAAAAAAAAAAGAAGAGCCAGTACCATTTCTACTGAAACTATTCCAACAAATCTTTTTAAACTTTTGATTGAAAAAATACATATGAAGACATGCCCTTTTGAGTCAAGTTATAAAAGCTGTCAACCATAAAATTGCTCATTTATTTATTAATTTGTTCAAACCACAGATATTTGTCAGATGTCTGTTTTGTGTCTGGAAACATGTTAGATACTGGAAATTTCACAATAATTAAAAATCGAGGTAGCCTTAAGTCAATCATGAATGCAAAGCAACACCAATAAAAATATGAACAACACTTTTTACAAAAGAAGTCTATATAAAAGTTCATATTCAAAATAAAATATGCAAGAATAAACATGCAAGAATAACTACAAAAATAATTAAAAATAGAGCTATCAGAATGAGATACTAAATACATCATAAATAAAAGAGTAAAGGCCTAGCACATTAATAATTAGACAAGAAAAACAGAACAGAAAGTTCAAAAATAGGCTCAAATACATATGGGCATTTACTACATAATATAAGTAACATCTCAAGTCATGGAAATAAAAAACTCTTTTTGTAAATTATTTTGATACTACAAAATATCTATTTGAAAAAAGATAAAATAGGATCTGTTATCTCACACCGTACACAAAAATAAACTCCAATGGGTAAGAGATGTAAATATATATAATGAAACTATACATATATGAAAAGAAGGCAGGTGGGGAAAAGCTAACTTATGACTTAAAATCCAGATTCCATAAAGGTAAACAGTGATAAATGTTAATACATACAATTTTAATGAAACAACATAAGCAAAATCAAAAGGCAAATAAGAAACAAGGAAATATATATATTTGTAATATATAAAATGGAAAAAGAAGCTACCATCCCTAATAAACACAGAGCCCTTACAATTCAGGGAAAGACCCAGCACCTGATGGAAAAGTGGCCGAAATACACAAGTAAACAATTCACAAAACATAATATAGAAATGGCTCACAGACATACGAAAAGATGTTCCACCTCACATATTTTTAAAGAAAGGAAAATTAAAACTATGCTGATATTTCTCACCTGTCAGATTGGGAAACATTCAAAATCTCGAATATATTTTGTTGATGAGGCTATGGGGAAATGGACATTCTAATACATTGAGAGTGGGAATGCAGAATGGTACAATCTGGGAAGGGAAGTTTCATGATATTCATGAAAACTGCATTTGCATTTACCCTATAATTCAGCAATTAGACTTCTCGGAACTTAACTAGAAGACATACCTCCAACATTGCAAAACTATATATCTAAAAAGTTATTCATTGTGTCCTTGTCTGTAAGTGGAAATAGCCTAAATATCTATATATAGAGAGAAGACCATTGAATAGACTATGATAAAACCACACAATGCAAAAAGAGTAAGATTTCTATGAGCTTATGGGAAGTGATTTGCTAGCTATATTGTTGAGTGGGGGAAAGGATATACAGTAAATAAAAGGGTATAAAGTATATGAGATGTGCTGTCTTTTGTGTAAAAAAGGTGGGGAAAATTTTATACACACACACACACACACACGCACACTCATTTTTCAAAAATAAAAGGAAAGAGAAACAAAAACAAAAATAAATTGGTTAGTAGTGTGTGGGGGCAGCAGGTAAGAGAGCATGTCAAGAACAAGGTAAAAGGGATGAAAAGAAAGGGGTAACTTTTATGAGTATTTCTTTTGGTATAGTGTTGATATTTGGAACCATATTTCTGTTTTATATATTTAAATCAATAAGAATAACAGAAAGTATCAAAAAATAATTATAAACTTTATTCATTCAAAAATTAATACCAGTTCTACTTAGATGAATAACAACCACACCAAAGGAGGAGAAACAAAGTCCAAAGAGCATTTCATCAAATCAACTTGCCTATATACTCTCAGTCTAAAAAACAGAAAGAATGATTTAAAAATATTGAAATCTACTGAGTAAATTTGATGTCAGTGGAGGTAAGGAAGAAGGCTTCTAAAATTGCTTAATCTGTATTATGTATAATTAAGCAATTGAGTAAATAGAATAAATAAATTGATATTTTGTGGAGTCAGGGCTTTCAGTGTGGCAGAAAAGACATATTATACAAATAAGTAATAGGTAAATGTAGTGAATAACCTTGTACTATTGGATTGGAATTCAAAGTATCAAGATGAGAGAAAGAGAAAAAGAAATAGAGAAAAAAGCAGAAATAAAAGGAGAGATAAATATCCTAGCTCTTTCTGCAAAAAATAAATAAAGTTTGGGGGTGGATCTAAAAATGATACTGCAATAGCCATGAGCATATCTGGTATTCAGATCTTGGTTTCTAAATATCATTGCCTACTGAAAAGAATCAAGATTCCTTAGAACGTGACATTCCAAGAGTATCTTTTTGTGGCAAAAAACAATAAAGTCCTGAAAAACTAGGGAAATATAAAAAAAGAGCCAGCTCAAACGAGCTCCCATTGGCCAAATGTGGGACAATTTGAGCATAAAAGTGAATAGTGATCATAATTAATTATAACCAATTTAATTATAAAAAATACCTAAGACCATATTGCTATAATAATTACTTAAGATGATACAAGGAAATTTCTTTATAATAAAATGCCAACTAACAAGTGTAGAAAAACTGATATAGTGGCCGGGCGCGGTGGCTCAAGCCTGTAATCCCAGCACTTTGGGAGGCCGAGACGGGCGGATCATGAGGTCAGGAGATCAAGACTATCCTGGCT
>NW_012115156.1:952781-954626 GCF_000951035.1 Colobus angolensis palliatus | reverse complement strand
ATTGCACAAGTATACATATGTAACAAACCTGCACGTTATGCACATGTACCCTAGAACTTAAAGTATAATAAAAAAAAAAAAAAAGAAAAACTGATATAGTTAGAAAACTAATTATTTCACAAACATCATAGCAATAGTTGATTCAGACAAGAACCACAAATAGATGCTAAAGCCACTGAGTGAAAGCTCGATGGGAAATAGAACACCACACAGTCTTAGACTATCTCTCCACAGATCAGTTATTATATTGAAAAGGGAAAATCATAACTATACAGTGGAAAAATTAGTGAACAACATGTAAACCCAAGCAATCAAAATTAACATAACCAATAATGGAGCAAACTGATGCTATTTGCCCTTGATGAAATACACAAGAGGAACATAACATCACTTGTGTCCTATCACTGACAAAAATGCATAACTTAATCATGAGGAAGCAATCAGACAAACCTCAACTGAAGAACATTTTACAGAATAACTGGCCTTCATCTTTAAGAAAAAAAAAAACTGTTGTGACAAAGAGACAAAGAAAATCTGAGTCCTGAACCAGATTAAAAGAGGCTGAGGAGATCTAATCACTGAATGCAATGTGAGATCCTGAACTGGATCTTGAATTGGCGAAATTAAGATATTATTTGTGTAAGTAATAAGCGTGACTATGTTAAACATTAGCACTGCTTCAAAATTAAATTTCCTGAATTTGATCATTTTTACTGTGTTTATGTAAAAGAACTTCATCATTCCTGAGGACAGGCAGAAGTTTTTAAAGATGAAGATAAATGACATCTGAAACATATTCTAAAGTTGTTTAGCAAAAACATAACAGCAATAATAATATGTGTGTGTGGAGAGAGAAAACAATAAAGCAAAAGAGGAAAAATTATAAAAATTGATAATCTAAGGGAAAAGCATACAGTAGTTTATTGTATTATACTTTCAAATTACTTAAGTGGAATTTTTTATAATAAGCAATTTTTTTAAGTGGGCATTTTTTTCTGTCCGAAAAGATCTCAAAAATCATTCTAATGCAGAAAAGCCATATTAATTAATTACAGATGCATGCAAAGTAGATTTAATGCTCCAAATTATGAATTTTGACTGAATAAAAATCTGCTATATGAGGAAGCCATTCTTCTTTCTACTTGATCTAAAAGATGCAAATGAGAACTTGTGATTGAGTTTTGTGCTCTCAAAGAATTGTAAAGGTTCCTCTCTATTCCCTCACAAGGAAAGAATTGAGAACTAGAATAAAAATATGATGAGATCTGATGTTCTAACTTGTATTGTGTCCACAAGAATCACCTGCAGAAATTAACTCAAGGCTCACTTCACAGGCTCCACCAACAGATTCTGATGTAGGTCTAGGGCAGAGAGTAACAAACTAAATTTGTAAAAAGTGCTCCAGAAGATTCTGATAGACTGTCCAGGAATCATACTTTGAGAAATACTGCATTTAGGAGCTAAAAGAGAGAGCAACTGGAATATTAATAAAAGTCATGATTTACACTGTGGGCTTTAAACACCAAGTTTGAGGACCATTCTAAAAGTGCACGTGGGTTGCAAAATCAAAGCAACTAAGTGAGAAAGCAGATGATGTTCAAGTGCCTGTTAGATTGTTTTTTTTTTTTTGAAATGATAAAGAATAAAAAGTTAAAATACCAAGAATGCTATCAGATAATATTTAAAGAGTGATCCAATAATCAACAACACTAAAGGCTGGCTCTTTAAAACAACTGATAAAAACTAAAAAATGGGGGGGCGGAGCAAGATGGCCGAATAGGAACAGCTGCAGTCTCCAACTCCCAGCGCGAAGGACACAGAAGACCGGTGATTTCTGCATTTTGA
>NW_012115156.1:916694-946641 GCF_000951035.1 Colobus angolensis palliatus | reverse complement strand
CACCAACATTGCACAAGTATACATATGTAACAAACCTGCATGCTATGCACATGTACCCTAGAACTTAAAGTATAATAAAAAAAAAAAAAGGCAGAAACAATAAAAAAAAAAATAAAAAATAACCCATGCCACAATAAATCAAGAAAAAGAAAATTCTAACTAAATAATATCAGAAATGAAAAAGGGACTTGACTACAGAGAGAAAAAACAAAGAATACTATGAACAACATTATGCCAGCTTATTTGAAAGCTTTCACAAAATAGAAAATTTTAAAAACTATAACTCACTAAACATAAAAGAAGTTAAAGTTATAGCTGAAATACTACCCCTGCCCTACTCCACCTCTTCCCCACCACACACAGGCAAACTAATATTCCCAGAATGTTTTATAGGTGAATTAGATCAAAAAATCAAGAGATGGATAATTTCAATATTTAAAATTTCCAGCAAATAATTTAAAAATAGGGAATACTCCCTAATTACTTTATGAAGCTAATACAACCTTGAAAGTAAAGCCATACAAAGCAGTATAAGAAACAAAAGTATACGCTAATCTCACTTAGATTATTGTTGCATATGTGACAAACAGAAAAAAATTTAAGTAAAATATTAGCAAACTGATTAAGCAATGCATAGGCAATGGAAGGTTGGTCCAACATTTTTAACAAATGTTAGTGTGATTTACCACATCAACACATTAAAAAAGAAAAAAAAATATGATATTAGTAGATGCAGAAAAACCATTAGAATATTTTTTAACTATTGTGAAGGTTGTAAGTAATGACTCAAATAAATGGAGAGCTATTTTGTAAGTGGATTGAAAGATTAAATATTATGAAAACGTTAATTCCCTAAAAATTATTTCAGGAATTTAATGTAATTCTGTCAAAATATTGACAGGCAATTTCAAAGAACTTTACAAACTGCTCAAAAAGTAAATGGAAGAACAATGAGTGAGGCTTTTTCTTCCAATGATGTTACATTAGCACTTTTGGGCTAAGTGAATCAACTAGAAAACTAGACAAAATATTGTTTTAATTTCTTGGAAAGCTAATAGAAAGAGTGAGGAATTACTTGGCTCAGAATCAGGTATGGAGACCCTGGAAAGCAATTCAGTTCTCATGGAATAATTGAGAGGCTCAGCAGAGCTTTGACAGAGACTCGTGGGCAGGCAGAACTGATACTGAAATCTAAAATCAATCAAGAAGGTCTTTGTGAAAATTCCCTCATCTGAGTAACCTATAAATATTCAAGTTCTTCTTGCATGTCTGATTATAAAATTATGTTAAAGTATCCTGATTGATAGCATTCTATGTGCTTAGGAAAAGCAAACAGAAATCCTCTCTGAAGAAAGAAAATTTCATCCGAGTCATTAAGATAGTTGTACAATTTTGCAAATATGTTACCTGGCACAAAATTTAAAATAACCCACAAAATTAAGGCAATATGCCTGTAAGGTATTATGTAATTTGAACCAAAACCAAGAGAAATGACACAAACAAAAATTTGAAACGAACCCACAGGGGCTCCAGATGTTAACGATGTTCAGGAACATGCTTTATTTTTATTTTATTTTAAGTTCTGGGATACATATGCAGGATGTGTAGGTTTGCACCATAGCTAAACGTGTGCCATGGTGGTTTGCTTCCCCTATCAATCTATCACCTAGGTATTAAGCCAAACATGCATTAGCTATTTTTCCTGATGCTCTACCTCCCTGCACGCCACCCCAACAGGCCCGAGTGTGTGTTGTTAATCCCTGTGTCCATGTGTTCTCATTGTTCAGCTCCCACTTATAAGTGAGAACATGCAGTGTTGAGTTTTCTGTTCCTGCATAGTTTGCTGAGGATAATGGCTTCCAGCTCCATCCATATCCCTGAAAGGACATAGTTGCTTTCATTTTATGGCTACAAAGTATTCCATGGTGTATGTGTACCACATTTTCTTTATCCACTCTATCATTGATGGGCATTTGGATTGATAATGTGTCTTTGCTATTGTGAATAGTGCTTCACAATAAACGTGCATGCATCTTTATAATAGAATGATTTATATTCCTTTGGGTATATACCCAGCCATGGGATTGCTGAGTCCAATGGTATTTCTGGTTACAGGTCTTTGAGGAATCGCCACACTGTTTTCTACAATGGTTGGCCTAATTTATATTCCCACCAACAGTGTTAAAAGTGTTCCTATTTCTCCATAGCCTCGCCAGCATCTGCTGTTTCTTGACATTTTAATAATCATCAGGTGCATACTTTACATATCTAAGCTTACTACGTCAAGAAAATAAAAGAAAAAATTGAAAATTTTGGCAGAAAACTGAAAACTATTAAAAACAAATGGAATTTCAATAATATAAAAATATATAAACTAAAAATAAGATTAATAGATTTAGACAGATGAAAAGAGAATTGTTGGAGAAGAAATGGGTCAGAAAAAATCTAAACTGAATCAAAAAGAGAAAAAATATACAAAATGCAGACAACAGTTTAAGACACATGGAGAATACAATGAGCAGATCTATCCTATATAATTGAAGTCACAGAAGGCAAGAAGAGAGAAAATAGAACAGAAGCAATATTAAAAAAGGTAATAACTAAAAACATTTAAACACTAATGAAAAACATGACATCATAGATTCAAGTAAGATTTTATCCCAAAGTGGGATACAAAGAAGAAATTCACATCTATGCATATTGTGATAAAACTACTGAAAATCAAAAATAAAGATAAAAATTGTAATAGCCAGAAAAACTGAAAGGTTATCTTACAGGAGCCAAACTTCAATTTTCAGTTGAGTGTTTTCAAAAGAACAACATGTAGATTTACAACTCACTTTGCAATAAAAACACCAGGAAAAGATAACAAGGGAATGATATCTTTAACATACCAAAAGGAAATAATCCAGAATTCTAGACACAGTGGAAATATTCTTCAAGAAAATGTGTGAAAGGATGTTTTCCAGACAAAATATTTATCACCTGCAGGATACAATAAAGGAAAATGAAAAAAATAAAAATGA
The DNA here is from genome assembly GCF_000951035.1 of Colobus angolensis palliatus. Lineage (NCBI taxonomy): Eukaryota > Metazoa > Chordata > Mammalia > Primates > Cercopithecidae > Colobus > Colobus angolensis. Next base: position 943,615 of record NW_012115156.1, on the reverse strand, counting down.
CTAAAAATGGAAGATTAGGGAGGCAGGAAGGAACAAAAAACAAACTATTGCAAATATATGCATAAATTTAAATAAATATTGACTATATAAAACAATATTAACAGTGTGTTTTGGCCTGTAAAATATAAAAATAATTAAAACTGAAGTTGCAATGGTATACAAGTTGGGAGTGTTATAAATGGAGCCAAAGTTAGAAGGTCCTTCTATTGTCCAGAAAGATGACAGCAGTACAAATTAATAGTATATATTTATATCAAGTATGCATGATATAATTTTACTAATAGTAAAAGAATATAACATTCAAGCTAACATAGAAAAAAGTAGAATAGTTTTCTAAATTCAATTTAAAAAGCAAGAAAAACCAATAGCTGGTTCTTTGAAAATATTAATAAAACTATTAAATTTCTAACTATAATGATCAAAAGAAGGCAATAAATAAATAAATCATTTGAAAAGGTAAGACAAATAAGAAATACCTAATAAGATATATTTAAATACACACACATACATGTATTAATATAATGTAAACATACTAAATACTCCAATTAAAATATTTTAACTATGTTATTCATGAAAAAAATCTGAAACATAAAGTTTAAAAGTCAAATGGGGGCTGGGCATGGTGGTTTACACCTGTAATCTCAGCACTTTGGGAGGCCAAGACTGGTGCATCACTTGAGGTCAGGAGTTCGAGACCAGCCTGCAAACATGGTGAAACCTCATCTTTAACAAAAATACAAAATTAGCTGGGAGTCGTGGCATGCATCTACAGTCCAAGCTACTTGGGAGGCTAAGACAGGAGAATCACTTGAACCTGGAAGGCAGAGGTTGTAGTGAGCCAAAATTGTGCCAATGCACTCCAGCCTGAGTGACAGAGCAAGACTCCATCTCCAAAAAAAAAAAAAAAAAAAAAAGTCAAATGGAAAAGTGTCTATAAAGAAACCCAAATCAAAAGTAAGTTGGTACAGCTATTTAGCATAGGAGGGCTCAAATCAGGGAGTATTACCAAAGATGAGAAGGAGCATTAATGGTAAAATGAACAGCACACCAAAAAGACATAACTGTCCTAACACTGTATGTACGTACTAGCATCAAAATATATGAAAAAAAATTGATAGAACTGAAAGGAGAAACATGCAAATCCACAATCACAGAGGGAGAATATATATCTTTTAGTAACTGAAAGAATTAGACCAAAAACTTCAAAAGTATGTAAAAAATAAAACTTAAATTTCAAATTAATACATTTGACCTAATTGACAAAAATAGAACATACTATTGCAAGTATGCTATTTGCATATCAAACACATACTTTTTACAAGAATAAACGTTTACCAAAACTGTCCGCATGCAGGCCCATAAGCCAAGTCCCAATGAAAGGTGACAATGTGCTAGCAACCGTCACTCTCAGCACCTCCTCGGCCTCAGCATCCACTCTGGCAGTGCTTGAGGAGCCCTTCAATCTGCCACGGCACCGTGGGAGCCCCTTTCTGGGTTGGCTGAGGCCAGAGCCTCCTCCCTCTGTTTGCAGGGAGGTGTGGAGGGAGAGGTGCGGGCGGGAACAGGGGCTACGCTCAAGGGCCAGAGTGTGAGTTCTGGCCAGCACTGCTGGCCCAGGGCAGTGAGGGGCTTAGCACCCAGGCTAGCAGCTGCGGAGGTTGCCCCAGGTTCACCAGCAGTGCAGGGCCGCCAGTGCCATACTCAAATTCTCGCTGGACCTTAGCTGTCTCCCAGCAGGGCAGGACTCGGGACCTGCAGCCTGCCATGTCTGAGCTCCTGCGGCTGCTGTGGGCTCCGGCAGGGCCTGAGCCCCCTGGAAGGGCACCATCCCCTGCTCCGTGGCACCCAGTCCCATCTACAGCCCAAGGGCTGAGGAATGTAGGCATGGCTGGGCACTGGCGGGCAGCTCCGCCTGTAGCGAGGGGTGCAGGATCCACTGGGTGAAGCCAGCTGGGCTCCTGAACTGGATGGGGACTTGGAGAACTGTAATATCTAGTCGGAGGATCGTATTTGCACCAATCAGCACTCTGTGCCTAGCTCAAGGATTGTAAATACACCAATCAGCACTCTGTGTCTAGCTCAGGGTTTGTGAATACACCAACTGGTACTCTGTATCTAGCTAACTGGCACTCTGTGACTCTGTCTAGCTCAAGGATTGTAAACGTACCAATCAGCACTCTGTCAAAATAAACCAACCAGCTCTCTGTCAAAACAGACCAACCAGCTCTCTGTAAAATGGACCAATCAGCAGGATGTCGGTGGTGCCAAATAAGGGAATAAAAGCAGGCTGCCCAAGCTAGCAGTGGCAACCCACTGGGGTCCCCTTCCACAATGTGGAAGCTTTGTTCTTTCGCTCTTTGCAATAAATCTTGCTGCTGCTCACTCTTTGGGTCCACGCTGCCTTTATGAGCTGTAACACTCACCGCGAAGGTCTGCAGCTGCACTCCTGAAGCCAGGGAGACCACGAACCCACCAGGAAGAATGAACAACTCCAGACACGCAGCCTTTAAGAGCTGTAACACTCACCACTAAGGTGTGCAGCTTCACTCCTGACAGCAAGACCACCGACCAGGAAGAAGAAGCTCCAGACACATCTGAAAGTCTGAAGGAACCAACTCCAGACACACCATCTTTAAGAACTGTAACACTTACCGCGAGGGTCCCCGGCTTCATTCTTGAAGTCAGTGAGACCAAGAACCCACCAATTCCGGACACCCCAATAAATATAAAAGGACTGAAGTTATAAAGAGTAGTTGATTAGTCAGAGTTGAAATGAACTGGAAGTGAAAAACAGATACTTAGAAAACTCTCATATGCTTGAAAATTAAGCAATACACTTATAAATAATCCACAGATAAAGTATAACTCACAATAGCAGTTAAACAATATTTTGAAATTGAAATTAATAATTAAAATAAAAAATCAAAATTTATGCACACATTAAAAAAAAGTGTTTAGCTTTAAATGCATGTTGGAAAAAAAAGAAAGAAAGACTGAAAGACACTGAACCGAGACCCATTTCAGGAAATTATAAAAAGATAGCAAAGATAATACAAATAAGTTAAAAGATAGGAAATAAAAACATAATAAAATAAAAATAAACACACATTAAGATCAATAAAGCCAGAAGTTAGTTCCTAGGGGAAAGAACCTATTAAAATTACTAAACTCCTGCTAAAAGAGCAAGAAAAAATAGGGAGGAAAATATCTTAAGTTGGGAATAAAAGAAGTGACAGTACTATAGATCCTACAGATACTACAAAGCTGAAAAGAAGATACAGTGACCAAAATATTGAAAAGGAATTAAATAAATTAACAGAAATAGATTTCTAGAAAAACACAACTCATCAAGATTAATACAACAAAAACTTTTTTAAAAACTGAATATCCTACAAGTGACTAAATCTATAATTTATTATTTCCAGGAAATAAAGATGGGAAACATATTAATCAAAAGACCCCTAGGGATCTATCAACCAATCACAATGTATGGATAAAATAAGTTTTAAATAAGATATTTATATGGCAATGTAGAAAATGTGAACATTGTGTTTATATCGGATAATGTTACCAAATTATTGTTAAACAACCTTGTTTAGGTGTGATATTATGTTTATGTTTCAAAAATATTCTTTGCCTTTATTGATCTATACTATAATGTGCACAATTGAATGAGGCATAGAAATTTACTTAAAATGATCAGCTGTTATGCACTGATAGGGTTTTATAGTAAAATAATATTTGATATGCTTTAATAATTGTTGAAGGTAGGTCTTGGTTATACCAAGTTCATTAGAATAGTTGCTCTGCTTTGTATATATTTGAAATTTTCCATAATAAAACATTTAAAAGATATTCTCCAGAACCAGATAGATTTACCAAAGAATTCTTCCAAACATTTAGATAGCAATAACATCAGCTGTACACAGCCTCTTCCACAGAAGAGTAGAAAGAGGGACCAGAAGGATTCTGAGAAGAGAGACCTGGGGCAGGATCATTTTCTTTTTTAATTTACTCTAATTTTCTTGTAAAAAAAAAATAGACACATAAAATAGAGTATAAAACCAAAAACCCACATAAAACATCTATAAAAACTAAGTGATATGTTATCTTCAGAAACTTCAAAATATAAGTTGGTATAGACAAATCACCAACCACTACATGACCAACTACATGATCAACTACATGACCACTACATGATCAACTACATGACCACTGTAGTATTAGAAAAAGCCTGTGAAGAAACAAAGAGAAAGCAATAAGGATTCTGATAGCTTCGGACTAAGAGACTAAGTCTCATGTTTGCCTTAGCCATAGACTAACTCTCAAGTTTTCCAACAATTACTCCCTGGTAAATGCATTGAGGCAATATGACAACAGCATCTGAAACTGGAAGGATGTTTTATAGGCTCTAATGCATGGGTGAATTCAAGTGGACAGTGATAAGATATGGCAGTACTGGAACAGTTTTGGCTCAATAAACTATCAAGATTTGTATACTGACTCTCATTTCTAGAACAAAATAATTAAGAAAAATCTTCTTGGAGTATAATCTAATGGAGCAGAATACAAATAATAGGAAGAAAAGATAAAGAAGGTCCAGATAAAAGTGTGGGAGGAAGCAGAAGAATTCAAGATGTACAGAGACATCATGGTATGAAAACAGTAGAACAGAGAGATCTAGAGCAGTAGACCTAAATAAAAGTATCCTGGCTCATCATTCTTTCTTAAAATTATGATAAAACTCATAAAATGAGCAATAGTAAAGGGTCATAGTCAAATTTATCACAAAGTTATTTACAAAAGTAATAATTATCATCAAAATAGCATCTCCCCAAAAATTGAAAGCATGCTAGAAAGATGTGTCACAAAATAGGTAGAAACTGCAACCTTAATAGAGCAAAAGGAATGAAGATAAGTGACATACGCATAACTGAAAACATAAACTGGAATTTTTAAAAAAATACATATGAAGTCATTGATGGAAACGAACATTTGAAAAGAGAGGGAACAGAACTTTAGGAAAAATAGAAATAAAAGAGAAAATTATCATTTTTAGATTTTAGGATTTTAGAAAAGAAAACCAAATTTTAAAGAACACAAGAATGAATATTTCCATTTGGCAATGCCTTAGTAGAAAATGGAAAGGATGAAAATGTCAAAAATCAAAAATAAATAAAGAGTTTTTTTAAAAGGTTACTTTTTTTTTTAAAGGTAAAGGAGATCCAACATGCATATAATAGCAGTCTCTGGAAAAGAAAACCAAAGCATTGGAATGAAACAAATACCAAAAACCATAAATCAAGAAAAATTTCTTGAAGTAGCAGGTGACCTGAAGTTACATATTGAAAAGACAAAGTATTTGCTGCTGAAAAGTCTGATGACAGTCTGATTTTTTTCCTTGTAAATAACTCATGAACTCTCAAAAGATAGTTAAATATACTCAAAAATTAGTCTTAAAATATGAAAAAATTAAAATAAAACTAATAATATAATTTTATATCTAACTAGTGGGATAAACTTGCAATAAACAGTCTGACTCCATTTGTTAAGTATTTGACTGCTGACATATTTTAAGCTTCACTCCTCCCTTGTCTTTCGCTCCTTGTCTATCTGCCCTACATCTGGACAAATGACAAAAAAAGCTCAGGTACTTCCTGCTTAGGCACCAGTGGGCGGTTTAAATCCTGCAAACTCCTACCCATGCATGGAAGCCCTTATACCTGCCCACTCTCTAACCACCATCAAAACTTCAAGCCAGTCTTCTTACTCTTTCAAGTCATTTTTTGACCAGCTTGGAAAGACTGCTCTACTGTCTCAAATAAACTTCATAATGAGAGTGGCAAGCCTTTTTATATTCTCTTGGAGTATATGTAGTTTTATTAGTCCCAATACCCAAACCAAATTTTGGATGGAGATCCATCTCATGTTTAAGGAATGGACACAAAAACCTCACAAGGAAGAACTATTATAAGTGAGGTTAAAACATACCTTGACATATGTCTCTACATCATATATCCTAACTGGGAAAACAGCAAAATCAATCAATGTAATCTATATTAACAGAATAAAGGAGAAAAATCATATGATTGTCAAAGAAAAACAAAAGGCAATGACAAAACTTAACATCTAATCATTATTTTTTTAAATATAAGCAAAAAGAATAGAAAGAAACTTCCTTACATTGACAAATGTACTGTATTAGTCAGGATCACAGCAGAAAATAGCACAGTCAATGAGGTTAACAACAGGAAATGGGAAAGAGAAGCTGTTACTATTCCTGCAAGAATAATGAGATGAGCTTGTAGCTGCAGAAGAGTTCTGCTGAAAGGAACTATGACTTTGGTAGATAAATGCAGTTACTGCCTCCTCAAACCCAACAGAGAGGTCTCTGGAAGGATGAAAACCATACTGTTTTCCTTTCATCCTCCTGATTTTCTGTCACTGCCTGTCCTCAGCCAAACACAACTAGAAACCAGTAGACAAGGGGTCCTGTAGACACGGGGTAGAAATAAAGATCAGTCTACTGGGGAAAATCAGAGTGAAGGAACATAAATGAAAGAAATGAAGATTTAAGCTAACTTCGAAATATCTACAGCAAACACTACATTCAAAATATTGATAGCTTTCCTTGCTTAAATCAGAAAAACTATAAAAATTTCTGTTATCATGGCTCCTATTTAACACTGTCCTGAAAGTCCCAACCAGTACAATAAGATGAGAAGAAAATAATAATACGTGAGTATAACTGAAAGTAACAAACAGAATATTATTTTTAAAAAATGCACTTGTATATTTAGAATATCCAAAGAATCTACAGATAAATTATCAAAATAAATGAGTTTAGCAAGTTTACTGGATTCAAAAACAATATTCAACAATTAATTTTATTTTATTTGCCAGTAATGAGCTAAACATTATTTTCTTTTAACAATCTGAAAAAAAGGGCCAGCTGCAGTGGCTCATCCCTCTAATCCCAGCACTTTAGGAGGCCGAGACAGGCAGATGACTTGAGGTCAGGAGTTGGAGACCAGCCTGGCCAACATCATGAAACCATGGTGGCACATGCCTGTAATCCCAGCTACTTGGGAGGCTGAGGCAGGAGAATTGCTTGAACCCAGGAGGCAGAGGTGGCAATGAGCTGAGATCGCACCATTACTCCAACCTTGGTGACAGAGTGAGTTTTTGTGTCATAAATAAATAAATAAATAAATAAATAAATAAATAAATAAATAAATCCCATTTACAATAGCACCAGCACTATCAAACATCTGGGAAACATTTTTTTTTTTGTTTTTTTGTTTTTTAAAAAAAAAGAAGAAAGAAAGGCAACACACCTATACAGAGAACCTGCTCTATAAGATATCAATACCTTTCATAAAGCTAAAATAACTATGAAAGTACGGTATTGTGCAAGGATTGACACAAATAGATATTGGAAAGGAGACATGTATGAATGTACACTTAATTTACAACAAATGTGTAAGGCATTGAGAAAATAAAAAAATAAGCAAATGATGTTTAGCCAATAAGACACCCACATGAAAAAAAACTAAACTTGACCTCAACCTTACACCATACACTAAAAATTAATAAGTAGAATACAGATGTAAATATGAATGATAAACAATAAATTTTCCAGAAGTTACTAGAGTCTTTTGATGACATCAGGTGGGGATGACTTATTAAAAGGTATGCAGACACTGATTTTTCATCAATATGACAATGTTAAAATTAAAAACTTCTGTTCACCAAAAAGACACCATGATGATGGCAAGAAGGCAAATATATGTATAAGAAGGTATTTTTTCAACAGTCAGAAATGAAAAAAGGCATATGTATCACTTGCATACAGAACTCCCTTATATATTAAAAAGACATACAGGCCAACAAAAAATATGAACAGGAAACATGTGCATGCATTTCACAAAAAGAGATATCCAAATAGCTGGTAAACTTCTGAAAAGATGCTCAAATTCCAACCTAGATGGACAACAGCTTGACTAAATTTGAAAGGCTGAAAATACCAAGTGTTAGCAAAGATTGGTGAATATTGAAACTCTCACACATGGCTGGTGGGAATAAAAACTGGTACAACTACGCTGAAAGACTACTTCGTTATACCTACTAGTGTTAACCCATAAATTCTATGCCTGGAGTACACTCAACAGAAATTAATATATTTGTACATTAAAAGGCATATAAAAAATTTTCAAAGCAGTATTATTCATAATAGCCATATATAATAAATAAAATGTCTATCAATAGCAAAACGAATAAATATTTCAAGAAATGGTACTGAAACCTGATCTACACACAGGAAATTCACAGAAGAAGAAACCAGATTGGACACAAAACTACGAAAAATGTCCTGCCTTGGAAATTACAACCACAGTGAGATACATTTTGTACCCATTAGACTGACAATATAAAGGGTTAATGTCAGAAAATATGTATGTTGGTGGCATCATTCACAACAGCCAAGGTATGGGAACAACCTAAATGTCCATCAATGGATAAATGAATTAAGAAAACATGATATATACATAAAATGAAATATTATTCAGCTTTTTTTAAAAAAGGAAAATTTTGCAATACATGACAACATGGATGAACCTGGAGGCGACACAAGCCAGTCACAGGACGAATACTGCAAAATGCCACTTAGATGAGATATTTAAAACAGTCAAACGCATAAAAGCAGAAAACAAAACAGTGGTTGCCAAGGGTAGCAGAGAAGGGAAATAGAAAGTTGCTGTTCAATGGGTAGAATGTTTCAGTAATGCAAGATTAGTAACTTCTAGGGATCTGCTATACAACATTGTACCTACAGCTAACAATATTTTATTGTACCCTTAAAAATCTGTTAAGATACCTTTGGGACTAAGAGAGGAATTCAACAGAGGAGGGGCACTCAGGTTTTTTGTAATATGTTATTTCTTAAAGCAGATGATGGTTACAAGCATATTCATTAAACCACTATTTATACACAAATGAAGTATTTCATCATTCGTTTTATTTAAGAGGGGGTGACCAGACTATGAGTGATTTGAAATCCAGAGATGTTACATTTGATAAGTAGACAACAACAGGGAGTCACTTTATGCCATGATGTAGAAAACCCAGGAACAGCTGTAAGCAGAGTACACCAAATAGAAGGAAAGCTATAACTTGCATAACGTAGATGTCAGATGATGAGTCTTCTCTAGGATTTGGGAAGTAGGGGAAAAAAGGAGAAATCAACAGACACTTTGTGACCTCTCTCCTTTTCCCTGGTGTCTCTGTGCCCCCTTTACACTTCAAAGGACATTCTAAGGAAAACTCGGCCATGGGAACATTGGATCAACTTCCAATGTCAGATGGATTCCCAAAACCCATCCAGACCGTGTCTCCTATCATTGAAGAAAGTTGCACTGAGGCAACATTGACTAATATAAAGTTCTCTGATCTTTCCAACTTGGGAAACCTCAAAGGAGTATGCCTTTTTCATTTGGGGTGACAAATATGTTAGGGTTATTACTTTAATACATGACTTTTCTACTCTACCAAGCACATAATATTTATTTATTTTAGATCTAACTGGTTGGCAGTGACTTCTGTTCTCAGCATGGCTGATGAAAATTAAGAGTTCATGCAGAATATGTCTCTCCCACTCAGACTAGCCTCTAGCTTCCCTGCTGTTCTTTTTAATTCTGGGTCTTTGCTTCATCCATGTCTAGAGAGTACAGATAGACATGTGCTTACAATTACATTCGTCAACAAGTCTCTGTGGATAGTGAAAAAGTAGGTCAAACTTTTGTGTGATTTTTACAGGCTGCTTGTGAGATAAACACATCCTTTCAGTTATCACAAGAAGTGAGACTTGTTACCTATGTTTGTATTTAAAACTTAAATTTTAAGTGATGGCAGGGCTGGGATTTACCTCTGAACTTTCCACTACACCAAACTGACTCTGTTCTATAGCATACCTGGATTTCAGTAAAGCATCTCTTCACACTTCTGTGGCCAAAATAGACATCTATGCATTAGATTAGCTAGTGTGGCCAAGGAGATCACTAAGTGGTTTAGTAACATTGACAACTAATGAACAATGGTACCTTGAAAGGTCAGCTGACTGTACCAAGCCATACCCCAACCTACATAACCCACCACTAGGAAATATCTGGCTTCAAATCAGGCATTGATGGTGCTGATTATGCTGATCTAACATGTACACGAATTAGGATGATCTGTCCCACAGATGAAAGAACCAGAATCCAAAGTGCTCTGTACTGCCTGAAATGATTGCCCTCAGGTAGGCAGCAAAAATGAAGTTTTGTTAGAGATACACACAAACACATTTATCCATCAAATATGCACCATGCCTGCTGTGCTGGGTGTTGAGGGAAACCCTGATCTTCACAGCTGACATTTCCTTCTCAGTAGGGATGCATCCATTAGTGTAACATCCCCAGCCTCCTTCTGCTGCTCTCTCACTTCTCAAGGTTGGTGAGGTTATTTACCCAACTGATGAGTTTGGAAGGAGAAATGAAACATGAACAGCTTAGCCCCTTCCACTCTTCCTCCTGAGAGCTTGATGGCCAAGGAGAACTAACACTCTCTTCTTCTCAGCACCCTAAGTTTACAGGTGCAGGCACTCACATGGGAAGCTCATGGCTGGTTAGTACTGTCTGTGACAGAGTGTTCAGTCTAATTCTGGGATGCTATATTAAGAAGTCCACTGTTACTGCATATGTAAGTCATCCCTCCAAGCCAGTTTTTGTCAGTAACAAAATTTATATACCGATATATAAACTTTATATGCACATGCATACACGCACGCACACACACACACATACATTTATTGTGCAATTGGCTCTGAATTGGTTCTCAGGCAGGAAAAGTTGGTATTATTTTATTGGATCCCTTCAGATTCAACACTGGACTCTGAGGTTGTGGGTAGGGAGAAGGGAACTCATTGTTCCATTTATAACAAGCTGACTCTTTACCAAGGTCTCAGCAAGTTCTCACAACGGTGATAGGTCAGTGCTAGCATTCCTGTTTTGCTGCTATGGAAAATGGAGTTTAGTTATGTGTCTGGAACCACCAATAACAAGCAGTGAAGCCAAACTCAACACCAGGTCTGCCTGCTGCAGAAACTCTTGTCTCCCTCTACATTGCCCTATCTCACACAGGTAAACAGTAGAGAGTCCCTGTCCTTGAGGAGCTCTAGCTTAGCCACAACCTACTATTTTAGCCTGGCTCCTGAAAGCCTGACACTTCTGCCATGTTCCTGGGAAGCATCATGGCTTTATATTTCTTCAGAGTAACAAATTGAAGTATGTAGTACTAGCTTCATATGACATATATATACTGAAATGATTTTAAATGTACTGAGGGAGGAGGATTGCTATTTACTTTATTTGTAAAGTAAAGCACTCTTCAGTAATTCAAATATTTATCATTTATGTTTTTATAAATTTAAATATTTAAATGATGGCATTCCTTTCATTAGGACATATCAATTCTGTAACTATTTTTATTGCAGAGCTACTTTTTAACATTGATATAAAAACTGAAGTGTACTTTTTTCATCTTTACAATTACAAGGTTGGACTTGAAATAGATGTTCGAAAAGGTTGCATGAAGCTTAAAAGTCCTATTTATTAATTTCTTAACTTTGTAAAGCAGTTTACACTTGTCAAAACATTTTAGCATGCATCCTCTTGTTAAATCCTGACAACAACCCTGATGAAGCAGAGTGCAGCTATTATTATCTCTCTGTTCTTAATGAGAAAATATGTTTCAGCCCATTCTGTGATGTAGCTCTGGTTGCAGATAAGAGAAGCTGAGAGCTCAGGTTTTGAAATGTATCTCTCGAATTCTGGATCTATGCTGAGAAATAGTTCTCTTCAACAGTTGGGAAACTGTAGATTTGCCAGCATATAGTGCTTGAAATCAATTTAGATACTGAGATTAGACAGTCAATAGTCAGGACTGCTGAGGCAGAGTTTTTCTGTAGCTACAAAAAAGAAAAAAAGAAGAAGAAGAAAAAACAGGCTTTAAACAAAGACATGAAGCAAGATTTGGAATGACATTCAGCATCAAGGTCCCCAAAATTTGTTCCACCTGCCCAAGCCCTGAAGCCCAGCACCCCACCCCATTCCTATACACACACACACACACACACACACACACACACACACACACACACACACACACACGTCATTGGCCCTGCAGACAAAGTTCTTTCTGCACCTTATTCAAAATGTAGTTCCAGGCCATTCTACAAAGACAGGAAGGAGTAAAGAGCCAAAGACACTTGAGGCATGCTGAGAGAATGTTAGAACCACTTAAGAACATTCAGTGCTCTGAGTAAGAAACATAGTGAGCAGCTTGGGAGTCAGTACAGAAGCAATTAAAAGTTTGTTTTCTTCTATGTCCTTAAAAGCTACTGAGTGAATGCTGGAATGAATGATCAGGGTTCAGTGTATCTTCCACACAGAAGAAAGTATTTTTAAACGTTCAGTTTGTGCTAATGGCACTTAGTTTGAGATGTTATGCATCTGATTGTATCTGGAAGCCTTTTTTTCTTAACCAGTGCTCTAAATATAATGGAGTTTATTATGCATAAGTGGAATATAAACTTATTGGATCTTCATAATTGTACTGAAACAAACAATAAAAAGAAAAATAGTAACAAAAGGTCAGATTAGAGGTATGCAGAAGGCAATACATGTAATACATGTGATCCCTATCCAAAAAGCTACACATTTTTGCGAGGTTTACACCTAATATTGGAATGCATGTTATTTTTAAAAATAATTTCAAACACAGTTCCCCCAGTGATCTTATAACAAGCAGGCATTTGAAGCAACTTTTTAATTGAACTGAATATTATACATAATAATTTAATATACATTTAGAAAAGTGCCCAGATCATAAGGTACATATAGCTTGAGCAGTTTTCACATAGTGAACACACCTGTATGAATATTGCCCAAAAGAAAGAGACCATTGTCAGCATCCCAGAAGCCCTACAGCTACTAACACCTCTCCTGTCACTTCCTTCCTCCAAGATAACCACTATTCTGACTCCTCACAGCACATTTTGTTTTGGCATAAGTTCAATTTTCATCCTAAGGATGAGGAGCCAAGGGTTCAGGAAGCTGCCGTGACCCCTCCATGGTCACACAATTCTCCAGCCTGCCAGATCCAGGTCTCATTTCCAGTCCTGGGCTCTGTCTTCTATCCCATACTGCTACATTTCCCTTCAATCTTCTGGAAAATAGAGATGATTTTGTACCATACTTGTTGTTCATATCTATTTAATACTAACAGAGAGCTGTGATGATCATCCTGAATATGGATGTCCAAATATGACTTTTATAAGAATATTCCAGGCAGCAAACATCACTCCTTGTTGTAGCCTTTCTACCCCTTCTTATGGAATCATGCTGCAAAAATCAAAGCTCTTACCAATTTTCAGTCCTAATGTCACACAGCTAAATAATTACATTCATGTCATCTTTGGAATGCAACATGTGGCTAATTTTTTTTTTTTCAAATCCTGGTGAAATAGCTCAAATATTGGTAAAGGGGAGAAACTTCCAAGCAAGTAGCTGCAAGAGAAACATAAAAACAGTATAATTCTGATAATTACCAGATATTAAAGTTAGTGGTGTCTATAAATAAATTATACCTTTCTTCAAAAAAGTTAATGTATTTTTTTTTTTTTTGCCTCACTTTGTTTTCTCTAATTAGCTGACATTTAAGTGGGTTGATCTTACTCTCCACTTTCCCTTTGACTTGGAGAAAAAGAATTTGTCAGACACTGCTGACTTTTCAAAGTTATCACCTTACAACTTCCAAATTAAACTTCCGGATTAAGCTTGGTCCAAAAATTACCTTAAAAAACCAAATTATTTATTTTCAATGTAGAGCAATTCTGATACTGAGCTAAGATCAGAATTTATATGAGCTATGTTTTTTAAAAAAGAGAAATGATGGATATTTTGCTAATATATTGCATATAACTGTAGATAATGAGCCTACAATAGCTGAAGACTATTAAGATTACGGAGGAAAAAAAAATCTCATCCCTAAAAGAATGGGTAAGCAAAAGCTTCTCCTCCTCTATAATGTCAGCATTAGAAAGCAACCGGAAAATAGAAAAAGTAAAAACTTCCGAATGAGGTAATATAGAAACACCATTCTCTCTATTGCACTGAATTATTCAAAAATATAATGAAATTCCAGCAAACATCAGATGCTGCAGGTACATGAAGATAATTTTGTTTTTATAACCAATTTCAGGCAGATAAATACTAGAATCCTTTCCAATTTCTCCCCTATGAAACTGAAGTGTCACCAAGATTTACAGCCCCCTCAAGTTCCCTTTTCAGAGGAACAATTCATTTACATAAACAGATAATCCTAGATAAAAATTTCCATTAGACAAAGGTGAAATGGATCAATTTTCTCTGCCAAGACAAATCTTAAATCTTGAACAGATAGGGTCATTATTACACCAGCCCCATTTCAGAAATAATGTATTTTTAAAAAATCAGCCGATAGCAGCCATTTCCAGCTTTCCAATTATCTTTAAGAAAAGCTTATTCTGTGGACAATAAAGCACATTACTGCACAATATGATACAGTCCATAAAGATCACAATGTTTTATGAAAGGTTAAAGAAAGCTCAGCACATTTAGGGGAATGTCATAACCCGCAAAGTCTTTCAAGATTTCAGCTGAAGCTGAGGGCATGCTGTGCAAACACGGTACAAGGCAACTCAGTATTCCTTTTGGTATCAAAACACTGAAGGAAAAAGCATATGCTAGGATGATTCTATTATGAATTCTGCGATTCCTACAGATAAGATGGGAGAGAAATCAAATCACAAGAAATAGCTCTCTTTGTTTTTGAAACAACCAGATTCACTCATATGAGAGTTACATGTCCACAAGAAGGCAAGTATATTTCTTGGTACTCAGTGTCTCGCTGTCTCATTGCTCTTTAAGCAACTCTTTCATGTGGTTTCATTAATATTAATAAAACTAGAGAATTAAGAAGTTATCTGGTTTCCCCCCATTCTTTGTAAAATGCCCTAGTAATTTTAAATGACTAAGGAGCAAGGGATGTGTGCAATGATACTCACATAATAATTACACAAAGGAAGTCCAAATTCTTGGACACCTCATATATATATATATACACATACATACATATATATATATACATATATATATATACACATATACACACACACACACACACACATACACACACACACACATATTAGTTTCAGTATGAGTCTGGAGATTTAGAGCTCACTCCATATTTCCTTCTGTACCAACCAACAACTGTATGAAACTGGTTCAGAGGCTAATGCTTTCTTATCAAATTAAGAGAGAAATAATTCACTGTGCCTGTAACAGGCAAGGCTACAAAGGGGTAAAAGATAAAGGAGACCCAGTCTCAGTCCTTTCAGGAACTTATGCACACCATGGAAGGTGTGGGGTGCAGGTTGGGGGCAGACTAGTTAAATGTGAAATTCAGATTAAAATTAGAATATAGAACTGGATGAAAGAAAATTCCATCAGATTCATTCAAATTGCCATGACCCTAAAAGAATGTGATTCTGCAAACTCCCAAAATTACAGTTTGAGGTGAAAAACAGCTTTGAAGAAGCTTGAGACAGTTTTTTCCATGCTATCCAGAGATGGGGAAATACCTAAATTTTCTGAATACTATTGTATGAGAGAATCCACTGAAGTCCTGGTTATTATTTTTAAAATGATTTTACATAAAATTCGTATCAAGTACAGTCTTCTATATTATGTAACTAAAACAAGATTCAGTTGAGGAAATAAATTACCTTTAACACAATCATAAATTAAACAGATATTTAAGCTATATTCAAATATTTTATTTAAAGGAAACTAAGCAGAGGCAGAGTCAAATACACTGTTCATTCTTCTAATAGGACAGACCACCTAGGAGAAGTAAGAAGTGGAGGAAGGAGAGAAAACTAATCTGCCCCATATTTCCAAAGGCCAAAGTTTTTATGTAATAGGCCAAAACAGCAAGGGAAAAAGAATGTGGCTGCCTAGTTGTCATTTGAATAATAGAGACTTACAGGTCAAAAAACAGATAAGGTTAGATTGCATGGTTCTGGGGTTGAGCCAGGTAGATTGAATATAGGCAAATTCTTCTCTTGACTGCATGTTCTCATGTTGCACCAGAGAGAGGAAACTGATATACCAGCATTTCCCCCTCTAAAACAGTTGTCCATCCTGAGTTTCTTATTAATGCTATTCTTCCTTGCTTGCTTCTTTTCTTCACCTGCCCAGAAGACAGGAATATCAGGAGAAAGTTCAGAAGAAACTTCCCTTTCATGTCCACGTAACAGGTGCATGCCTGTGATCAAAATACTTAGTAGGAATAGAAAATAAGTCTTCAGTCCTATAATGAGATGGGAAAAATAATTTTATACTTAAAATTGGCACCAGACTCTTTGTTGTGGGGTGGGAGGGACACCTTGATAAGTACTTGGAATAGAAAATGAGACCTCAAAGGATTAGGCTATACTCTGAATATGACAAGGAAAGAAAAATATGTCTTTCTAACAATGAGAAGAAGATAAAGCAGGAGTGGGGAACAGAAGCAGGTGGGGCCACAGAAACAGCAGAATGCTGTAAGAAACACAAAGTGACTTGCCACTAAAATCCACAACAAACTCATCAAATGTTTGATGTGAGTGAATTTCATACAGAAACCAATAAAGGAGCAAAACAGTAAACTGAAGTGAAAATAGCAAAGCCTCTTGCAAAGGCAGGAACAGACCACAGGCACATGAACCAATGAAATCAGTAGAAATCTTCAGGAAGCTTAGAACCCTAAAGGGTAGTGGGATTCGAGGTTGGAGGCTATCATACCTTGCTGTCAAGTTTGGAGAATTCCCAGGTGTCTGTCTGGAACAAGATTTCTAAGCTACCTTTTGTTTGCAAGGGGTCTTTACAAGTCAATAGAAGGAACATGAAGGAGAAACTTGTGGCATTGCTTTTACAAGCATACTTTTCTAAGTTTACGTGCACTTTAAATGTCATTTTAACTTTTTATGTGCATGTAAATAGCTATTATTTCAGTTGCTGGAATATTAGTCACAACATCTAATGATGTGGAGATTGTTGCCTTATAAAACTCACAGCTGGGTAGCTACATGGCTCAAGGCAAAAGCCTATTTTAAAATCCATTGCTTTAGGAGGAGAATGTTTATTAAAACATATATCTATTAAAAATATATGATGCCTCATTGGTCATTCTCTGTGTTGCAGTGGCAACCACAGTTTTTCCAGCAGGGCTGAGTTGATACCTGAAAACCTGGCAAGGTCCACAGCCTCATAATTTACCAGTCCATCAAAAAATAAATAAATCCCAATAACCAGAAAGTAAATCACCAAAGGTGCCTGCACAGCAGCCCATAAACTCATGTTTACACAGGCTCCATGGGGGTAGCCATTGCTGTCAGTCAAATATTTCTAAGCATGTAGGCAAGTGAATGTTCAAAAAGGAATAAATGCTTGATCTCCTTGTAACAGAAGTTAAATGAATTAATAATAAAGATACAGTAAGTGGGACTGATATTTGTAAAATGTAGAAAAGTGTGCTGGGGACAATAAGGAAGACTAATAACTGGTGTTACAAGGACTGAAAAAACATATAGAAAGACTGGTAACTTCATGTAATTAAGCTACAATCTACCTTCAGTAGTTCTCACAATGTTGCTTAAGTTATTAGAGGAAGATAATTTTTTCACCAACAGTAACAAACTAAGAGTAATTTGTAGGGATAAAGTATTTCCAAATAAAAACTCCTACCTTTAAAAAATGTACCATTAGTTCAATCCTGATGTCTACCCTTGTTTAAAAAGTAGATTACTTAATCTCTAGATATTCGATCATCTAAAATAAATAGTTGAATATATGTATTTTGTCTGAACCCAGTAGAGGTTCCATAAACGTATGGTTCACTGAATCCAAGTCCTTTAATTGTGCTTATTTTCCTTTCTGCCACCAACTTTGCACAATTACTTTGCCTTAATACTATTTCCATCAGGGTAAATCCCCAAAAAAGGTAGAGATGGAAATGTTTAAAGAGGGTGAAGGTAACAACGCATCTGAAGATGTTTTTCAACAAAATTGTAAAACTAGATTTAGAATAAGGCTTATCTTTGACTTTTAACTATTCTAATTCTCTGTTTTTCACCATCATCATGATGTAGAAACAATGGAAAGGTCATTCAACTGAAACCTAGAGAGCAATGGAACTAATTAATTGACCAAGTAACTTTTGCAAAGCCAGTGGCATAGAACCTCTAAATCTATCTTTCTGGAATCCAATTAAGGGCTCTATTTCATGCTGATCCCATGTCTCTGCTTTGCCTTTATGTACACGCATCCAGGGGTCTGTAAGAACCCTGGAGTACACCTACCAGCTCCTTCCAGCTACCCACTTTGAGGCACTCATTTCTCCAGTTGCCTGGATGTTCCAGGTGCCATTGGTTCACAGCTGAGTCCCTCCCTGGGCATTACCCTCAACAGAAGGGAGCTACCTCACCCCAAATTACGCAATTTCCCATGGGGCAGCCCCACAGCCAGTAAGTAGTCAGTATGGGGATACAACCCCCTAGAACCTGACCTATAATAGGGTTTCTCTTTTAACTTACAGCAAAATTTGACTGAAACCTGAGAGGAAAAGCCCCATTGAAAGCTATCCAATGTCCATCCATTGCCAATTTTTTTGTGCGTAGTTGATCTCTATTGTTCCACATAAGGAATGCTCTATTGTTAATAGCCATCCCTTTACTGAGAGAGAGAAATTATATTAATTTTATAGAAAAGTGGGATTAACTCTCTAGTAAACTCAGTAGAGAATTATTTCATATCTCCTATCAATACTATCTTATTCATGCCCCTTCTTCAGTCAATCGTGGCCATATTCCTAGAGTAGAAAGAAAAAATAGACCTGAAATTGAATCGTTTATGAATACTTCCATAGGAAATAGGCCAATTTTAACCAATTTTCACCTCTATACTTCAGTAACTCCCTTGAATGGAGATGTCTACTGTGGCCCACCTGGGATGTCACAAGAACTAGCAATTTTGAGGTTTTCTTACCTGTTGGAAGGTCTAGATCACCTCCACTCACCAAGTCTTTTCCCCAACTACCAGGTTGTAATAGGTAAAATTATTCTTCCATCCTTAGAATTGTTCATCCAGACTTATTTGGAGAAATAATAAATGTTTCAAAATGCAGGGTTTTTACTTTGGTAGCCATGGTACGTTTGTTTCCTATCACTGCTATACCAAATTTCCACAAATGTAGTGGTTCAGAACAATGCAAACTTATTATCTCACGATTCTGTAGTTCAAAAGTCTGAAATATGCCTTACAGGCTACAATAAAGGTGTTGGCAAGGCTGAGTTCCTTCTGGAGGCCCTAGGAGAGAGTTCAACTTACCTTTTCTAGCTTCTAAAAGCTGCTCACACCCCTTGAATCACGGCCCCACCCTTCATCTTCAAGGCCAGCAGTGTAGCATCCTCAAAAGTCTGTCTCTCTGCTTCTGTCACAATTTGCCTACTCTGACTCTCCTGTCTCCCTAGTATAAAAGATAACCTCCCATCTCAAACCCTTAATCACATCTGCAAAATTCCTTTTGTTGTGTAGTGTAACATATTTGCAGATTCCGAGATTAGACTATGGACATCTTTGGGGGACCATTTTTCAGCCTACCTTACGTGGCTGTTTATTTTTCCAAGGAAATGAAAAATAATTACCTGCATTCTCCAGGAGAACTAGTTCTAAAGTTTAGGTCACAGTCACACCTCATAAATATTGGCTCAGGCTTTTCTCCCCAGTTCTGCAGCTGCATAACCAAACACAATAGTGCTAACAGAAGCTCATCCACTCAGCTGCATAACCAAACACCACTGTGCTAATAGAAGCTCATCCACTCAGTTGCCTAGTTTCTGCTAACTCAGCAGGGAGCCTATAAATTTGGTGAAGCTGCATTTGTGGGAATCCTTTCCCAGGTTTAGAGGGGTGGAGAGTTAGGACTACAACCTTCCTTTAAACAGGCAAAAACTGAAACTGTTTAACTGAAAGTACTGTCAAATATTTTCTTGTATAACTCAAGAATCAAAGAAAATGAAAATGTAGATTTTTATAACTTGCAGGGCTCTTAGGGGATCTATTTAATGAATTCTCTCATTTTACCAGCAGAAAGATCAAGTCAAGCTCACCCGCCTCTGAGTAGCAAATCTGAGACTTGGTCTCCTTATCTTCTGCCCCACCGCCAGGAAGGAAGAAAGGAAGGCAGTAAGTAAAAAGGGAAGGAAGGAAGGGAGGGAGGAAAGAAAAAAAGGATTAAAATCATTTGCGCATCCATCCTATACTAGATTCATACAAACCACTTTGCTGCATATTATATCATGTTATCCCTACAAATACCCTGAGCAATATAGGGGTGCTGACTTGATTTTTACACATCAGAAAACCAAAATTCAAAGAGATCCAGTTGGTCCACTCAAGTGCAGACACCTGATATAATCAGCTCTTGATTAACGAGGATAAAGGTGAAGAGAGATGAAAGTCATGTATAATTCAAAACCCTGATTAAAACAAAACTAGTCTGAATCTGATACCAAGTAAATTTATATAAACATATTTTATTGTAATTATATCTAATATTTAGGAACACATTTACCACTCCACAGATGCCCAAAAGTGTAAAAATAACCCTAGTGCAACTCATTAGGAACACTAAACACCAAATGTGTCACTTGATGAGAAACTGCTAAAGGCTTTTTAATAAATAGTCTAATTTCTATTTGCTTCACAGTTAATCTCTTTTCTAAAATGTTAGAACACAACTAAGTTGGGCAGAGGTGTAATCTCAATGTTTAGATCTTCCTCTGTTTTCTCCTTCTCACTTAATTTCTCAACCCTGTCTTTAGAGTTCTTGCATCCATGACCCTCCTAATTCTATTTGGTTTTGCTTATAGTAAGCAAAAACTTCCTTTTTGAGGGACCATCGACTCTGGGATGGAACCTAGAAATAACCTGGTGGTCTCACTAGAGGGGTTCTGATGATTACCAGGAACCTGCAATAGAAGCCTTCATATATGTGGATGTTTGTACTGATTGGGGATAATTTTTCTATTTTATGCATTTTTAATGCATTTTCTATTAATCAACAAACAGAGAATACAACCCCAAGTAACTGGGCAATGATCAGGGCTACAAAGCTGGAATGTGAATTCAGCTTTCCAGGATTCCCAAGCTTCTTACTGCCCATAAAGCAGGACACAGACACACAGAGATACGTGCTCAAAACCTGTCTTAAAGCCATATACAAAGACAGCATCACTTTGAATTATTCTACAAAACAGTGCCTGAAAGTTGTGCATGAGGTAATTTTCCATTACAAGAATCACAAATTGGTATTTTATTTTTAAGCTATTTACAGAGGTGTGTTATACAAGTCCTGAAAACGTGTCTCCCTGACCATGTCACATGCATGGGTACAGGAACACAGGCACACACATGCACATATACACATGCCCCTTCACCTGGCTGACTTTTTCATCACTCCTCATCACTTCATCAGGCAAGCCTTCCCAAAACCCTCCAGACTCAGCTCAATCCCCCTCATCTTCTCATTGTCTGTGTAACTCTTACCACAGTTGCCAACTGGCTCATTATTTGTTAGCAGAATAGGATAGTGTTTAAGTGTCAGATTCTCAAGCCAATCTTCCTAGGTTCAAATATCAGTTGTCACCTACTGGTTGTGGAATCTTGAGCAAGCTCTTAACCTTGCTTTGCCTCAGTTTCCTCACCTGTAAACTAGAGATCAGAGTTCCATCTTCTGGGATTACTGAGTGGAACACGTGAGATAGCACATGTAAAATATTTGGGAAAGTGCCTAGTATACAGTAAGTTCTATACAGGTATTTGCTATTATTATTTATCAGCTGTGAACATCACTCGTTATGCTGTAAGGTGCACAAAGGCTGGAATTATTTCTGTATTTCCCACTCCTCATATCTGCTTTCAAATAGTTTTTGGAGGAAGAAAGCTGTGAAATCCCAAAGTTTCCTCTGTCATCACTACATGTCTTCATCTCATTCACAGCTCTGCCATATTCTCTATGATCACCACCACTGGAGCTGCTGTTATCACAGCTACCACAGCCCCTTTACTGACACATCTAAATACCTTAAGTTCAAAAGGCTGTGGCATCAGATTCAGAAAGAAGAGTGCTAATTCTGAAAGATAGCCATTGGAGCAGCAGCAATGTAACAGATAGTTTGTTGATTCAGCAATTATTTCAAAGGTAACAAAAACTCAACAATAGAGGAGGCAGGAGCTTAAGCTCCAGAAGAAACACACCAACAACTACAAATTCACAGCCACTATCCACCAAGGAGGTACTAAATAATAGTCAGAATAACAATAACAAAAACAACAATGAAAGCACTAAGACGCTTTCAAGGGAGGCACCATAGCAGAGTCATTACGAGCTCAAGACCTGGATCCTGCCAATCTGGGTCTCAAGCCCGTCTCTGCTACTAGCTGTGAAACGCTGAGCTGTTTCTTAACTTTTACGTGATTTAGCTTCCTCATCTGAAAAATGAAGATAAAAATAGTATCAGCACCACTACAGTACTACTATAAGGACTAAAGAATTACCTTTTGTAGAGAACTTGGAACAGTGACTGGCACATAAAAAGTATTCAATTAATGTTGGTTATTTTTGTTAATTGAAAGTTTTCACAGACATATCTCAAAGGACTAGCACTGAGAGTTTCCACACATATATTATGCAGACACACACACACCCAAGACCTTTTCCCCACACCTCACATTAACAGTGCACTTTGAGACAGTAAGTGTGTACTCTCTCAGGCCCTTTCCTCGGGCTCTTACACAAAGCCAAGAGTTCTGCCTGTTGCTCTTTCCCTTGATGTGACTATTAACTGTGTGAAGACAGGTATCTTAAATCAATCTAGGCATGGCTACCATTATTTCAATGCAGAAGATGGACTAAATAGTCCCAGCTTTACTTCTCAATTGAGGCTTTCTGTAAGAAGAAGAGCTTCCTATCCAGGTTTTCTTATGAACACACAAAGACCAATCTTTTATCCATGGCCTAACCCAGTGTTTACCAAACTTGAATACATCTGAAGACTTGCAAAGCTCTATCATTTTCTGTCTGAGAGACATATTCCAACCCTTAAATTTATGAAAGGCTCAACAAGCTGAAAAAGCAAGCAATACAATTTTGGAGGAGTAGTTTATCCAAGGATACACAGACAGTAAAAAGTAGAACTATGCTTTAAAACCCTTCTTTTGACTTTAGTACAATGTTTTCTTTTATTTATTTATTCAAGAAGTTTGGAATTTAGAAATCGTGGAGATGATTGGGCAAACCTAATACTAAAGGAAAACTCAGATAATCCAAAAAATCATTGCTTTTTATCCCCTTAAGAAAGCTGAGAACACTAATAAAGCTAACTTAACTAAAATCTATATAGTTATGATCCCGTTCTATAAAAGATGAGACCAGTGAATTTTTTCATCCCTGGTGGAGTAGCAGGAAACAGAATCTACCACAGAAAAGAAAATGAGAAACTACGTGAATCCGAAACAACTATTAAGACCTGTGTGTGAACTGGCTTGACATGCTGGAGTCCCAAGAAACCCATCCACACCATCAAGCTGTACTCACCTGCCAGCACTTTACCACAGGTCTTACCAGGCACATAGGAGGACTATCCTGAAGACTGAGGGAAAGTCAAGAACTCTGACAGAGAGATCCTTGAGGCATGTGAACCTTCCCTAAGTGCAAGGCAGCATCCCAGTGAAGACTGGAGTCAGGGCAGAAGAGTTAAAAGAAATCTGTCTGAGAAAGACTAGGCCTTCACTAGGTCAAAACAGTTGCAACTGAGGCCAGAAACAAGGCAGAAGAACTGAGAACAGTTCCTCAGAGTGTTGTGAACTTTCATTAAGTACAAAGCACTGGATGCCAAAGGCTTGAACTAGCAGAGCAGAAAGAAGAAAGACCTCCTGAGATTAATAAAGTCAGAAACGGGGAAGGAAAAAGAACTCCCTAGCAACCAAAACAGTCTGTGAGCATACAGAGATCTCTGAAATCTTGCCAATGCTCAGATCACAAGCCCTAGTGACAGAAAAGACCTTATTCTGTTTTCAAAACATTTGAAGTCAGTGGTAAACTAATCCAACTAAAGCTGAAATAAAACCCACATACCTCAAATATACAACAGATTTCCTCCACTTTCCCAAGCCAAGGCCTAACAAAAAAAAAAAGCATGCACTTTTCTAGGGTAAAAAAAATATTTTCTCAATCTCTACTTTTTTCTCACAATGTCCAACATACAGTGAAAAATTTTGAGACACACAAAAAGAAAAAAATGTGAACAATAATCAAATGAGAAAACAGTCAACAGGCTAAGACTCTAGAAAGTACAGACGTTAGATTTATCAGGGGGTAACTTCAGCATAACTATGATAAATATGTCAAATAATTCAGTGGAAAAGGTGGAGAGCATGCATGAATATATAGAGAATTTCAGCAGAGTAATGAAAAGTATAAAACGAAAGCAAACTGAAATGTCAAAAAATTTTTTAATACACTATCATTAAAAGAGAATACATATTAGGAGCCTAAGAGGCCATAAAACACAACAGTAGCCTATTAACAGCAGCAAAAAGAAGCAATAAACCTGAGGACAGGTCATTTATCAAAAATAAATAAATAAAAGGGAGAATGAGTAAAAAACTTGAGTCTATGATCTCTAGGACAATATTAAGTAGTCTAGTAAATATGTAATTGCATCCGGGAGAGATAGAAAATGGGTCAGAAGAAATACTTGAAAACATAATGACCAAGAATTTCTCAAAATCGATTAAAAATATCAAACTTCAGCATCAAGAATCATAGTAATCCCAAAAAAGGATAAACACAAAAACAGAACTAAACTAGGCACACCATATTCACTCTGTAGATAGCCAAAGACGACACACAAATCTTAAAAGCAATCAGAGAAAAAAGAAGCATTACACAGACGAAAACAATGATAAAATTATGTCTGATTTCTCTTCAGAAACAATGAAGGCCAAAACAATAGAATGACATCTTTAAAGAGCTGAAAGTAAAACATGTTAGTCTGGAATTCTGTATAGGATTCTACATAGATTCTACATAAAATTGTAGCATAGTCCTATATCCTACAAAAATGAAAAATAAAGACATGTTCATACCCTTCTCCCCAAACCAGATTTTTTTTCCAGGAGATCTACACAAGAAATGCTAAAAGAAATTCTTCAGGGCCGGGCATGGTGGCTTACGCTTGTAATCCCAGCATTTTGGGAGGCAGAGGTAGGAGGATCATGAGGTCAGGAGTTCCAGACCATCCTGGCTAACACGGTGAAACCCTATCTCTACTAAAAATACAAAAAAGTATCTGGGCGTGGTGGCGGGCGCCTGTAGTCCCACCTACTTGGGAGGCTGAGGCAGGAGAATGGCGTGAACCCAGGAGGCGGAGCTTGCAGTGAGCCGAGATTGCGCCACTGCACTCCAGCCTGGGCGACAGAACGAGACTTCATCTCAAAAAACAAAACAAAACAAAAAAAACCCCAGAAATTCTTCAACGTGTACATAATAGGCACATAAAATAGGCAAAACAAACCATTTGGCAAAATCCAACATCCATTCCTCATAAAATGACTCAGTGAAGGAGAAACTGAAGAGAATTTTCTCAACCGAAAAAAAGCACCTATGAAAATGTATTATACTGAAAGATAAAAGGCCAGAACAGGACAAGAATTTCCACTCTCATCACTTCTATTCAACTTTGTCCTGGAGGTTTCAGCTAGTACGATAAAAAAAAGAAAAGAAAAATAAATAACCACAGGAATCAGAAAAGAAGGAATAAAAAACTGTCTTTATTCACAGACAATATGATCATTTGTATAGAAATGTGATGGAATCGAGAATAAAAGTCACTTGTACTAATAAGTAAGCTTAGCAAGATTTTGGGATACAAGATCAGCATATAAAATCAACTGAATTTCTATATACTAGCAACAAGTTATCGGAAACTGAATGTTTTAAATGTCACTAATGATAACATAAAAAATACATGAAATAGGGATAATTTACATAAAAGATGTGGAAAACCTATAAATAGAAATCTCAAAACATTGTTGAAAAAAACAAAATAAATAGATATATTAATTGGCCAGTATTATATAAAATATTACTCAATATTTTAAAGATGTCATTTCTTCCCAAATTATTCTACAGATTCCAGCAAATTCCAATTAAAATGCCAGGAGGACTTTTGTAGAAATTGAAAAAACACATATGAAAATGCAAAGAACCTAAAATAGTCAACAGCAACTTTTTTTAAAGCTCAGTGTCAAGAAACAATAGCAACTTTAAAAAAGAACAAACAAGTTACAGGGTTAACACTATTTGATTCAAGACTTATTGTAAGTAATGAAGTAAATGTAGTACTTGTAATATACACCAGTAGATCAATGAAGAAATAGACCCGGCCGGACTCGGTGGCTTGTGCCTGTAATCCCAGCACTTTGGGAGGCCGAGGCAGGGGATCATCTGAGGTCAGGAGTTCAAGACCAGCCTGGCCAATGGTGAAACACTATCTTTACTAAAAATACAAAAATTAGCTGGGTGTGGTGGTGTGCATCTGTAGTCCCAGCTACTAGGGAGGCTGAGGCAGGGGAATCACTTGAACCGGGGAGATGGAGCTTGCAGTGAGCTGCTGAGATCACACCACTGCACTCCAGCCTGGTGACAGAGTGAGACTCAATCTCAAAAAAAAAAAAAAAAAA
>NW_012115156.1:910838-914439 GCF_000951035.1 Colobus angolensis palliatus | reverse complement strand
GTGAAACCCCATCTCTACTAAAAATACAAAAAATTAGCCAGGCATGGTGGCGAGCGCCTGTAGTCCCAGCTACTCAGGAGGCTGAGGCAGGAGAATGGTGTGAACCCAGGAGGTGGAGCTTACAGTGAGCTGAGATGGCGCCACTGCACTCCAGCCTGGGTGAGAGCGCGAGACTCCGTCTCAAAAACAAACAAACAAACAAAAAGAGTATAATCTATATGATTCCATGTGTAGAACATTCTAGAAAATACAAACTAATATACAGTGATCCAAAGCAGATCAATGATTGCATGGGAACTGAGTAACGTAGGGAAAGGCTAAAGGAAGGGATGACAAAAAGACCATGGAAAATACGAAAGGACAATGGACATATGCATTATCTTGATTGTGATCATTTTGTAGATGTATGTATATCTCAGAACATCACACTGTACACTTTATGTGCATTTTATGGTAGGTCAATGTTATGAACTTAACTGTATCCTCCAAAATTCGTATGTTGAAGTCTTACCCACTGCTATATCAGATTGTTACTATATTTGGAGATAAGACCTTTCAAGAGAGAACTGAGGCAAAATAAGGTCATATTGGTGGGCCCTTATCCAATAAAACTGGAATTTTTTTTGTTGTCGTTGTTTTGGAAGAGAAGATTAAGACACAGACCATAGGATGACCATGTAGGGACATAGCAAGTAGGTGGCCTTCTGCAGGCCCAGGAGAGAGGCCTCAGAAGAAATCAATCCTGCTGATACCTTCAACTGAATTTCTAGCTTCCAGAAATGTGAATAAATAAATTTCTGTATTTTTAAGCCACTCAGTCTGTGGTATTTTGTTATAGCAGTCGTAGTAAAGTAATACAGTCAATTATATGTCATTGGGGCTATTAAAATGAAAACAGGCCATGTATGGTGGCTCACACCTGTAATTCCAGCACTTTGGGAGGCCAAGGTGGGCAGGTTAGTTGAGCCCAGGAGTTCAAGACCAGCCTGGGTAACATGGTGAAATCCTGTCTCTACCAAATAAAACAGCTAGGCAGAGTGGCATGTGCCCATAGTCCCAGTTAATAAAATAGTTTGAATACTGCTACAATAAAGAAACTTCCACAAGTCTCTTCGTGCACATGAGCTAGTGTATTTTTAGAGGCAAAAAGTGTAATTTGATGATCAAAGTGTTTGTACCTAGAGTCTATGAACACATAAGGCATTAGAAAAAATATAGATGGCCTCTATAACACTACCGCAATTGATTCCCTTTTTAAAATATAATAAATACTTAGTTGTGGTTTTTTAAATGTCCACAGTATAGTGAGAAACACACATACAAATAATCACAAAATGACGGAGTAAAAATTACAGCATAGGTATACAAAGCTTTCCTATGGGTAAAAAGTAGGAAATTGCCTAAGAATGTCAAGGGAGGTTCACAAATTTAAAAAAAAAAAAAAAAAAAAAAAAAAAAAAACTAGCCGGGCATGTGCCTGTAATCCCAGCTACTCAGGAGGCTGAGGCAGGAGAATCACTTGAAGCCAGGAGGCAGACGTTGCAGTGAGCTGAGATTGTGCCATTGCACTCCAGTCTGGGCAACAGAGCGAGACTCTGTCTCAAAAAAAAAAAGAAAGAGAGAAAGAGAGAGAGAGAGAAAGGAGAAAGAGAGAAAGAAAGAGAGACCCACACATACATGAGCAAATGTTTTCCACAAGGATGCAAAGAAAATCCAATAGAGAAAGGATAGTCTTTTCAAAAACAATGCTGGAACAACTGCATATCCAAATGCAAAAAAGAAACTAGAATCTGCCCCTTGTGCCACATGCAAAAATTAACTTAAAATGAAAAAGTGACTTAACTGAAAATAAAATTACAAAACTTCTTTTTAAAATAGGAGAATAACTTTTGTGACCTTATGACAGGCAGATTTTTTAGATATAACAAAAATAATCTATGAAAGAACAAACTGACAAATTGGACCTTATCAAAATTAAATGTACTGTTCTTCAAAAGATACTGCTAACAGAATGAGAAAATAAGCCACAGGATGGAAGAATATATTTCCAAATGATTTCTATGATTTAAAAAAAAACTAGTATCCAGAACACATAATGATTCAAAACAAATTGAATCACTATATTTAAAAGAAATAACCCAATTTTTTAAAGGACAAAAGATTTGAACAGACACTTCAGCAAAAAGATAATGAGTGGCAAATAAACACAAGAGTCTCAACATCATTAGTCATTATGGAAGTGGAAATGGCCACAATAAGATGCTCCTTCATACCTGTGTAAATGGATAAAATTTTAAATATGAATAAACAAACAAATAAATAGAAATTGATCATAGAAAAACTGGAACTCTCTTACACTTGATGGCAGAATTATAAAATAGTATAACCCATGGTCATTGGAGGAAACAGAATAGATGTTCATCAACAAATTGAAAATAAAACAACCATATGATCCACCAATCCTACTTCCAGGTATGTATCCAAAGGAAACGAAATCAGTAAGTCAGTGAGATATCTGTACTTCTATGTTCATTGCAGATTATTCACAATTTCAAGACATAGAATCCACCTAAGTGTCTATTAATGGGAATAAATAAAATGTAATATATATACACAATGGAATAGTGTTTCGCCTTAAAAAAGGAAACCTAACCATTTGTGACAACATAGATAAACCTGGAGAATATTATGCTAAGTGCAATAAGCCATGCATAGAAAGATAAATACTGTATGCTCTTACTTATATGAGGAATCTAAAAGAGTTGAACTCATAGAAGCAGAGAATTGAAAGATGGTTACCAGGGGCTTGCGAATGTGGGGACAATATGGAGATGTTGGTCAAAGAGTGTATAGTTTCAGTTAGACAGGAGAAATAAATTTTGGAGAACGATTACACAACATGGAGACTATAGTTAATAATAATATAAACTTGAAATTGCTGAGAGATTTTAACTGCTCTTACCACAAAAAAAAAGCATGTGAGGTGATAGATACGTTAACAAGCTTGATGTAATCACTCCACAATCCATACATATATCAAAACATCACATTGTACATCATAAATGTATACAATTTTTATTTGTCATTTAAGATATAGATTTGCAAAATAAATAAAATCAGAAAATACTACAACTACTTTGAAAAATAGTAGACTTTTTTTAAGATTACCACAAAATCCAGCCATTTTACTATTGGGCATTTACCCAAGAGAAATAAAAGAATATGTCCATATAAGACTTTTATTTATTTATTTATTTATTTATTTAATTATACTTTAAGTTCTAGGGTACATATGCAAAATGTGCAGGTTACATATGTATACATGTGCCATGTTGGTATGCTGTACTCGTTAACTCATCATTTACATTAGGTATATCTCCTAATGCTATCCCTCCCCGCTCCCCCCACCCCACGGCAGGCCCCAGTGTGTGATGTTCCCCTTCCTGAGTCCATGTGATCTCATTGTTCAATTTCCACCTATGAGTGAGAACATGGGGTGTTTGGTTTTTTGTCCTTGCGATAGTTTGTTGAGAATGGTTTCCAGCTTCATCCATGTCCCTACAAAGGACATGAACTCATCCTTTTTTATGGCTGCATAGTA
>NW_012115156.1:905784-906578 GCF_000951035.1 Colobus angolensis palliatus | reverse complement strand
TAAATAGGGAATCCTTTCCCCATTTCTTGTTTTTATCAGGTTTGTCAAAGATCAGATGGTTGTAGATGTGTGGTATTATTTTTGAGGGCTCTGTTCTGTTCCATTGGTCTGTCTCTCTGCTTTGGTACCAGTACCATGCTGTTTTGGTTACTGTAGCCTTGTAGTATAGTTTGAAGTCAGGTAGCATAATGCTTCTAGCTTTGTTCTTTTGGCTTAGGATTCTCTGGGCAATGCAGGCTCTTTTTTGGTTCCATATGAGCTTTAAAGTAGTTTTTTCCAATTCTGTGAAGAAAGTCATTGGTAGCTTGATGGGGATGGCATTGAATCCATAACTTACCTTGGGCAGTATGGCCATTTTCACGATATTGATTCTTCCAATTCATGACCATGGAATGTTCTTCCATTTGTTTGTGTCCTCTTTTATTTTGTTTAGCAGTAGTTTGTACTTCTCCTTGAAGAGGTCTTCACATCCCTTTAAGTTGAATTCCTAGGTATTTTATTCTCTTTGAAGCAATTGTAAATGGGAGTTCACTTATGATTTGGCTCTCTGTTTTTCTGTTATTGGTGTGTAAGAATGCTTGTGATTTTTGCACATTGATTTTGTGTCCTGAGACTTTGCTGAAGTTGCTTACCAGCTTAAGGAGATTTCGGGCTGAGATGATGGGGTTTTCTAAATATACAATCATGTCATCTGCAAACAGGGACAATTTGACTTCCTCTTTTCCTAATTGAATGCCCTTTCTTTCTTTCTCCTGCCTGATTGCCCTGGCCAGAACTTCCAACACTATGTTGAA
>NW_012115156.1:749821-904870 GCF_000951035.1 Colobus angolensis palliatus | reverse complement strand
GCTTTCTCTTGTGGGCATTTAGTGCTATAAATTTCCCTCTACACACTGCTTTAAATGTGTCCCAGAGATTCTTGTATGCTGTATCTTTGTTCTCATTGGTTTCAAAGAACATCTTTATTTCTGCCTTCAGTTCATTATGTACCCAGTAGTCATTCAGGAGCAGGTTGTTCAGTTTCCATGTAGTTGAGCAGTTTTGAGTAAGTTTCTTAATCCTGAGTTCTATTTGATTGCACTGTGGTCTGAGAGACAGTTAGTTATAATTTCTGTTCTTTCATATTTGCTGAGGAGTGCTTTACTTCCAACTATGTGTTCAATTTTAGAATAAGTGCAATGTAGTGCTGAGAAGAATGTATATTCTGTTGATTTGGGGTGGAGAGTTCTGTAGCTGTCTATTAGGTCTGCTTGGTGCAGAGTTGAGTTCAATTCCTGGATATCCCTGTTAACTTTCTGTTTCATTGATCTGTCTCATGTTGACAGGTCCACATAAGACTTATACACAAATGTCCATAGCAGCTTTATTTTTAATGGCCCAAACTGGAAAGAACTCAAATGTCCATGAGCAGATGAATGGATAAAGAAACTATAGCATACCCATACAACGGAATATTACTCAGCAACAAAAATGAGTAAGTTATTGGTATGTGCTACATTATAGCTGAGCCTCAAAATAATCAGGCTGAATAACAAAATTAGTATAATCTGGCTGGGCGCAGTGGCTCATGCCTGTAATCCCAGCACTTTGGGAGGCCGAGGCAGGCGGATCACAAGGTCAGGAGATCGAGACCATCCTGGCTAAAACAGTGAAACCCCATCTCTACTAAAAATACAAAAAATTAGCCAGGCATGGTGGCGAGCGCCTGTAGTCCCAGCTACTCAGGAGGCTGAGGCAGGAGAATGGTGTGAACCCAGGAGGTGGAGCTTACAGTGAGCTGAGATGGCGCCACTGCACTCCAGCCTGGGTGAGAGCGCGAGACTCCGTCTCAAAAACAAACAAACAAACAAAAAGAGTATAATCTATATGATTCCATGTGTAGAACATTCTAGAAAATACAAACTAATATACAGTGATCCAAAGCAGATCAATGATTGCATGGGAACTGAGTAACGTAGGGAAAGGCTAAAGGAAGGGATGACAAAAAGACCATGGAAAATACGAAAGGACAATGGACATATGCATTATCTTGATTGTGATCATTTTGTAGATGTATGTATATCTCAGAACATCACACTGTACACTTTATGTGCATTTTATGGTAGGTCAATGTTATGAACTTAACTGTATCCTCCAAAATTCGTATGTTGAAGTCTTACCCACTGCTATATCAGATTGTTACTATATTTGGAGATAAGACCTTTCAAGAGAGAACTGAGGCAAAATAAGGTCATATTGGTGGGCCCTTATCCAATAAAACTGGAATTTTTTTTGTTGTCGTTGTTTTGGAAGAGAAGATTAAGACACAGACCATAGGATGACCATGTAGGGACATAGCAAGTAGGTGGCCTTCTGCAGGCCCAGGAGAGAGGCCTCAGAAGAAATCAATCCTGCTGATACCTTCAACTGAATTTCTAGCTTCCAGAAATGTGAATAAATAAATTTCTGTATTTTTAAGCCACTCAGTCTGTGGTATTTTGTTATAGCAGTCGTAGTAAAGTAATACAGTCAATTATATGTCATTGGGGCTATTAAAATGAAAACAGGCCATGTATGGTGGCTCACACCTGTAATTCCAGCACTTTGGGAGGCCAAGGTGGGCAGGTTAGTTGAGCCCAGGAGTTCAAGACCAGCCTGGGTAACATGGTGAAATCCTGTCTCTACCAAATAAAACAGCTAGGCAGAGTGGCATGTGCCCATAGTCCCAGTTAATAAAATAGTTTGAATACTGCTACAATAAAGAAACTTCCACAAGTCTCTTCGTGCACATGAGCTAGTGTATTTTTAGAGGCAAAAAGTGTAATTTGATGATCAAAGTGTTTGTACCTAGAGTCTATGAACACATAAGGCATTAGAAAAAATATAGATGGCCTCTATAACACTACCGCAATTGATTCCCTTTTTAAAATATAATAAATACTTAGTTGTGGTTTTTTAAATGTCCACAGTATAGTGAGAAACACACATACAAATAATCACAAAATGACGGAGTAAAAATTACAGCATAGGTATACAAAGCTTTCCTATGGGTAAAAAGTAGGAAATTGCCTAAGAATGTCAAGGGAGGTTCACAAATTTAAAAAAAAAAAAAAAAAAGGTATTTGAAACAAATCTTAAAGAACATGTAATCTGCCAAACTAAGAAACAGATAAAGGGAAGTCTTAGAAGAGGGAAAGAGCATAACATATCATCAAAAGTGTGGCTGCAACTGTCTCTTCAGATAGTATCTGGATACAGAGTCCTAGTAACTTCAGGAAAATCACAGATGTCATTCAGAGCTGGAAATATTCTTCAACCAGTTTTGCATTTTACAGATGTTGTATCTGAATCCCAAGCCTAGGCTGACTTTCACAAAATCATAAACTTGCTCATGAAAAACTCAAGGGCTGAATTTATGTCCACTTATTCTTAGTTCACTGCTTTTCTACTATAATAATCTGCCTCCATAAAGCAACAAGGATGGTTTTTTAAAAACAAAAAACCATTCCTACTGTAATAGATATGCCTTTATCCTAAATCCATTAGGTTCAAATAGACTGTTTTCAAACAATATACAAAGATAATTTTATGGTATCTCTGTAGCCCCCCAAAATTCTAAATAGTCTTCTAACTTAGAATAGGTTTTATGGTTAAATACGACTTTTTTACTTTAATTTTTTTAATTGACAAACCATGAGTCCTAAGTAGAATAACTCTAGGCTTACCAAAATGTTATTTTAAATTTTTTTCTTTTTGTAGGGACAGGGTCTGTCTATGTTGGCCAGGCTGGTCTTGATCTCCTGGACTCAAGCAATCCTCCCATGTTTGCTTCCCAAGGTGCTGGGATTATAGGCCTGAGCCACTGCACCCAGCATTACCAGAATATTATTAATAGAAGATTAATAAATTATTTATGAAATCAAAAACTCCATATTGAATGTACGCTATGTGAAGCACACTGTATTAGGCACACATTGAAACTGGGCACCCAGTGACCTATTCTGCAATTTATTTGTGTTACTTAGTAGTTTAACTCATAAGATAGGATATCAGAAATATTCGGGTTTCTATCCTGGCTCCACTTACTTGCTATGTGATCCTGGCAAATTTTCAAACATCTATATAATGAGCTAATAATACTACACAGTTCATGAGTTGTAATTAATATTAAATAAAATGAATTCAAAACACTCAATACATTGCTTGATACACAGTCAGTGGTCATCAGTAGGTATTAGTTGACATAATCCTAGCCATCAGTTTTATCATCTTCACCTTGACATGATGATCTAGGTCAAGGCCTTAGCTTAAGTTCTCTAGAAAACAGAGCCTGAATCAAGAATTAAGTGTTGATGCTTTCTTTGGGTGGTATGAACCAGGGGGGAAAAGGGAGATATAGCAAAGAAGGATGGAAAGCCATATAAAATGCTATTACCCTGCTGGTCACTGCTTCCCAGTGAGCCATAAATAGGTATAGCAGATCACTCAGCAAAAGCACCTGCTTGGCCATACAGGACTTCAAATGAGCTTTGTGTATCTGTAATTGGAATAGTGCATGGGAAGGAGTAAGAAGGGGAGAGAGGTATTTGCTTTCTTCCTGTCATCTTCAGTTTCCCATTAGTCAAATATTGCTCCATGGGAATTAATACCATCACACTTCTGAGTTGTGTCATCTAGCTCTTCCGATGGCCACTTAAGATGTCAGTCACCACACCAAGTACTATGCAATTTCATCAGAGTGAATTTCAGCTATGCATTTGTAAACTGGAATTAGAAGTTCAAAAGTCTACAAAACTGACAGGAGGAGTAAGAAATTCTGAATTGTAGCCAGTAAACCTGGCTGCCCTATAGCTACTGCCCAGCGACAGCATGAATCACTGTCAAACCATTGACAGCATGGGCTGAGAAACAAACCTGCTGAGGGAATCTAAAGCAGGACATAAGATCTGGGTCATATACACTCTGGTTCTCACATGTCAACAACCTGTAATTAGAGACCTCTAATAAAGGTGTATTAGTCAGGTTTTGCTGCATAACAAACAACTGCCAAATCTCCATGGCTTAAAACAAAGAAAGTATTCACTTCCACTTCTCCCTCAGAGGTCTGCAGGTCAGCAGTGATTTAGCTGGGCTCAATTGGGCTTAGCTTGGCTCAAATTCAGGTTGGTTTCTTGTATCTCTGATCCTGGGACCCCGGCAAAAGGAGATGCGGCTAACCATGGTGTGTCCTTCTCATGGCAGATGGTAGGAGCATAAGAGAGGCCAATGGAAACTCTCTATGCCTCCTAAAGCATTGGCTCAGAGCTGGTATGCTGACACTTCTGTGAAAAACAGCAAGAACAACTTCACAAAACTCAAGTTTATAATCCACATTCTTCCAAAATACCCCTAATATAACAAACTTCCATCTTTGATATTTTCATTTTTAAGGATAATCCATACTCATCAATACCTAAAGTAGCATGAGCATTTCTCTTAATTAATTTGGTTTTCACAGTCACATTCTAAATCCTTTGAGGTGTCTATTCTTCTAAGTCATCCTCCTCGTACTGAAATTTCATTTTTGAACACAAAAACAATTTTACTTCATTAAAAACACCATTTGTTCCTGTTAACATTCCCAGAGACAAAGCACATCTAGAGAAATGTAGAACTCCAAGTACCATGCATTCATAAACTGGAATTAAAAGTTCCTAAGCAATAGGGTTTTGGATACCAAGAATAGCCTAGCTGTTCCCTAGCCTTTTTCCAAGCCCCATGTGTTTGCTTAGTTAACACACTAAACTTTTTTTTTTCTTTTCTCTCTCTCTCTTTTTTTTTTTTTTTTTTTTTTTTTTTTTTACTACTGCCAGCATTGCAAAGTCAAAATAGCTGTGGAGGAACAAGCTGTTCTGCCTCATGTCTCATCAACATTCCTTGCTCAGTGTATCAAAACACAGAGAGCATACAGAGCAAATGCAACAACTCTTCAAAAAGTTCTCTGTTGGGGATTTTCTTCCCGGGAAACCATCCACAACTGCCTACTTAAAACATCAGAAGAAAGGTGGGTCTCCTACTCAAATCCCAGTGAAGTCACAGCAAGCAAGTATGGATTTCAACTTGGGTTATGGATTTAAAGTATGGATTTTTGCCACTTGAAAAATAAATATATAGGCCTGCATGAACTAATATCAAGATTAAAATGTACAAACAAGTTTTCTTTCCAAAAGACCAATTTAAAATTATGAGGTAAAGTTATTTCACCAGGTCATTGAGAAAAAACATAATTGAACTAACATTTTAACCCGAATTTCCTGGGAAGAATTTTGATTTCAAATAGCAAGTATATTGCAAATAGTGCTAAGCAAACTATATAAGATGGCTCCATTTAAAGAAAGCTAAATGTAAAGGTTGATAAGATGATCAAAGTCATTTCCCTTCAGATCACAGATCAGCTAATCACCTTTGCCTTTTAAGACAGAAAAAAAAAAATTAACAGGAGAATGATTAACCTATTTGTCCACATTTAAACATATGTAAAATTGAGTATTCAATTTAGTCTTTCTCTTATTCATTATCTGATAATTAAATTAATACTTATCCTAAAGAAATAGTTTCTATTTGCATAGTTAAAACAAATGATATTTCATTTAACACAAAAATAGTTCACAATCAGAATCTGGTTGATACCTGAAATGATACTTAATAATCACTACTA
Organism: Colobus angolensis palliatus; assembly: GCF_000951035.1. Lineage (NCBI taxonomy): Eukaryota > Metazoa > Chordata > Mammalia > Primates > Cercopithecidae > Colobus > Colobus angolensis. Next base: position 899,042 of record NW_012115156.1, on the reverse strand, counting down.
CTATAACTTACAGATCAGTGGCTGCAACAATAGTCAGAGAGAACATTTGCTAGAAAGTAGTGAGTTTTGAGCAGAACTCTGGCAAGAAATTGCTTCCTTCTCAGTAAAAACCAAGACAATCTAAACCACCATCCATTTCTACCACTGCCTCTACCTCCCTGTACCCTAAAGGGAAGAGTTTCCCAAGTATTCTTTTCAAGTGACCACAATAGACAATTGTGCCTAGACACATGGGAAGAGAGCCATATACCCTACATTCCAGCAAAGCTATGAAATAGAAAGAGCTATAAGAGGAACAACACAGTATGAAATGTAATACTTTAAGTCTAAAATGTGAGCCATTGCATTTAGATTATAGAAACTCATCATCCTGGGAGCATAGGCCATCCTGAAACAACAAATGCCAACTTGGAGTAGATTATGAGGATTGTTATTTAGTACAGAAATTACAAGAGAAAATAGTACAGAGAAAAGAAGAGACTGTGAACAAGATGGACCTAAAGTTGTTCATATCCTCTTCTTACTTATGGCTGGGCACAGTGACTCGTGCTTGTAATCCCAGTGCTTAGGGAGGCTGAGGCAGGAGGACTGCTTGAGGCCAGGAGTTTGAGACTAGCCTGGGCAATAGGTAAAAAAATTAAAAATTAAAAAATTAGCCACGTGTGGTATCACACCACTACACTCCAGCCTGGGTGACAGAGCAAGACCCTGTCTCTTAAAAAAAAATCACTTACATTTTAGTAATGAGATATTAGAAGACAACATAGAGGTGACTGGCACAAAGCCTGGGCCTTTCAGGTCAGCCCCTCCTTATCTCAGGATGTTACATTCCCAGCATTTTCTACAGTTTCTCTTGAGAACCACACACAAAAAAGGAGGGAGAACTGGGTGGATCCAAGGACACCTGGAGAACTGTCCTGCATGTGGTGGGTCAACAAATATTTTTTAAGTGCTTACAATGCACTGCACAGTGGCGAAAATGGGTAACAAGAATGACAGTGAGGTAGGGAAACATCAGGCCTCATACTGAGTATAACAAAAATGCATTTTTTTAAAGTTTGTTGTTTTAACCACTACATGAAGAATTCCGTGACTAGGGCAAAAGGCTAAGCAGCTAAAATAAAGACACTGAACTATACTTTAAAAACAAAATTTTGTATCTCTTCTCAAACAGCTCTGAGGAAAGCAATCCAATTTGGTGGGGTGGCTCTACTCCACTTTGTCATTAGGGTTTCAGACTCCTTTCATCTTGTTCCACCGCCTTGGGCATCACTGTTACCTGCACAGAGTTCAGCTGGAGGAAAAGGGAACACATGAAAGAGGCACTTCCACTGCCTTCAGGACTGGGATTAGGGTTTAGACGCCTCACTTCTCACATTCAATTGGTGAAAACTTAATCATGCCTGATGCAAGGGAGTCTGAGAAATGTGGTCTAGCCTCATCTTTTTTTTTTTTTTTCAGTCACTATATTGGTGGGTCTCCCTACTGTAGCAGCTTAGTCTTTTGCCCTAATTACAGGTACATGGAAAAAGAGGAGAACAACTTTTGTTGGACAACTGCAATCCAACAAAGAATTTCTAAGGAATGTCATGAAAAAAGATGATTTTATATAGTACATTTTGAGTCCGTATATGAAAAATTATTTCTGCTCAGAATCTGGTCCTAGCCTAGGAAAAAATTCAATGACAATTTATAATTTCAGAAATAATCTAGAGTAAACCTCTATTACAAGAGAAAAATGAGGCCCAGATAAATGAAGTTGCCTACTCAAGCAGTCAGTAAGAGAAGCAAGACTGCAACCCACATTTACACATTCTTCTCAAGCCTGGCATGAATTCACTAAATCATGCACTTGCTTAAGTCATATGAGCTCTCTAGATAGTCAACCAAAACGGCTTAAACTCTAAAGTGGATTTTTGTCCCCTGCCAAATTAGATGATTTGGCTTTCTAGCCAATTCAGAAGTCCCCGTAACTGCTAATGCTCTGTTTTATATTTTAACATAAAGAATGTATTCATGTGACAGAGGAAGTAGGAAAGATTTTTAAATATCCTTTCCTTGAAGAATCAGAACAATTCTGATGTAAGGTGAATTTCTGTTCACCATTAACTCTCCCCATTGCAAAGCAGAATATTCTGTGTTCATTGCCACAAAAAAAGGAATTTATGATGGCAGAAAGCAAACTGAAAAAGACATATCTTTCAGATTCTTTTTGTTTCAAGGATCTAGGCTTGTTTCTCAACAGTGGCACTAACAACATTTTGAGCCAATAATTATTTGTTATAAGGGTCTGTCCTGTGCACTGTAGGATATTCAGCAGCATCCTTGGCCACTACCCACTAGACGTCAATAAAACCCCTCAGCTCTCTAGATGTGACAACCAAAAATGTCTGGACATCACTAAATGAGCTCCAGTTGAGAACTGTTGATACAGTATGTTAAGGGAAGAGAAAATAATCAAGACATAGACAAAAGATCTTAGAGAAAACATTACGAGTAGGTAGGCAAGGATTTGCCACTTCCCCACCCTACCTTCAAAACAAGGCTAGGAAAACATTCTTCAGCCAGAGTGATGGAAACAGAGCCACAGAGCAAGTAAGGAGAACATGCATCAGCAACAAACCCAGGGCCATTCCTTGGACCAAGTCCTGAAGAGGTGGCAACACCCCCAGATAGTTTGTGGGGTTCAAAAGCAGAGACATCTTGCAATCCATTGTCCTAGTAAAGTGCTGATTCTGGGAGATGTCAATATCCCAGACATAAGACAGTTGCTGAATCTATCTATATAAACCACAGTATGACATGGAAGCAGCAGACTAATTCCTGATCACTCAAGAGTGGCCTGGAAATAGCGGAGAAAATGGCAGACCAGAAGGGGTCATGTCAGGGGAGCAAAGGTCATCTCTGCAGCATCCAGGGAAGAGCACTGATGGTGAATCAAGCGAAGGATGTTCAGGGACACCAGGGTAGCTTAGTGATGTTAAGAATTTGTGGACCCTGCCCCAACATCACATCTTACTGCTACTTAACACAACTCCAGAGAAAGAGAAAGGATTCTCCAAATCAAATGAGATTGTCTGCCACTCTAATTTAAAAAGGGACTCTGAATTACCACAAACTGGTAACAACAGAAACTTACCCTCTCACAGTTCTGGAGACGAGAAGTCTGAAATCAAGTTGTCAGCAGGGTCATGCTCCCTCTGAAGTCTATGGGGAAACAACTTTCCTTGCCTCTTCTAGTTTCTGGTGGTTGTCAGCATTCCTTTGTATTCCTTGACTTGTAGATGAATGTCTCCAATCTCTGCTTCCATCCTCTCACGGCTGTCTCCCCTGCGTGTCTGTGTCCAAACTCCCTGTTCTTATCAGGGCACACCCTGACCCAGTCTGACCTCACCTTAACTTGATTACCTCCACAAAGTCTCCATTTTCAGATAAGGTCACAGTCACAGATTCTAGGTGGGCATCAATTTGTCAGAGGTAGGGGGACGGGGAGGGGCAGATATTTAATGCAGTTCAAGCTGTAACAGAAGTTAAGCAAGCTTTAGAAAAATAGTTATATCTTTTGCCTGCCTGAGTTTGTAATTTAAAGTTTGTACCAATCGTAGGCAAAAAAGAACAGTGTTACCATACCAGCGATTGCTAAAAATAGTATATTCTAGATCTTCAATAATAAACCATTCCTCTACTATGATTCTGAGAAAGATTTAGATTTTCTTTCAGCTATGCCATAACATGTGTTAAACCATCCACTATAAAGGAAAATCACTGACACATATAATTAGTACTTAAACCCTTTTTTGAAAAGAAAAACTATGTTCAAATAAAAAGAAGATAGTACAAAGAACTTCCACCTCACTTGCTAGGAGAAACTGTTCTGTGTCATGCGCTTTTCTTCTCTTGCAAAACTGGTCAGGTATATCACGGTACTAACACTAAGAAAGAGCATTCATGTTTAGTATGTGACTATTTTGAGAAAGGCAAAAGAGGAGAGGTCAAGAAAAAGAAAACAGTCTCATCGACAAAAAATAAAAAGTTATATAACTCGTAAGTGAACACCCAAATATGCCCACATTGATAGCAATTCACATTTCCTTCTATTTTAATCCATAGCAGTAAAATAGTCATCTAAAGCTGGGCACAGTGACTCACGCCTCTAATCCCAGCACTTTGGGAGGCCGAGGCGGGTGGATCACCTGAGGTCAGGAGTTCGAGACCAGCCTGGCCAACATGGTGAAACCCTGTCTCTACTAGAAATTAAAAATAAAAATAAAAATAAATTAGCTGGGCATGGCGGCAGGTGCCTATAATCCCAGTTACTCAGGAGGCTAAGGCAGGAGAATTACTTGAACCTGGGAGGTGGAGGCTGAAGTGAGCTGAGATTGCAACACTGTACTACAGCCTGGGTGACAGAGGGAGACTCAAACAAACAAACAAAAAAAGACTCATGTAAAATAAGAAAACATCAGCAACACCCCAAGCTGATGTGGGAAATTCTGAAGGAAAAAAAGCATAGGGCTTATTATAGTAGTAACATGTCTTTTCTTAAAATCTATGTATCTACTTGCAGAAGGGAGGACTATCATAAAGAAGTTAAAACTAAAGAAGACAAAACTGTCATTCCCTCACTGACAGACAGGCTGGGTGGTGGAGAGCAGAACCGACTAAACAAGCCACCCCTGGGTAAGGAGCAGAGTGAAGCCTGCAGTGTCACACTGTCCTTCCCATACTGCCCTGCCAGCACTAGGACTACTACCTCCACCATCAAAGACATGCATTTACATATACACAGACACAAATCAGAGAGTGGGAATGTGTGTGAAGCAGGTTCACTGTGCACTGGCTACCAATTTGCCTGAGTCCAGTGAGACAGAACACCCACACATACAACAAGTTACATGAAGTGGATTTATCACTTATAGATAAGAAGCAAGAGACAAAAAAAAAAAAAAAAAACCCGAGGACTCATGACGAGCCTGTCCCCTCAAGGCTCAGGAAAGCTGCCTGACGAAGATGAAATCTCATCAGTATGTGCCCCACTTGCACCACAGCTGAAGGACCCCCAGCAGGCAGCCTGCCCTGGGTTTTATACCATAGGGACAATATGACATGAGGGGCTAAGGTGACATTTTGTTTACAGAGGGGACTGGCACAATGGACTGTTCAGGTCTGTCCCTCCGCATCTCTGGATGTTGCATTACCAGCACATTCTACAGTTTCTCTTGAGAACTACACACAAAAAAGGAGGGAGAAATGGGTGGGTCCAAGGCCACCTGAAGAACTGTTCTGCATGTAGTAGGTCAACAATATATCGTAAGTGCTTACAATGCACTACATAATTGTTTTGCACAGTGGCGAAAATGGATACCAAGACTGACAGTGAGGTAGAGACAAATCAGACAAAGGAGACGTGATCTGAGAGACTGTATATACGGGAACACTATGGCTTGGCAGTACCAGTGGTACCAGTGGTACTGCCAAGCCATAGTGCTCCCTCCCAGTCAGTCCCATCATTGTCACCCTAATGAGCTGGGGAATAGGAGACTAACGTCAGTTGAATATGAGCCTACACATCTTTTTAGAATGTTTCTTCTCCCCTTACTTCCTCCCTAATCATGTCATTGTATTGTTCTAATCACATGCCATTTTCACCAAAGAGAGAAGAAATATAAAGAAATCCAAACTTTGAGGTTTGTGGAGATCAGGTGACTTGCTAAACCCTAAATGTGATCCTGATAATATTTAGCACAGATGAATCCTTCCAAGCAGAGTTACATAAAATTTCTCAATCATATTCACTATTTATTTTGTGTTAATCCATCAATCCAGTGTATTGTTGAAAAATGTGGCAAACCGAATCAGTTTCTAATACATCCAAACATAACATCTAGAGGAGTTACTAGTCTAGTTGTTTGATTACCCAGCTGTGTCCTTAGTACATCTAAGTATTTAGTAAATGGTAACTTAAAATTACCTCCTATTCATAAAGAGAAGCATAATTAAATGATCTATTCATTTATCCATCTATCCAGCAAGTCACCCAGCCAATAATACTTATTAACTACCTAATATAAACCAGACATTCCTCTAAGCATTCAAGGCTATCAAGAAGAAAAGAAATAATCTATGTCCTCAAGAAATACATAATATTGAACAGTAGATTCAAATATGTTTAATTGTACACCACCATCCGGTAAAAAATTGGGGCATATACACCCAATACCACAAATGTATATTTACTTATTTATAAATTACAAATAAGTACTATCATAATAATATGCTGCATGTGTAAATAATATATTTAAAACAGTGCTAATATTTTGATACAGTAAATATATAGAGACATAATATACACCAGGAAAAAATGACACAAAAATTATAGTTAAAGGAAGTGAAATAAAAAATAAACAGTTCTAAGTAGAGTAAGAGAAAGAGTTCCAAAAAAAAATGAACCAGACCCTTAAATCAGCAGCATCAAGGACAGTATCCAAGAAAACAAATGACTGCCTTTTGGCCAGGGTACTTCTGAGATAAGGTCTACTAGATACCATTTTTTGCTTAACCCAGACTACCCTTTGCCATCATTATAACTGCAACATACAACCTCCACATCTCAAGGAGTGAGAAGATCACTTTCACTGGTCATACATAAATAATTTGAAATTCCAACTTTGGAGATACAGAAAAATTTTACTTTGGAAAATCTAAGATCTCCTTAGGTTTAATTTGATGTAGAAATTTAAAAGAGACTTCAGAAAACTGGCTGAAGCTTAAGTAGAAAAAATATATTTCCCACAATTTCTCCGGTGCAGTCATTAATAATACAACAATGAAAAGCCAAATTCTGCCACATTATTGGCAACCATCCTTCTATCACAAAAAAGAATGATCTTATCATTGACAGATGCTAAGACTCAGTGGTTTGAATCACACCATGTGTTACAAATTAAAAGGACTAACATAACAATAATACTAATCTTGAAAAAAATAGGAGAAAAATAATTGTTAGGAGCTGTAGGACCAACATTTAAACTAACCTACATACAATAGTCCAAAAAAGCCACACATAAGATAACATATTAGTCCAGTTAGTTCATTCAGCAAGTCTAGGTCCACTCTGCCTAAAGTATTAAGCCATATCTATAATGCTTTAATTTCTATGAAAGAAATAGATATTAGTTTATGCATTGGAAAAACTATTTTTAAAAACATTATTTGTATATGGGAAGGGGCTGGAATAAGAATTTTTAACCTTCTTAAACATCCATGTCTCTAAGTTTAATTTTTTGTAAGGATAATATATCATTCTTAAAAGGAAAATATATAACTTTTTAACAAACAAAAAGCTCTATTAAAAAAATAGCATGGTGCAACAAAAACCATATCAAACTAAAAGTCAGAAGACTTTGGTTCTAAAAACTCAGTGCTGCCATTCACCAATCATGAAATAAATGGCAATTAATATTGGTGGTGGTTGTGGTGCTAGTTCTGGCTCTGGTGTTGGTTGTGGTTGCTGTTACACTGGTCGTGGTTCCATCAGTTGATTCCAAAGGACACCCTAAATCTGCCCAAGTCTCCTCTTCTGAAAGGCTGCCTTTTCATGTATATCGTGTGCCAATATTGCCCCCTACCAACGAGAGGTTGCATCACAGCCTGCTCAAAAAGAGATGGTTTTTCCACCTGTTCCTGCTGAGGCATGACTCCTCTAAACCTGAACAGCCCTGATTTCTAGTCTGGCATCCACCTCTAAATAGCTGTAGCACCTATGACAAGTCCTCTAACTCTCTGCTTGTGAGAATGTCCCAGGCACATATGTAAAAGTGAGACTGTCTTTTCTCCTGTACTGCATGAGGTAACACAGAGTGATTCGTAGGTAGCTTCTTAAATTTTATTTCAGCAAACATTTAGCAAGTGCTATTATGTGCTGCATACTGTGCTAAGAGCTGGAGGTATGAACATGAATGAAATACGGCCCCTATCCTTAGTGTCCACGGTGTCTCAAGTTTGTATATGGAAATAACATTTTGTTTGTATATGGAAAAGAACATTTTGTTTCACAAGTTCATTTGTTCATGTTAACAGATGAAAAAGCCATGGGTGTATGCTCAAGGAGCTCACTTATTAACATTTGGTTTATAATTTTGTGCAAGAACAGAAGTGAAGGGTGCTTTTTTTAATCCTCCAGTGAGTCAATGCACATTTACTGAGCATTTACTATTTGCAAGGCACTAGGCTTGGTACCAGGGATTCAAACAAGATGGGAACTACTTCCAAGATGACAGGAAACAAGTTAGGGAGCAGGGCAGTAAGTGCTCTGACTGCTTAACCACCTCTTCCAGGAGGATTTGAGGAATTCTCCTCTGAGGAAGGACACCAGAGAAGATCTTAAACCATCATTGCTTGCTAGTAAGAAGGAAAAGAAAGTGGCCAGAAGAGACCAGACAGATGGGAGTAGGAGAAGGACAAAGTTACACAAAAGGTCCCGACTGTGTCAGCCCTTAATCCAGAAGAAAGAAGCATGCTGGAATTCAGAGTTCCCTTAAGTAAGCAGCGGCGACCTTATTAAAATGCACTAAACTTAGGGGGATTCTCAGATCATCTTTACTGAATAAAGACTCGGAGGATAAGCTTTAATTAATTGAGAATAAAGAGAGTGGGAGATCACTAACGATATCCCCAAGTGGAAAAGGATAGTAGTTAGAGGCCAGGACTAAAATCAGACTTTTAATTTGTGCTCAGGGAACCGCTAGCTCCTGAAAGCACTGTTTTCTTATGGTTCTGAAACTTCAGTGAGGGCAAGAATGACTAGTTTCTTTTAAATCCTTCATAGTCTGGTTATGTAGCTGGGAGAAGGCAGGTCTAAGATTTTGTTTTATTTTTGTTGTTCTTAACATACATCCTAGTGATTCAAAAGCAGATGATCAATAAATAGATCATACTCTAAGAAGCAGTGCCTTATAGCACTATACCAAGGGGACTGATAAAATAGTTAATACCAATTCCAGAGCTCTGAGCTATATAATTCTAAATGTTTCACATGTGTGCCAGACAACTAGATGCTATCACTGGATGTGACATATTGACTTGCCAGAGCCACGTAAGAGCTAAAAATGTTTTACACATTTGCCCAGAAGCATAAAGAAAGCTATGCAAGCACAACATAGTGTCTTTGTAAATACCGTGGAATAGTAATAATGAAATTGCTATTTCTGGGCATGTTGTTAATTCTGCTTTATCTATCTATACTTGCAAGTTTCTGAAGGTCTGTACTCAGCGCTAGCTGTGGCCACACTGTGGAAGGAAAAGCTGAGTCCCAGCTGGACCAGGTGAGCCTGATGAACAGTGGCCTGCCCAGGAACCAGTCAGATTTCACCAGCTATTCATTTCCCCAGGCTCAATCACCCTGAGCCCTCCAAAAGAGGAAAGATGAGCCAGAGATTAGGTAGAGAGGGAAGTTCAAAGTGAAGCACAGGGGAGGAGAAGAGCTATTTATCCATTTTATGAGCTGAAGCTTGCCTGTCAAAAAAACATTCTTTGTTTCAGTTTTCCTGAGGAAAACAGAACAGCAAATTATGTTCCATTATGATAAAGATAAAGGCAAGGCTGCAAAACCATTGAAAAATTATGTGAACTTAATTACTAAGTTTTGTATTTTAAAAACTCTTTAAATTTCTAGTGGGCTGGATTATTCATATTTAGGAATTTCAATTCATATATAGATAATAATTTTTTTGATCACAGTGTACCAACCTTAAAATCACTCATTTCTCATCCCTATCTCAGTGTAAGGCTCAAGTCCAGAGAGCAAGAGGTGACAATTCTGCAGGAGAAGAGTGCCATCTGCAGGAGGACTGTATAATACCTGGCAAAATCCTCAGAGTTAACAAAAACGAGACAATTCATTAGTGGAGATTCCACACTCAGCAAGTTGTCTGGCATACAGTAAACTCAATAAATTATTATTGTTATTTGCATGGTAGTAATGATGGCAATATATAATTTTGCACTGTATCTCTTGAAATTGAAAAACTAAAACAAATCAAAGCCCAAGGAAGAAAGAACAAGAGTCTATTCAGATTATTCAGATCATTCTCCTGGTTTTCATAGGAACCCTTCCTTCCAGATATGTAAGAATCTATATCATTTTTAAAGGTCTTACAGAAGGAAATTCCACAACCTCTTATATTCATACCCATGGCTCTACAAACTTCAGCAGGGTCAGGGCTAGGAAAACTTAGTGATGTAAATTTAGTTTGGAATGCTCTCCTTCCTCCCTTTTCAGAATTGATACCAGCCCTCATTTTAGAACATACGTTCTTTCATTTGTTCAATAAATATTTTTGTGCACCTGCTATGTTCAAGGTGCTGTGATATTTAACCTGCATACAATGGTGAACCCACCATATTTCCTGTCTTTCAAAAGTTTACAGCCAGTTGATCCTATAAGACTCCAGGATGCTCCTGCTTCCTTTTCCCTGTCTCCCACTTCCTTTTTCAGCTCCTTCTTCCTTCTTCCTTATAAATACTTCATGCTAGGAACATCCCACAATCCCCCTTACTCCCAACAAAACTAAACTGCCCATACTTTATTTTCTCAGGGTTCTAATCTAAGTAGTGACTAGCTAATCCGGTAAATGATTTCATGACAATTGCTAATTGATTTCATCACCAAAGTAATTTGAATACATTTTAGTGAGGTATTTCTGAAGACACAACAAACGTTTAGGCCTCTGTGTTGGACTAATGGAGATGATCTTCTGAGTTAGGCAGGGCCTTGTGCTGTATGTGGTACCTGATACTCCAAAGAGAGAACCAATCTTGATTTTTGGTTTTATGCCATCATTTCAATTTATTTCTAAATTTGCCACAATAGAGCTAAAGAATTCTATTGAAGATGTGCCCAATCATTTTTTACTATAGAGCAGCTCCTTTAAATTATTGATAAATGTAAGTCTCTTCTCATGCTTTTCTCTGATAAAAACAGGCTACCAACAATAATTAAAAACACTATTGAAAAATCAAACATTACATTAACTTGCATTTTTCATTTTTATGCATATTTTCCTAAACTTTACATTGCAAATAGATGATAAAGCCACCACTGAACTTCCTCAATTTTATAAGTTCAAATCAGATAGGAGATTATTGTAAGCTACTACCCCTGTCTGTTATAAGAGGTGATTTCTACTATAAGTGGTTCCTGATGCATGTTCTTAACCATTCTGCAAGATGGTGTTTGTTTAATTCTGGGCTCTGCAAATGGTGGTCCTGTTTCTGACAGCATTTAATTATTAAAAATAAAACTACCTCAGTCCAAATTAAGAAAAAAATCCCTTCATTTTCTTGAACTGGAGTGTATATATATTCATACCAAAAAAAAATAAGAAAACAAGTAATAAGAACATACGGTTTGTATCCCAAAATGTAAACATTTTCAATAAGGCACAGATTATTTTTCTTTATTTTAATATCTATCTCTAATTTTAAGAAGGCCCAGTGGAAACTGCATCAACTGCCTTTGAATATTTCCTTGGATATGATTGGGTTGTTAAACTTACATGTTCAAATCTCCTGGATAAGAATGATCTGTAACAACCCACTACAAATTTGGGCAACATTTATAAATAAGCCTTGGGAACTTATTCCTCAGAAAATTTAAAATGCCATAAGAGAAGGGAATTGAATATTGTTGATGCTTTTTCAATGCCAGGTACTTTGTATATGTTATTTCGTGTGATGTTAAACCCTGTCAAGTTATTTAGGTTGTTTAGACTTATCCTTGTCTAATAGATGAGAAAATCAAGGCCAAGAGAAACTCTGTAACTTGCTAGTAAGTTTTATTGTTCAGATTCAGCCTCACGTCCATCTGGGTCTAGCACGTGTTCCTTCTATGATACATGAAGACCCTTATTATAAGTGCTGGCTATGAATTTCAAATGAAAAGATAGGCTTGGCATTGGGATGGGATGATGTAACCAAGGCAAGGACTCTGGTGGAGCACCCTAACATGGAACACTGTAATGGACTACCATAAAAAACAGGAAAACATCTTTAAAGAGCATGTGGTTACTTATTTAATATACATTACTGATTATCAAGCTATGTTTGTCATTTGTGGGGGTTTTAGATCTAATTTTCAAAGTGTAGCCATTTGGAAATTAAATATTATAGTGTAATATCTGTACATTATTTCTGGTGAATCAGACTTCACTATTGCTATAAATACATTTTAGGCTAAAAAACCCTGACTCCTAGTGTAATGAATAAGCTTATCCCCCACATTTAAGCTTTATTGATTTCTGCTTTGCATTATGTTTCAGAGTATTTAGAATGTCATTTTTGTAGTTAATAGGATTGCCTGTGCAGACGGTAAAAATACATTTATTCAAGCCCCATCTTCATTCTAAAGATTTTGGTATAACATTATTTGTTCACTTCTTTATTGAAAATTTACTGTAAAACCTTTTGGTATTTATCATAAACCCAAGCATGAAACTACCATCTGACCATGACCCAGCAATTGCACTTTGGGGAATTTATCCCAGAGATAAGAACAATTCGATTTTCACAAAAACCTGTACAATAGTGTTCACAGTAGCTACATTTATAATAACCCAAAACTGGAAACAACCCGATGTCCTTCAACAAGTAAACGATTGAACAAAGTGTGATATATCCAATCCCAAAGGGTGACATACTGTATGATTTCATTTATATAACATTATCAAAACAACAAAATTATAGAAATGAACAAATCAGTGGTATCAGGGGTTAAGGAGTGGGTGGGCAGGAGAAAGTATGTGTGGCTGAATCCACAACATAAGGGATTTTTGTGGTGATGGATCTTTGTGGTGAATGATACCACACCTTGACTGTTATCAGTGTCAATATCTTGGTTGTAATATTGTACTATATAGCTTTTCAAGACGTTATTATTGGAGAAAACTGAGTAAAGGGTACAAGGGATCTCTGTCATTTCTTAAAATTGTATATGAGTCTAAAATGACCTCAAAATAAAAAGTTTAATTTTTTAAAAAAAAGGTCAAGCATGGTGGCTTATACCTGTAATCCCAGCATTTTGGGAGGCCAAAGCAAGAGGATCACTTGAGACCTGGAGTTCAAGACCAGCCTGGGCAACACAGCAAAACCGTGTCTACCAAAAAATAAATAAATAAAAAGTAGGGTTATTTTTTGAAGGGAACTCTGTAATCAAAATAAGACGAGGCTGGGCGCAGTGGCTCACGCCTGTAATCCCAGCACTTTGGGAGGCTGAGGCAGGCGGATCATGAGGTCAGGAGATCGAGACCATCTTGGCTAACACGGTGAAACCCTGTCTCTACTAAATATACAAAAAATTAGCCGGGCGTGGTGGCGGGCATCTGTAGTCCCAGCTACTCAGGAGGCTGAGACAGGAGAACGGCGTGAACCCAGGAGGCGGAGCTTGCAGTGAGCCCAGATCATGCCACTGCACTCCAGCCTGGGCAGCAGAGCGAGACTCCACCTCAAAAAAAAAAAAAAAAAAAAAAAAAAGACGAAAATACAAAAAAAGTTAGCCAGGCATGCTGGCACATACCTGTGACCGAAGTTACTCAGGAAGTGGAGGCAGGAGGATCGCTTGAGGCCATGAGGTTGAGGCTGTAGTGAGCCATGTTTGCACCACTGCTTTCCAGCCTGGGCAACAGAGACATTATCAAAAAAAAAAAAAAAAGATAGATAGATAGATAGATACATAGATAGATATCACACCTAAAGCACTGGTACTACAAATAGAATAAATATCCCTTAAAAGACATTATATATTGTAGTAAACACCTAGAAGAAAGCAGGCAGTTCCCATGCAATGTGGCAAATTCAATGCTACAGTTTTCATAGAGGCCAGGGGAGAGACAGAGGTAAGAAGTCAGATTGCCATGAGACAACGAACAAAAGGAAAGTTAGAAATGGAGACAATAAATGTAGACTGTTTCTAGAAATATGGCTGAGAATGGAAGGAGAGAAATCTGTAGTTTCAGAATAACATACAAAAAAAAAAAAAAAAAGAGAGGTTTTCTCACAACTAAAACCAGAGAAGTGAATAAAACTGAGAACCAAAAGTCCATACAAGAGATCAATGAAACCAAGAGTTGGTTCTTAGAAATAATAAACAAGACTGATAGACTGTTAGCCAGATTAACAAAAAAAAAGAGAAAATCCAAATCAGAACGATCAGAAATGACAAAGATGACATTACAACTGATCCACAGAAATACAAAAGATTCTCAGAGACTATTATGAACACTTCTATGCACACAAAGTACAAAATCAAGTGGAAATAGATAAATTCCTAGAAACACAAAATGCCCAAGATAGAATTAGGAAGAAAGTAAAAACCTGAACAGACCAATAACAAGTTTGGAAATTGAATCTGTAACAAAAAACCTACAAACCAAAAAGAGCCCTGGACTACATGGATTTACAGCTGAGTTCTACCAGACATATAAGGAAAAACTGACACCAATCCTACTGAAACATTTTTTCAGTCAAGGAGGAAGAGCTTCTCTCTAACTCATTCTACAAAGCTAGCATCATACTAATACCAAAATGTGGCAAAGACACAACAAAAAATGAAAATTTCAGGCCAATATCCCTGATGAACATAAACATAAAAATCCTCAACAAAATACTAGCAAACTGAATCAGATGCAGCACATTAAAAAGTTAATTCACTATAATCAAGTACGCTGTATTTCTGATATGCAAGGTTGGTTTAACATACATCAATAAATGTGATAAGCAGAATCAAAAATGGAAACCATATGATCATCTCAATAGATGCAGGAAAAGCCTTCAATAAAATCCAGCATCCCTTCATGGTAGAAATCCTCAACAGATTAGGCATTGAAGGAACATACCACCACATAATAAGAGCCATCTATGATAAACCTACAGCCAACATCATACTGAACAGTCCAAAAACTGGAATCATTCCCATTGAGAAGTGAAACAAGATGAGGATGCCCACTCTCACCATTCCTATTCGACATAGTACTGGAAGTCCTAGCCAGGGAAATCAGACAAGAGAAAGAAATAAAAGGCATCCAAAAAGGAAAAGAAGAAGTCAAACTATCCCTTTGCTGAAAATACGATTCTATACCTAGAAAACCCTAAAGATTCTGCCAAAAGGCTCCATGAACTGATAAACAAATTGAGTAAAGTTTCAGGATACAAAATCAAAGTACAAAAATCAGTAGCTACATTTGATGTAGAGAAACAGTTCTCTACATCAATAATGTTCTAGCTAAGAACCAAATTAAGAACACAATCCCATTAACTATAGTCACAAAGAAAATGAAATACCTAAGAATCCATCCATTAAAGGAAGTGAAAGATCTCTATAATGTGAACTACAAAACACTGCTCAAATAAATCAGAGACAACACAAAGAAATATAAAATATTCCATGCTCATGGCTTGGAAAAATCAATATGGTTAAAATGGCCATACTACCCAAAGCAATTTACAGATTCAACTCCATTCCTATCAAAATACCAGTGTCATTTTTTACAGATTTAGAAAAAGCTATTCTAAAATTCATCTGGAACCAAAAAAGAGCCTGAATAGCCAAAGCAATAATGAAAAGAACATATTCAGAGACATCACACTATCTGATTTCAAACTATACTACAAGGCTACAGTAATCAAAACAACATGGTAACGGTATAAAAACAGATACACACAACAGTGAACAGAATAAAGAACCCAGAAGTAAGCCCACATACCTACAACCATCTGATCTTAGACAAAAATCAACAAAAACAAGCAATGGGGAATTATGCTGGGATAAGTGGCTAGCCATATGCAGACGAATAAAACTGGACCCCTACCTTTCAACATATATGAAAACTGACTCAAGATAGATTAAAGATTTAAATGTATGACCTCAAACTATAAAAAGCCTGGAAGAAAACCTAGGAAATACCCTTCTCAACAAAGGCTTTGGCAAAGAATTTATGTTAATTGTGACAAAAACAAAAACTGACAAGTGGTACTTAATTAGAGAACTTCTGCACAGCAGAAGAAATTACCAACAGATACACAGACTACAGACTACAAAATGGGAGAAAATATTTGCAAACTATATATCTGACAAAGGACTAATATCTAGAATCTACAAGGAACTTTAAAAAAGTAAACAAGCAAAAACTAAAGAATCCAATTAAAAAATGGGCAAAGGACATAAACAGACACTTCTCAAAAGACGACATACAAGTGGCCAAAAAACATATGAAAAAGTGCTCAACATCAGTACTCATCAGAGAAATGCAAATCAAAACCCCAATGAGATATCATCTCACACCCACCAGTCAGAATGGTGGCGATTATTTAAAAGTCAAAAAACAACAGAGGGTGAGTGATATGGTTTGGCTCTGTGTCCCCACCCAAATCTCATCTCAAATTGTAATCTCCTCATGTCAAGGGAAGGACCCTGTGGGAGGTGACTGGATCATGGAAGCAGTTCTCCCATGCTGTTCTCATGATAGGGAAGGAGTTCTCACAAGATCTGATAGCTTTAAAGTGGCAGTTTCCCCTGCGTGCTCTTTCTCTCCTACTGCCATGCAAGAAAGTGCTTGCTTTTCCTTTGCCTTCCACCACGATTGTAAATTTCCCGAAGCCTTCCCAGCCATGTGGAACTGTGAGTCAATTAAACTTCTTTCCTTTATAAATTACCCAGTCTCAGGTAGTATCTTTATAGCAGTGTGAAAGCAGACTAATACAGTAAGACTGGAGAAATGGGAATGCTTATATACATTGTTGGTGGGAATGTAAACTAGTTCAGCCACTGTGGAAAGTGGTTTGGAGATTTCTCAAGAAACCTAAAACAGAACTACCATCTGACTCAGCAATCCCACTACTGGGTATATACTCAAAGGAAAATAACTCATTCCATCATAAAGACACATGCACCTGTGTGGTCATTGCAGCACTACTCACAATAGCAAGGACATGAAATCAACCTAAATGTCCATCAACAAGGGATTAAAGAAAATGTGGTACATATACACCACAGAATACTGAGTAGCCACAAAAAAAGAACAAAATCGTTCTTTCAGCACTTTGCAGGAACATGGATGGAGCTGGAGATCATTATCCTAAGCAACCTGACATAACACACAAACAGAAAACCAAATACCACCTGTTCTCACAAGTTGGAGCTCAACATTGAATCCACGTGCTTGTAAAAATGGGAAAAAGAGACACTGGGGATCACTAGATGGAGGAGGGAGAGAGAGGGGTGTGGGCCGAAGAACTACCTGTTGGGTACTATGCTTACTGCCTGGATGGTCTGAAGCCTCAGTGTCATACCGTTTACCCATGTAAGAAACCTTCACAGGTAGCCTTTCATCTATAATAAAAGCTGAAATGTTAAAAAAAAAAAAAAAAAAAAAAAAAACACAGAGGATTTTTTCTCTTTTGCAAACTATTTGCAAAATAGTTTGCAAATATTTTCCCTCATTCTATAGTCTGTTTACTCAAAGATGCTTGTTTGCAACATGTTTAAGTACCAAACGAAAAAAATAGAGAAGGAAAGGTTGGAGATACATCTGAGAGAAGGATAACTGACAGAGCAAGGTCCATTAGGAAACTAAGGGGAGCCTGATCCAGAAAATAGGTAGCAGGGTTGACCTTAGGTAGGAGGTGTTAAAGTCGTCATTTCTATTGAGACAGGGGAAAGGAAACAAAGAATGGGCTTTAATTATGAGTGAATTTACAGGTGGAAGGCTAGCAATAGAAAGTTGAGAGAGTGCCTACTCTATGACCTCTATTTTCTCCGTTAGATAGGAAAGAGCTGATCTGCTAAGGAAGCGGGAAGATGGGCATCTATCTTTTTTTTACTTGAGCTATGATATCAAGTAAACATTTAAAATATCCAAGTGATGTTGACGAATCTGTAGAAATTGTAAATAATTTGTAGAAATACCGATCCATGCCATCCTGTCATTTTCTTTAGCAATATGGTTGTAGAATTAAAGAGGACACAGTTAAATTGATGAACTGCTTCCTTGTTTTTTCAGATAAGCTTAATTAGGCAGGGGAGTTAAAAATCATTGACAAGGAACTGGTTGCAGTGATGGGGATGGAAGCAAAGGATGTTACTAATAAAATTGTGCCAAGGGAAGAGATGACTGCAAGAGTTTTGGCTTAACAGGCTGAGTAAATAGAGATTTAGGGATGTAAATAGATTTAGGAGAAAATATAATAGTTCATTTTTAATATTTCAGGTTTCTATGTCCAGTTTTACATGCAAATCCAGATGCATAGAAAGGAGATCTGACCTGAAAAAGACAGTAACTGAAGCCATGGAAATATAAAGGGAAAAAATAGAATCTACACCACTGAAGAAGGAATCCTGAAAACACTCTGAAGGGTCAGAGAAATAGTGGCTATAAAGTCCCCTGGGACTTTATAGACATGCCAGAAAGATAAGGAAAAGAGTCCAGATGAGAGTGGTCCCAGAAGTCCAGAAAAGAGAGTTCAATGGTAGAGTGATCAAAATGTCAGTGCTGCTGAAACTGGCAGAGGTTGTTGTCTAAAATTTGCCTTATTCATCTCTGTTAGCACATAGGAAAATGTGTGACACATTGTCAGAATTCAGTAAATGTAAAGTTCTGTGTTGTGGACATCCCAATACCTGTGAATCTCCCTCCAACACTGTTTGAATTATAACAAATGCAGAAAGCGCAAGGAGGAAGGAAGGAAGGAAGAAGGAAGGAAGGAAGGAAGGAAGGAAGGAAGGAAGGAAGGAAGGAAGGAAGGAAGGAAGGAAGGAAGGAAGGAAGGAAGGGAGGGAGGAAGGAAAGAAGGGAGGTAGGTAGGTAGGTAGGTAGGGAGGTAGGGAGGTAGGTAGGTGGGATGGAAGGATCTGTCTTACCCCAAAGGCCCCATTCAGCCCCCATGTCTCCTGTCCCCAGGCTCCTGCTCCCACTTGGAAATTCAGGACTTCAGTTCCTTGAGAACTGCATCCCTGTCCCATCCACACCACCTCAATCATCTCTAAAATCCAGGGTTTGTCTCACAGGTGACCATGATAGCATGCTGCCATTTTCCCATTATCTCTGGCAGTTCAGTTCCCCATCTTGCCACTTCAAGAGGCACCAAGGTCTCCTGCGGGATGCTGTTGATCCCCACCTATCACAGATGCTGGTACCTCACCAAGTACATCAACAAGTTTTATTCTTCCATCAGACATGCTGCTGAAGATCTCTGTTAAGCACCATGACTAAACAGCCAGAGCCCTCAGAGTGCCACAATGTTATTGTTATCTGTGGGGAAATGTGCCCTCTCATCTTTGAGTTACCCTCTGTTAGAGGTGTCACAAAGCAGTGTTGCTCCTGCTTCCACTGTCGTACAAACTTGAGTGGAAGAGCTCTTTCCATTTCTATTATTTTGTTTTTTTACCTATAGATCTCTTTCTCACCCTAGGACTCAGGCATGGATTGTTGCTATATCTACCTTTTCATATTTGTTCATGCATTTCATAAGTGGTTTTTTGTTTTGTTTTGTTGTTGTTTTTTGAGACAAAGTCTCGCTCTGTTGCCCAGACTGGAGTTCAGTGGAGTGATCTCAGCTCACTGCCAGCTCTGCCTCCCGGGTTCACGCCATTCTCCTGCCTCAGCCTTCCAAGTAGCTGGGACTATAGGTGCCCGCCACCACACCCAGCTAATTTTTTGTATTTTTAGTAGAGACAGGGTTTCACCGTGTTAGCCAGGATGGTCTCGATCTCCTGACCTCGTGATCTGCCTGCCTCAGCCTCCTAAAGTACCATTTTTAGTTCTTTACGCTAGTTTCCCATCATTATCATAACTCAGCTACTTTCTGTGTGTCTGATAATCTCTGGGCATCTTTCTACATTGTTTCAAATAACAGGCTAGGGATTCTCTTCCCACATCTCCAGGTCAAATTCCTAAGGAAGTAACCAATTGGTCAAACTAATTACTGTTGTTCTTGAATGGACATTTGTGCCATCGCATGTCACAGACTACTAATCTACTTGTGGGTCAGCAATAGCCTCAAGGTAGTATCATATGGTACCAGCAAGAAATACATGCAGAAGGAACCTCCTAGAGGAGGTCTGCAGGAGTGGCAGGCAGGCATTCTCAGGCATGATCGTCCCACACTGGGAAATGAGAATTTCTATACACAGGAACCTTCAGCAGAGACAATGTACTGAGCATGTAGTAGGTTCTCAAACATTATTTTTAGCTCCATGGCTTAAAAAATAAGTCTCACTTCTTTCATAGGACATTTAAGTCCACTTAGGATATATCTCAATTTACCTTTCCAGTTTTATTGATTTTTGTTTGAACTCTCTACATAGTTCACATTTGTTGAGTGCTAACAGTATGTCTGGTACTTTTCTAAGATTGTTATATGGATTTAGTCATTTAATCCTCAACAACACAAAGTACTGTTATTAGTCTTATTCTACCAATAAGAAAACTGAGGCTCAGAGAGGTTAAGTTACCTGCACTAGGACATGTATTAATAGTTAGTCAATGATTGAACAGAAATTCGACCTTCAGTACATGGCTTCAAAGTCCAAGATCTTAATCACTAAGCCATACTGCTTCTCAAAAATTAACCAATATTACTACATAATAATAATAGGTATTATGAGTGATTATTGTATGTTGTCAGGGTTCAGAACACCACACCCCAAAGTTTGGTGCTTTGACATGCTGAGTTCTTTAAACTAAAGGAGACTGGGAAGGCCTCAGAACTAAGGTCTCTCTGAACTTCTTTCTGTCCTCCTTTCTTCCTTTTCCTATTCTTCCCAAGTGGGTCTTATAACCTAGAATTTCTCTCCCTAAAGCAAGCCATAAAACCTAGTAAGGGGCCAGGCACGGGGCGTGGTGGCTCACACCTGTAATCTCAGCACTTTGGGAGGCCAAGGCAGACAGATTGTTTGAGGTCAAGAGTTGAAGGGCAGCCTGTCCAACATGCTGCCCATCTCTACAAAAAGAAACTCCATCTCTACAAAAAGTACAAAAATTAGCCAGGCATGGTGGTGGGCGCCTGTAGTCCCAGCTACTCGGGAGGCTGAGGCAGGAGAATCGCTTGCACCCGGGAGGTGGAGATTGCATGAGCTGAGGTCGCGCCACTGCACTCCAGCCTGGGCATCAAAGTGAGACTCTGTCTCCCCCCACCCAAAAAAAAAAAAAAAAAAAAGAGAGAAAAAATCTAGTAAGATTACTTTCTGACCATCCCTGCCTTTCCGTGGTCACAAAGGAATTCTGACTTACCTCACCTGAAACTAGGTCATAAAACCCTCATTCTAGAGAGTTCCTGCCCTATACTCTGAGGCCAAGAATTTTAATGAACTGGCCTTGCTAGGTTCCTCCTTCAGTTTATCATTAGATGATGCCCCTTTTCAATCATGTTTCTCCACAACTATCCACTCCTTTCATCAGACTTAGCATAAAAAGATCATTTTTTCCTGGGTCTTTGTGTCATTTCTGAAGACTCTTCTGTCACATAAAACTTTGTTAAATAAATTTATTATGCCTTTTCTTGTTAATTTTTACTACTTATTTTTTGAGACAAAGTCTCGCCTTGTCACCCAGACTGGAGTGCAGTGACACAAACACGGCTCACTGTAGCCTCGACCTCCCAGGCTCAAGCAATCCTCTCGCTTCAGGTCTCAAACTCCTGGGCACAAGCGATCCGCCTGCCTCGGCCTTCCAAAATGTTGGGATTACAGGCATGAGCCACCTGCGCCCGGCCGGCTTCTCTTAATTTTTTTCATAGGAATGTCAGCTGTGAACCTTGCGATATGTGAGGACAAGATATTTTTCTTGCCCTTACAATGCCAAACAATGGACTAAGGGTTCTATTATACATGCGGTACTCAAACTGATGTTTTGCCCTGTTGCCATTATAAGTAAACATTTGCATCACGGTACACAGCCAGAAACAAAGCTGTAACATTTCCTCTAAACGCTACTATAGCCGCACTCCACAGGATTTAATATGTTCTATCTTTATTATTCAGTTAAGTAGATATTCTTATTTCCACTGTGATTTCTTCATCAGCCCCTGAAATATCTGGTGTATTGCTCAGATTCCAGGCGTGGAGATTTCTAGTTTTCTTGTTACTCTAGTTTAATTCTACTGTGATCAGCGAACATAACGCTGAACGGGGTCGGAGTTTCGAATGCGCGGGGGCTTTCCTTTATGGCTCAGGATGTGCTGGATGCTGGTGTATGTCCCATGTGCATCAGGTTTCCTCTCTTTCCAACTATCGTGCTAAGAGCTGACTTCAGCTTAGAAATCCTCAAAGTCCCTTCTGACACTAAGTGCGTGTAACTCCAACAATAAACTAAACGGTAATTACCTCGAACTTTTCTTCCTGTTAACTCTTTTCCTCTTGATTTTTCAAAATGCAGCAACTATTACTTCTAATAATAAAATAGAAAAAGAAAAAAAAATCCACTTGTATTCGCCTGTAGCTCTGTGCTTTCGGCTCTTCTCACAGGCAAACGAACACCCCGGGCGCCGCCAAACCACAGCGCCAGAGACGCCGGCATCCGCGCAGCCACCAGAGCCCGCTGGAGCACACGCCGGCGCGCCCCACTCCCCTGCCCCTCCCAGCGAGGGCTGAGGGGCGGGGCCGCGGCGGCGCGCTGACGTCAGAGGAGGCTGCGACGCCGCCTGGTCCGCCGCGGCGCAGACGGCAGTGGCCGGTGTGAGTGCAGAGCCGGGCCCTGGGCAGCGGCGGCGCGGTAGGACCTCGCGCAGCGTCCGCGGGCTCCGGGGCGGGGGCTCCAGCGGCGAAGCCCCCTCCCCGGGGAGGCGGGGCCTGGGGGAACTCCCTAGACAGGGAGCGGCGGCGGCCGGGAACGATGCATCAGAAGCTGCTGAAGAGCGCGCATTATATCGAGCTGGGCAGCTATCAGTACTGGCCGGTCCTGGTGCCCCGTGGCATCCGTCTGTACACCTACGAGCAGATCCCCGTGTCCCTCAAGGACAACCCGTACATCACCGACGGCTACCGGGCCTACCTGCCGTCCAGGCTGTGTATCAAAAGGTATGGTCTGGCCGCCTCCGCCTGGAGTGTCCCCCTCTCTCACCTACACCCTTTTTGTCTAGTCCCCCTTCTGCTTTCCCCGCCTTTCTGCTTGCCCATCATTTCCTCCCCGCCCCATCCTTTTCATCCCTTTTTGCCGCCTCTCCTCCCCCGTTATCTCCTCTTACCTGGCCAGGGTACTTGATCCACGGAATAATCATGATAGTAACAGTGATCATAATTACAACTCTCCTATGGCGCTTTGCTGTTTACAAAGGGCTTTTACATCCTTTATTCGGTTTTTTCGGCTCATTGAGATTTGTTGGAATGGGGCTGAGCCATATTTGCCCGGTGTATACCTAAGCTTGCTTTTTAGAGCAACCCTCTGGGAATTCAGTAGCTTTGGGCCAGAAAAATGCCTGTATCATAGGAAACAAGTTAACATATACGCCCAAGATTTATTCATTTAGCAAATACTTATGGAGCCCATGCAGAAAAAAAGCAAACATGGCCCTTGTTCTCATGAAGCTACTAAGGTGTAGCCTGGGTAACAGACATTAAAGAGATAATTACACAATTACATAATAACCATTGTGGAAAAAAATGCTGTGTAGGAAAAGCACTGTGGTAGAGAGAGCCCGTAACGGGCACCGAGCCTCCACTAGAGCACCACAGAAGCATCTCTAAGAAGGAAATTTCTTTATCATTCTAAACCTTTAAAACTACAGTCCCTTGAAAACCTGTGTTTAAAAAAAAAAAAAAACTGAAAAATAACTGTTCTAGTTCTTGGAGTAACTGTCCAAACTTACTACCTGTGCTGAAATAAAGGACCTCTGCTTTAGGAGAATTAAGATACAGATGTTGGTTAGCTCCAGGTCACTGCAGTGGCAAACCCTAGTGCCAGAATGTGGGCTGTTAAGTTGCTCAAGCGGCAGCCACATGTCTGATTCTTGATTTTTCCAGCATTGTCTTTTCCTGTCCTTCTTTCCTTTTGTCCTGCCATGAAAGTGTTTCTGTGACTCATGGTCACAAGGTGACATCACTGCTCATCCCTACTTGGCTTGAATGGATGGCCCTTAGGATTCACAACTTGAAGCATAATTACCGTTTTCCTCCCCAGTGCCTCCTGTACATAAGTAAATTACACACCTGGGTTCTGCTGTGGATCTGGAGTTCCATAAGAATAGGGCAAGCAGTGAATTGCCTTAAATATTTTCTACCCAACTAGCAGTGGTCCTCTGCATTCTGATGTTAGGGTCCAAATCTCACGGAGAATTAAGTATAGAGCATTAGCTCTTGAGCTATTGAGTCAAAGACTTTAGTATCCAGATCTGCCACTTAAGAGTTCTGAGACCTGGAGCAAAATGTAACCTCACTGAGCCTCATTATACCCACATGTAAAAATGAGGGTAATCACAGTATCCGCTTCCAGAGGTAAAAAAGGATTCAATTAGATTCTGTGTGTGAAATGCTATACATGGCCTGGAACCTAATAAGCCCTCAGTAAATACTGATTGTTGTCATCACCAGTGATTTTGAAGCTGAACAGATGATGATAATGAAGATGATTATTGATTTTAAAACTGAACAGAATATGAAGATGTGATGCTGGACTCCTGTTAACTTCAATAAGGATGGCACCAGATTCGAAAGACAGAAGAAAAGACCCAAAGCCAGTAAACAAGACATAGGGTTTTACTAGGGTAATTTACAGAGAGGTCCAGTGGCAGTGACCTGAACGGGAGAACCTCTGCCGCCTGCAGAAAGCATGCAGTTTATATAGCATTTTACTTAACACCCTTCCCCCTGGCAGTCTCCACCTGGTAATCCTCATTTACAAAACAAAAGGCCTCCATCCCATGTACAGTCAGCATTCCATGAGATGGGACAGGGGCTCAGATGTTCCTCATAGATAAGGAATCAATCTAAGTGTTGGCCATGCTTGAAACTGTAAACACATTCAAGTGTGTTTTTCATATAGGGTCATTCTCAGGATATGCTTAAGTTACTGCTGTCAGGTGTGTCTGCTGCGCAGGAGACACCTAACTTTTCATACAGTAAGAGTAGAGTCTTTATTACAGGTATTCTTGCCTTCCCACCGGCCTTATCTTTTCCAAGTTCAGCCTTTGCCCTCTCTCCTTTTGACTTTCAGGAGTGACTGGGACAGATTTTGGATGTAATCTGAGGAGGTTTTGTATGTCATAGCAGTTTTGTGAGTCCACTGTTAGCTGCAGGCAACATGGAGAGGTTGCGCCTCTCAGTTCAGTTAGTCAGGCTATACTGGATTTCACAAAAATAAAAGTTCTGAAGTAATAAGCAGAGCATAGTATTGATTGTCAAAACAGTCTTCTAGTTATATGTTTCAAGCACATTTGTGCATCTCTTCCTCCAGTTATAAGTAGTCTTTACACTTTGATGTTTGTACATGATAAAGCCTGAAATTCATGATCCAAGATTCACTTTATTCTTGATGATCATTTGATAGTTTTGACACCTTGCTATATACATCTTCACTGATTCAGAAATCCTTACTAGTAAGTGTTGACATATAACTAAATTTGTAGCAGTCACTGTGGTTCTCGCTTTTGCTTTTACAAGAAATGAACTTGAGAAGCAAAATAAATAGGAAATTCCATTTCTTATAAAAATGAGAACGTGAGAACCACAGTGACTGCTACAAATTTAGAGTTATATGTCAATGTCAATACGTTAAGGGTTTCTGAGGCCGGGCGCGGTGGCTCAAGCCTGTAATCCCAGCACTTTGGGAGGCCGAGACGGGCGGATCACGAGGTCAGGAGATCGAGACCATCCTGGCTAACACGGTGAAACCCCGTCTCTACTAAAAACTACAAAAAATTAGCCAGGCGAGGTGGCGGCGCCTGTAGTCCCAGCTACCCGGGAGGCTGAGGCAGGAGAATGGCGTGAACCCGGGAGGCGGAGCTTGCAGTGAGCTGAGATCCGGCCACAGCACTCCAGCCTGGGTGACAGAGCGAGACTCTGTCTCAAAAAAAAAAAAAAAAAAAAAAAAGGATTTCTGAATCAGTGAAGACCAAAAACCTAAATTTAAGCAAAAATACTAGATTTTACAGACAAATGCAGGAGTATTTTAATCTTTAGTCATGATGTCACCTTTCAGTAAATAATCAGATGAGTCCTCTCCACATCTGAGAATTTCCCAAAAGTAAGAAAGGAGCTGGAAGAAAGTTGCAGCAGCATCTTATGTGGCTCCATTACTGTGTAGATGAAGAAACTGAAGCCCGGAGAGGTTACGTGACTTGTGTGGGGTGGGGACAGTGAGCCTCTTGACTCAGGGTCATACACACTCTACCAACCTGTGCTGCCAAGACCAGTTAGCCCAGGGCATTTTGAAAGAGGGCACATAGTACCCACATTAAAAGTAAAGTCCAGTTGTTTCTGAAAAGGAGAAACTTATGCCACCTGGAAACTAGACTGGTTTTAAGACATCCACAGCAAAGTTGTTCTGGCATGCCTGTCTTAAAGAACCTTTCCAATGGATCAATATATATTTATTTTGCTTCTCTTAAGTCCATTTAATTTTGCATTTGTGTTTAATGAGCTCCAGGAAAGTATTCTAAGTTCATGCCTCACCTTGCACTGAGCAGGTTTTCAGATACATATTATTGATAGAATATGCTAGCTAACATCCAGATTTCCTCTGCACGTTCATTTCTGGAGACCTTTAGTTGATAGACTAATCTGAGCAAGGCATTGTGAACAGTGGGGTCATAAAGATGAATGGTACTGACCATTAGGGAGTTGATAGGCTGGAAGATGAGATGGAATTTGTATGTAGATCTCTTAAGACAGAGAAGGAAATGGTAAGTATGATAATAGAGGTGAGCACCCAAAAAACTGTGGTCCCAAGATTGGTGGCAATGTGGAAAAACTTAGAATAATTTGATTAGATAATATATCAAATTTAGAAAGGTACAGGTGGGGTTAAGAGCTTTGGAGCAAGTATTAGGTAACTCCTCAAAATTGTCCCTAACCTTTGAATGTGACAGTAAGATGACCAATGTGAATCTCAGTTGCATGTATGTTTATTTTCCAGTTTGTTTATTTTATCTAATGAGACAGTAAACATCTGGAGTCATTTGCTGGGTTTCTTTCTCTTCTTCACCCTGGGAATATATGACATGACATCTGTGTTACCTTCAGCAAGTGCGTCCAGAGAAGATTTTGTAATTTGTTCTATTTGTCTTTTCTGCTTCCAGGTAAGTCATTTCACAAATACTGCTATTGGTAAAGAGAACTTTTTATCAGGCAGGCTTGGTCAGGTGACCTTACCTCAGACCTACCACTTGCTTTAAAGAGCCCTGGAATGGCATGTTGGTCAGCTTATTGATTTTCATAACATAAACACCAAATGGTCTGTTCTTATGAGAGTATGTTTGAAATCTATTAAATTACAAAGATGGAGAAAAATTTGTTTCTTTCCTCTTCTTTTTGGGCACCTCTGCTTTAAGATTAATAAAAAAAGTAGGAATCTTTGCATTCTATTAGCTGGCTGAACTATAACACTAGTGTCTACTTAAAACTTGTTGGGGAAGATTTCTCATCTCTTTCCTGTTTGCATCTGTGATTTTTGTATTTGTTATTTCCATACTATATTTTACTGTCCTGTTTTGCTGGTATTGATTTTTTGCTCTGTTGCTTTAATGTTAATTTATTTTGAACCCACTGGCCTGGCTTCAAATACTTTCAGTTTATTTTCCTCTCTACCTCCTGTATTTGTTAGTTCCATAGCACTGGCATTTTTCAAGAATCTATAAAAATGTCTTTAACAGTTACATTTAGTAGATTTCAAACAGATAATTTTGAAACAGAAAACAAATGTGGGCTATAGTTCTATTGACATTTAAAACAATTTTTTCTGCTTCAGAGAATATAGAAAAACATAAAAATGCAAAGAAAAACTTTTTATCCCCCTTTCTCATGACAGACACAGACTAGCTATTCCCTGCAGTTAGCCTGTTGCTGCTGAGTTTGAGAGGTGAATCTCATAACTCAGCTGCACAAATGTCGCTTTCATTGTGTATCATTTTATTTCAGAGTGTCATCGCTTTACTCAAGTTTAAACTTTGGACTTCAATGGCCAAGAAACACAGCAAAACAAATCTCTCTTCCCCTTTTTTATTAATTCCAATTTTTGGAATAATATTTTAATTTTCTTTGAGGGAAAGCATAACCTATTTCTGTTATTAGAAAATTATTTTTCCTTCAAATATTTTTTAAAAATGTACTCTTTCTGAGGTTTAATTTTTGCCCTGATTTCAGCCAAAATGTCCCTCACAATCCATAACCAATTTTGTAATGTGAATGAATCAATTTCTTTCTAAATTTTTAGGTGCATCTCAGTATAGATTAACATGCTCTTAATAATCATTAAAAACTGGCTTCTATTCTTGTTAGTTATATGCATATTATCTACTTTCAGAATCCCTGCTCTTTTCCTTTATGCTGAGGCCTATTCTTTATGCCTTCACTACCTACCACAGCTGATGTTAGTTCAGAGAATGTGTATTAATTTCAGTATTGACGTAAGAAAACAATACATTGCAAAACTAAAAGGATTAAATAATTACAACAATTTCCAATAAAGAAACAGAGCCAAAGTATTACCGTGACTTGCCCAGGATTATTCAGCAGGGCGGTAAAATCCTGTTCTCCTAATTGCTAGTGCAATGATCACTGTTACAGTATATGCTGTACAACTTACTAAAGACAGATGAGCACATCTTCCCTACTTGAAAAGACCACTTCTTACCAAATTATAACTTGTTCACCTGAGTTTTTCAGATTCTTAGGGTCAGTGGACAATGTAGTAAACCGTAAATATATTTATTAATATTGATTTACATTTAATACTAAAAGACATAACATTTTTCTCACTCCTATGCTTCTATATGCTTTAGTGCTTTCCTCGCAACCAGATTAATAGAGTACATTCTGAACAGTAGAATGTAATTCAGGGGCTTTGAACCTTCCAGGGTATTTGTATTTTGGAGAAGAACATCAGAATACAATAATGCCTTTTGCTAGATTTGATCCATTTACATTCAGTTAACAAATATTTGTTGAATGCATCCTATATACATCCAGATACTATGCTAGTATCTGAACAGTGCTGAACAGAACCAACCTGGTATAAAGGTCAAGCCACTCGTAGGCGTGCAGAAGAGACAGTGAGGTGGCATTTAAGCAGGAAAAAAGAAGCAAGACTCACTTTCTTAGCACTTTCTGGACTCGCAGGTACTGGTTTTTGTGGTTGAAACCTAGGAGAATGGAGAAAGATTAAGGCTGGAGAGATTGGCAGGGATCAAATCATGAGATATTTTGTTATCATGCCAAGGAGCTTCCATGTGGGATGTAACACTGTAATTATCTGTCTACCTTGATGGAGTGAGATACTCCATAGAAGGAAACTTTCCATTATAACTGAAACATACCCAATTTCCCAGATTATCTTTCAGTCCATTTTTAAAGGAGCTCTAGGAATAACATATTCCTTCTTAAACAGGGCATACTAGGTATGGGTTAACTTTAAAATCTGGGGTTTTCTGTTAATACTATTTTACTTTTCCCTTAGATACCATAGTTTTCTTTTTCCTCTTTTTATTTTCTTTTTCACAATGAAGTGAGCTTTATTTTTGTTTCTAATTATTACTACAAGATATAATCGTGTAGAAATTTAGGCAAACAGAAGTTTATGGAAGAAAACGTCACTTGAAATTCCACTTTTCAGAGGTAACCACATTGGACATTTGCGTTAAACAATGAGTTTAACCCAAATGTGTATGTTTGTGTATGCATAGCTACCTTGCACCTGCCTACCTGCCTGCTCACTTACCTGTCTACCTACTTCCAAGCTACAGTCATCCCTGCTTGCTATTTTGCGACCTGTTCTTGTGTCATTCAACATTGTGGCAATGGGATGTTTCCCCATCAATGAGAAATAATACACTTTTATTTTCTCCTGATTTATGGTTCTTAATCTCAAGGATAATCTGAGAAAACAAATAACCAGGCTTCTTAGAGTTACGTTTAAATAACGAACTTAGAATTAGTTACTGGTTGGTTGCTTACTAACCAAAAAGCTATAGACTATTAAGGATTTTAGACAATTGATGAAGCAATGAAGTTGTGACAAAGTACATTGTTACTGAATATTGATACTGAGTCTATAGTAACTAGATTTGTTTAATGACCAGAATATAAAATATTAATAGCTGGATGACCATGTTAACTGCCTTAGCAATTGCTTACAAAATGTTTATCGGTTGTACCTACTTTATATTGTTTGTTTGTCCCATTGCCTGCACCCCACTGTCACTGTCTCAGTACGTGCTCTCCAGGGCTATTCCTATAACCTCCTGTTTCAGCCCTTCGAGTCCACACCTCTGTAAGGGGGCACTTAAAATCTTTAGGCATATCATATCATACCCATAATATTGAAGTTAAAACCCATTAATGTGTAGGACATGTCATAATCATATTATAAAGAATATGATGCTTTTCCTTAATCCCTGCCCCCCAGCCATAAATATGTGCACACCTTTTTTTATGTCCTTGGTGAATGCCAGCCCAACTTTTAAAATCCGCCTCAGGTGAACAGCCCTTCTCTGATGCTCTTTTCTTCCCACCAGTCCCACCCTCCAAATGCACATGTACCCTCACAGAGTCAATATCCTCCCACCTTTTTCAATTATGCTCTGCACTGAAGTACAGTAGGATTTGTTACTGTACTATTCAGTGATTCTGTATCACCTCCAATGTATGACACACAGCAGGTGCTTGATGGCTGAAAGGCATTCTGCCATAGAAACCTCATCAATTATCAGAGCAGCTAGCTGATTAAGTCAAATTAGCTTTACTCTCAGTTTGGCAACCATATAAAGTTAGCAAGTCATGATTGTTTTTTAAATTATTATTATTTTTTTTGAGACAGGGTCTCACTGTCACCCAGGCTACAGCATAGTGAGGCACTCACGGCTCACTGCAGCCTTGATCTCCCAAGCTTAAGTAATCCTCCTGCCTTAGCCTCCCAAGTAGCTGGGACCACAGGTGCATGCCACCATGCCCAGCTAATTCTGTTTGTTTGTTTGTTTGTCGTAGAAATGAGGTCTTCCTATGTTGCCCAGGCTGGTCTTGAACTCCTGTGCTCAAGCGATCCTCACACCATGGCCTCCCAAAGTGCTGGGATTACAGGCATGAGCCACTACTATACCAGCCTGTTTTTTCTTGAAGGCAATAAAGCTGTGTTTACCTTAGAAATTAAAAGTAAACTCTATACAGTGAATCTCATACAGACATGAAAATTCTTAACTGAAAAGCCGATTGTGGAACAGAATGCATAGTGTAATTTCATTTAATTTTAAAATGTGTGTGTGTGCATGTGTGTGTGTATATATATATAATGAGTGCATGTGTACAGATTAATATATCACAGGTATTTGACATATGTATTGAAAATATCTGGAAAGACACATAAAAAATGTTATCACTGGCTACCTCGGGAATAGATTAAGTAAGAGTGGCTTATATTTGTGTTCTTTGATTTTTTTAGGGATATGTATTGCTTCTATAGTAAATACTCTTTAAAAACAAATTAATTCATGGATCAAAACAAGCCTCAGATGATAGTTTTAAAACATTCACATTGTATAACTTTCCCATTACTGTGCTATTTATTTATAATTTTCATTTTTTAATGTAGTTATTTTAAATTTTCTCATTTATTATCTCCATTTTACCCATGAGGAAATTGAGGCTTTAGAGTAATGACATGGCTCACTCTACTGTAAGGCACAGAGCTAGAATCCAAGCCCATAAATATTTAAATTGAAAGCCTAGCCTCTTACTTCCCTGAACATCATGCATAAGTTGCTTTAGTTTCTTTAGTCACTTTGTTAAGATTTGTTTTTATTTTTCACAGGTCTGTATGCTCTGCTCTGTGGGCTATCATCTTTTTTCCTGCCATCGGTCAGAAAAAACATGTCGAAGATGGATGGCATTAGATTATGCAGGAATTTCTATTGGAATACTGGGCTGCTATGTCTCAGGAGTATTTTACGCATTTTATTGTAATAACGTAAGTAGATTGAAACATTTTACATTCTACCTTTCGTATACGTCTTGGGTTTTCTTGCCTTGGTTCTTTTGAATTTCTTAATAAGTACATAATTAACTTATAGAATAAGTAGAAGAGTTTTGTATAAGCATAAACTTATTTTTCAAAATGGCCCTGTCATCTCTAACATCTATTATCAGTTCTATACTTATTTTACTAATTTTTTATTGGAAAATATATATACAGTTATTTTCTGAGACTTAATGTAGACATTAAATTATTAATGTTTTCACTAAATTCTGTATGGCTGCATGATTCCTCAAATATCCACATTATTTATCTTTTATTTGTGTGTTTATAGAATTGAACTTAAAATTCACACTTCTTAAAATTATGAGGTTGGTTACTGCTTTCCATTTCTTTTTTTTCCTCTCAGTGGGAAAAAAAAAAAAAAAAAACAACAAAATGTATCTGAATTTATTAGCCCATATTCTTCTCTAAAATATGTTTTCCTGTCTTCAGTCTTATGTTTGGGGTAGGCTTGTAAGACAGACCAGATAGGAGTGAGTGTCTTTAACAAATGTGAGATGTGTCTTTTCTGAGTTCTGGATCAACTCTGCTTTCTGTCCCTAAGTTCACACAAAAGTCAGTTTTTGCCTTATGCAAGGCAGCATTTGCAACACTGTAATCAGATAATACAGTACCTGACCTAAAAATATTGGCCAACCAAACCTTATGGAGTAGAACCCTAACTCATCACCTCATGTTCCAGCCAAGAAGACAAATTGAATGTTCCCATGGGTTCAGTACATCTCAATTTCTCCCTTTCAGAAAGTCCCCTTCAACCCTACTTTGTTTTCTTCCTGTTTTTCTACCATACTCTTGTTTTTTCTTTTGCCCTTTTAGTTACCTCCCTTTCAGAACCAAGACTGAACTTCTCCCTCAGGAGCAGTGTACCTACTAGTTATTTCTAGTCCTAATCACAAAGAATAGAGCCTGTCCTGCCCAAGGCCCACCATGTAACAGGTGCTCTAAGGCAGGTATCTGCAGGTGCCCTACATATCTGGGGGTCACCAACCCCCAGAACCTGTCCGTGGCCTGTTAGGAACCAGGCCATGCAGCAGGAGGTAAGCAGTGGGCTGGTGAGCCAGGGAAGTTTCATATGTATTTACAGCCACTCCCCATGGCTCACATTACCACCTGAGCTCTGCCTCCTGTCAGATCAGCAGCAGCATTAGATTCTCATAGCAGCACAAACCCTATCGTGAACTGCACATGCAAAGGATTTAGGTTGTGCAATCTAATGCTTGATGATCTGTCACTGTCTCCCATCACCCCCAGATGGGGACTGTCTAGTTGCAGGAAAACAAGCCCAGGGCTCCCAGTGATTCTACATTAGGGTGAGTTGTATAATTATTATATATTACAATATAATATATATATATTATATATATAATATTACAATGTGGTAATAATAGAAATAAAGTGCACAATAAATGTAATGCACTTGAATTATCCTGAAACCATCTCTGCCTGCCTCCCCACACCACGATCCATGGAAAAATCGTCTTCCACAAAACCAGTCCCTGGTGCCAGAAAGATTGGGGACCACTGCTCTAAGGCACAGTCCTCAGCCTTCACTTATTGGGAAGATTGGCCGCAGTGTGGAATTTCTCAGATTGCTTGGGATTTTTCAGTAGGACCTTTGTCTCTACACAATGCCAGAGAAAACTGTCAACATATCTGGTATGAAAATTAGTGAAGAGAAAAATCATAAATTTGATTTGAATATGTAAGAACATTATTAATTGTAGCTGCTTAAATGTGAGCCATTTGCTTTTTAGGCCAATCACTTTGGAACATAAGCACATAATTAAATATATATACAGGTAACCTTGTTGTAAATTGACTTGATTTTAGCAGTATACTATTTATTTCTGCCCAGCTTTCATAACTTAACCATTTTGCATGAAACGGTTTATATGTTTTTAAAAAATTAGAGCATACTGATAACCAGGTGCTTGTGAGTACAGCCATGTAATATCTGAATTCTTTTGCTTATCTTATTCTGTATTTCTCTGAAACTGTTTTCCTTTATCTCTTGCTAAACATCAAAGTGAGATACTTTTTGTAACTCTCTTACCAGAAAAACTAAAAGTCCAAGATAGATTAATACAGTCAGTCCATGATCGTTGAAAAATTGCTTTCTTCCATCTGGTTTCTAATCATTTTCAAATACTCAGTTGCTGTAGACCTATAAAAGATTCGTTTTACCTTTTAAGGAACACAGCTGCTTTCAGAATGAGATTGAAAACTGTGAACCCTAGATCCAGTAGAATGTACTTTTGGGCACACACTTAAACAAACAATCTGACATTTGATTTCAGGAAGTTAATAGCCCCAAAAAAGTCCTTGGAGCCCAGATTAAGAACTCTTGTCTTATGTGACTTTTGACTTTAAGACCAGCTAACTGCTTATTTAAATACCTACATGTCTTATAAGCCCTTCAAACCTAAGCTAAGTGTGTGTTCTCTCATGCCCGTGTTCTCTTCCCCCATCACACACACAGCAAACCTGGATCATCTTTGATCATTTGCGTCATTAATAGAAGCCATTTATGTGGCCTTTCAGGCTAAAAACAGTTAAGCTTTCCTCTACTGCCCTCTCACACATCCAGTCAGCCATTAAGACTTAAGTTTTTTCAAAAATGCCTCCTAAATCTGGTGCTCACATCTACTTTATTCAACAGGAGTCCAAGCCCCCACTCTCTCTTTGAATAAACTAAACTAATATCTTTGTAGCTGGTTTCCTGTCACCTATTTTCTACACTGATGTCAGAGTTGTCTTTCTAATAAGTCAGTTTGAAAAACAGCTGTGTCATCCTATTCTTAAAGAATTCTGCTGTTCCTCCAATGCCAGTGTGGTAAAGTTCAAAACATTTAGCCTAACAGTATGCCTTTTCAGCCTTTCTTCTCAAAACTTCCTGCTGCATTTACTGTTCTCTTTCTTTGAGAGCTCTGTCTTCCCACAAAATCTTAGATGTCACCTCTTCTATGAAGCATCTTTTAGCTACCCCAAGTAAAGTTAATTGTTCCCTCTTCTGTGGTTCTACAATGTTCTGTTCCTCAGTTACAGTATCTACCATAAGATTATAATCATTTGTTTACATGTCTGCCCCTCCCATAGTCTGTGAGCTCACTGCTGGGAGAGTTCATGTCATAGTCATCTTTGCTTTTATAGGACTTGAACTGTGCATGGCATGTAATAGGTAATGAGAAAATGCTTTTGTGTGAATAAATGTAGTCTTTTACCAGCTCACTTTGGAATTTGGTTTGTCATTGTGACCAACCTAAAAGTTGTATGGAACATATTTTTTAAGGAAGGGAGATAGTCCTAATTTGAAATGCAAATACCAAGTAAATAGAGTTTGGAATTTAGTGTAAAAGCCAAAATTACTTTTTCAGTTCCCTTATTGTTAATAACAGAATTGAAATGTGATTTCTTTCCATTCTAGTACTGGCGTCAGGTATACTTGATCACAGTGCTTGCTATGATCCTGGCAGTGTTCTTTGCGCAGATTCATCCCAATTACCTCACGCAGCAATGGCAAAGGCTCCGTTCTATCATCTTTTGTTCTGTTTCGGGATATGGAGTGATTCCTACTCTTCATTGGGTTTGGCTCAATGGAGGAATTGGTGCTCCTATTGTACAGGTAGGTTGAGTGTAGTTGATATTTTTCTCTCTTTTTTTTTTTTTTTGCCTTTCAATCTTACTCCTTTTGGGTAAAGTAGTATAATCAGGCCAAGTGGGTGGATGTTTGTCATTTGAGAACATATTTGTAATTGCATATTGATGCCATAATTTTCACAGCCATATAAATAAGCATACCTTGCAGAAGTTGAGGTAAAATCTGAATACTGTTTTTCTCTGAGTTGTCTTTCTGTAAAAGAATACATTATTATTCTCTGTTACCCTTAGTATATAAATACCCAAGTCCTTATTTGTGGAGGTCTCCGAAGTTTCTAGCTTTGTCTGCCAATGATAACGCAAGTATAGAAATAGGAGCAGCTGATCTTTTAGGGGGTGAAGGGAAGTTGGGAAGGATTTTTATGTTGGACCCGATGAGTTTGGGGTACCCATTGGATGTAAAGGTAGAGATAGGATCTGAGATTTTAGCCAGAGTTTGACACTGGCAATAAAGATTTGGAAATCATCATTGTATTGGTAGCTGGAGCCAGGGAAGCATGTTCAATACACCAAGGACAATATATTGAGAAATAAAAGAAGAGCTCTTTGTTAGAATCAGGTGTTGTGGGGGAACAGTTGATGTGCATTAGGAAGAGTCTCAGTGAGCACTCAGGATTCTTGAGAAAAGGATTAGAAATAAGACTTACATTCTTAGAGATCGTTATAAAAATGCTCTACATATGCACTAGAGAGTAAACTTGAGAATTTTTAATACAAGTAAATACGCCAAGAAATCTGACAGAAATCACATATACTCATTGCAATGGTACCTTTCTCTAGAATGTGTGACTTTAAGGGTGGTTTTATTCAAAAGAATCAGATTTTTATTAAAAGAGGAGAGACCATTAGTGGGCCTACATTTATTTGCATGAAATTGGCAACAGCATAGTGGAAAACAGTTGGGTATACAGCTGAAAAGAAAGGAAGCTCTGTGACAGAGTGAATTGAGTGATATAATCTGGCCACTTGGCCAATTTGAGGACAAGGGTAATGATGTCTTCATACATTAGGATATTGGGAGAAAGGTGAGACAGTAGTGATGAGGGACATCAGTAATCCTCCTATCTGTGAAAACATCTTTCTGACAATTTTGATTCCCGTATAATAAGAAAATGGAATGGGGAACTGCCACTGTAGATAAATTCCAACTGGAATAATTGTTGACATAGAAGTGACCAAAATTTTTGGATTTGATAAACACATTCCTTTTAAGGTTATAATGACAAAAAGAATAAGACCCTAGTGGGTCTAATAGTCAGTGAATTTTAGAGAAGTAAAGAAAAAAAATGGGATTTTTTTTTTGTATTCAGAAATCTTAAAATGGAAAGATGGCTTAGATAATAGTTTTCAAAGATGGAATCCTAATATGATCACAGATCGTTCCAGTGAGGAAGCAAAGGGAAACTTTCACAGAAATTCTTTGATAAGCTCTAATTTTTAAAAAGATGGAAAGACAGGCACTTTAACAAAGATAAAAAGTTCTGGAAGGGTTAATCTTGGGAGGCAGGATCAAATTGTGTTCTAGAATGTTTGAGAAATCTGAGGTTGATTAATCTGAAAAATATAGGAGTTAGGGAGGGTTATGATGATTCTCATATTTGAAGAGGAAGGAGAAATTTGTCTTTATTTTTTATTTCTTTGAAACAGAGTCTCTCTATTGCCTTCAAACTCCTTGGCTCAAGCAGCCCTCCCACCTCAGCCTCCTAAGTAGTTAGGTCTATAGGCATGCACCACCATGCCCAGCTAAAAAAAAAAAAAAAAAAAAAAAAAAAATTGTAGAGAGAGGGGTCTTACTATGTTGCCTAGGCTACTTTT
The DNA here is from genome assembly GCF_000951035.1 of Colobus angolensis palliatus. Taxonomy (NCBI): domain Eukaryota; kingdom Metazoa; phylum Chordata; class Mammalia; order Primates; family Cercopithecidae; genus Colobus; species Colobus angolensis. The sequence continues at coordinate 861,348 of NW_012115156.1, read as the reverse complement.
GAACTCCTGTCCTCAGCTAATTAAAAAAAAAAAAAAATAGAGGGAGGGGTCTTACTGTATTGCTCAGGCTAGTTTTGAACTCCTGTCCTCAAGCGATCCTTCTGCCAAAGCCTCCCAAAGTGGTGGGTTTACAGGCATAGGCCATGCACCCAGCCTGTCCTTATTTCTTAAATGAGTTCTTAGTAAATTAGGTTTATAACCAGTATTAGGAAGAATATGTATAAGGATAGCTTGCTGGATTTTCTCAGGGCCAGGAAAGTCTTTTCAATGCTGTGTCAGCAGTGAGACAAAGTGCTTCATATAGTAGTATTCAAGAGGACCATTTATCTGGGATATTGGAACAGATTTCTGTCTTGGGGAGACCCCTTAGGTCTTTTCCAGCCATAAGTTCCTGTTCTTCAGTGTCTGTGCTTATTTACCTGCCAACTCTATTTCCATATGCATTCTACCCATATACCTACGTTGTAGATGGAGTTGGGTGCCCTTAGGAACTTCGGTATGTTAAAGCTCCAGCCCCTTTAGGAGCTTGTTAGAGCATTCTCTGTGCTCCATTCTTGCAGACTGCTTCCTGCATATGAGAACAAGTTTTCATTATTGGAGACAGTCTGCAAAACAATTCAGATTTAACAATCTTATCAACTATTAGATTCGTAATAAATTTGGAGTTCAGTAACAGTAGGAAGATCTGTAAAAAAACATGTTTTGCTTTTCAGGACTTTGCACCTCGTGTAATTGTGATGTATATGATTGCTCTTCTTGCTTTCCTATTCTACATTTCCAAAGTCCCAGAGCGGTACTTTCCAGGTAGGTATCTCTTTTATAGCAGTTTTGTATTGTTATTCTAAATATATGCCCAAGGTATATGCATCAGAGCATCAAAACTTAGTTTCATTTTTTAATATTATTGATTATGGAAATGATTCCTCTCTTATGTTACCTAAAACTTTCAAAGGGCTTTCACAACTTTTCCTTTCATCCTGACCATGTGAGTTGAGTCCAGTAGGTGGAGTTGTCACTGTTTTATGGTTATGAACTAGTGACAAAGCTGACATTAGACTTTTGAGTCTTCTGACTCCCAACCGCTATTTCTTTTAAAAAGTAGAACACCGTCAACTACCATTTACTTCTTTATATGCCAGCTGGTTGTTTAAAAGTAATTTATATATGCAGAGATATATAAAGCAAGAAATAAGAAGCAAAGGACAGTAAGAAAAAGATAGTGAAAAGAAGTGAGGGGTAGGATCACTTCACAATATGTACATCAAAGGGGTCTATAAAAAAGATAAAGGTAACAAACCTGGCTTTAGGCTTCCTGGCACCCAGCACTAGGAAGAAAATAGTGAGAATTAAGAGTCTTTATGTTTCCAGAAAAAGATAGTGAAAATAAGTGAGGTGTAGGATCACTTCACAATATGTACATCAAAAGGGTCTATAAAATAAATAATGGTGACAAAGCTGGCTTTAGGCTTCCTGGCACCCAGCACTAGGAAGAAAATAGTGAAAGTTAAGAGTCTCTGTGTTTCCAAGATACACAAGCCAATAGACTTTTTTGTTCTTCATTCCAAAGAAAATATTTTCAGATGGAAAATAAGAGGACACTGGGTGGAGTGAACAACAGTCTCCAAAACCTGTATTTGTTTGTTTGAGAACTTTAGCTCTGGAGTCAGACTGCTTGGGTTCAAGACCCACATCAACCACTTTCTAGTTACGTGAGCTAAGTAAGTTACTTAAGCGCTCTCAGCTCCAGTTTCCTATCTAAAACATGGAAATACTTTTTTCCACCACCCTGGGGTTATGGTAAGGAGTAGATGAAAAAATGCATATAACACAGTTTAATGAGGATTAGATGAGAAAATGCACATATCGTGTAACCAGGTTTCTAGCAATTAGTAAGGACTGAATAAATGACAGCAGTTATTACTATGTCCCCCAGCTCTGGTCTTATAAATGAATTATGTGGTTTAGTAAGAGACAGAGTGACGCAAATCCAGGTAAGTTTTGGCATGAGTCAGAAATAACATTTAGAGTGCATAAAACTGATGTTGTTTTCAGTTTGGAGAGCTAGAAGTCAGGGAGCAGTTTAAATCTAAACTGCAAATGTATCCCCTCTTCTTCCTGGGTTAAGAATCACTTCCACGGTGAATCAGAGAAGGGACTGTCCCACTCATCACGTGTGTTGGGGAAGAAGAAAGGGTGAGAAACCCTGGCCTAAACAATGCATCCCACGGATCCTCAGGCATTCCTCTGTGTACTTGGTTTTTCACCATTGAGCTTTAAACAAGAATGGAAATACAGGGGAAAACCTGAGTTGTAAACAGGAGGATTTGGGAACAGATCTAGGACATGCCACTGAATTGAAGACCACCCATCTTCCAGGCAGGGCCAGAATTTCCCTCAGAAAACAATTCTGGTAAAATATATTTTTGTATCACTTTATTAATAATTCTTTTTAAAATTCTATATTCTCTTTATAATAGATAAGTAGAACACCAAACCATGGAAATTCTCTATGTGATTATGACCATAGTGGGTTTTAGGCCTTAAAATATTCAGATCAGGAGTTACCAGTTGTTTAATATAGGACATCTATAAACAATCAAACTTGTTGTAACTTAACCTTCCCCAAGACATACTTGACATAAAATGTGCCCTATGTAGCAGAACATGTTGAGTTCGGATACATGAGAGCAGTGGAGATACAGAAACTAAAATATTAGAAGTCTTTACAGTGAAAAGTGATAGTCCCAAATGTTCATGTACAAATGCCTTAGAAACTATCTCTGGCAAGTCCTCATGTATGACCTGGCCACTGGGAAATAAAATAAATTTTAACCTAAAAGCTTTCATTCAGCTCAGGTCGAATGTTTACAAATGTATACACAACACAATGGCATTTGATGGGTCCAAGGATCCCCAAGGTGTGTGGATAAAATGGAGTGGATCTCTGATAGTTGTATTAGATAATCAGTATTTGCTGTATTTTGTTTTTTAAAAAATGAGTCTGTAGGCTTCACTAGACTGCCAAAAGAGTCCATGGTACAAAAAAGGCTAAGAATCTTGTTGACATGCACTTTAAAATCTATGTACTGTACTGATTGGTAAGAAAAAAGAGAGGTTAGAGAATATTTACATTATATGACCATAGAAGTACTATGAGTATGTTATTTACATTGAAATTATTATAGCTCTGTATTTTGTTATTTGCTAAGAGAGATCAAGAAGTTTTCCATATGTTAATTGTTTAATGTTCTTAGAATTTAACATTTGACCACAAAGAGATTAAATTGTTCTCTGAAGTTGTATATGAAATAACCTTAGTTAATTAAGCCATTACTAATTACATCCTGCAGATTATTCCATTAGTTAGAGAGCACAGGATTCAGGTCAGCACTTTTTCTTTGCATGCCTGCTTGAAATAAAAAGTGCTTCTAGTAGGTTTATATCTAAACTCAACAGTATATCTGCTTCTCGCAGATTTATACCTAAATCACTCCATGATTTTTAACATCTAGTTTCTTTTGCCTCTCTCAATAATTTTTTGTTGTTCGTTCTGCCAGATGTGAGTTGAGACATGGGAGGCATAAGGTCAAATACCTGAAATTGTTAGATTTTGAAAACACACTTGGAAGAGCATTTCTAAAGTTTACCTGTGTACTTAATAAATAAAACCTTAAAATTAGACCCAAATATGAATTGATCCATTTTTAAAAACCTTTGGATCTCTACTTAGTCTCTAGGCACTCTGAGACTATGAAAATTTTTCTGCTAAACTGTACTTCCAAGAAATCTATTTTTCCTTTAATGTCAACATATTGAAATCAATATTATTTTCTTTCTACCTTCTTTCCAGGACAACTAAACTACCTCGGATCAAGCCACCAAATATGGCATATCCTTGCAGTAGTGATGTTATATTGGTGGCATCAGTCAACAGTGTATGTCATGCAGTACAGACATAGCAAGCCTTGTCCTGACTATGTTTCACATTTGTGAATTAGGTATGGCCACCTGGTGAATTCAGTTGTTAAGCAATATATAATGGGGAATTGTATACCCCACTATTTCTAAAATTCCCATTCATTTTCCCTTTTTCCTCTTTAATATGAGTAAGACTTTATAAAAATGGGGAAAAAAGTATACTTAAGGATCTGTAGTAATAGCCGCTTTACAAGACCCTTAAAACTACTAATTTGCTGCTTGTACAGAAAGTGAAAATTAGTTGGCAATCATAAGAAATATCTGAATAACAATGATGAATGGGAAACTAGTGTTGAAATAGGATTCATTTTACTTAGCACCAGCTTAATTTCCTTAGGAAGGGCTCATCTCCATTAGAAAATGGAGTCATCCTATGTGCTTAACTATTTTCAGTAAATCACCAAGTTTAAGTGCCTAATCAAGTCAAGGGTTGTTTCAGCCTATGCTTAATGCAAGCTAGGATAGTGATTTTAAATAATCACTAGCTTTTAAGTACATGATTTGTGAGAAACTGGCACTTCAGAGATTATATCCTTTAGCTGTAAGTTCTTCTCTCCCTAAGAACGTTAGATATTTTAGTTTTCAGTACAAAAGCTTTAAACTTCTCCTGCAAGTTGAGAGAAGGTTTGAGAAGAGGAAAAGAACATGTCATTTTCTATCAGATAAGAATCACATTAGAAACTAAGTACAGGATTAGACAAATTATGTGATCAAATAACATCGTCATTAGCCACCTAAACATTTTCATTCCAGATACTAATTCCATATAATAACTGAATTCTTGTGAGTGGATTACAGCAGGTTTTTGATCCCAAAATTCCAGAGCTTTCAACTCTGAATTTTTAGTCCTGAATATCCAGTGATGGGGGTTCCCAGCTTTATGGGTGCTACTTTCAAGGCCATAGAATCTAGATGGCCCTGTCTTGACCCTGAAATGAACCTTAAGCCTTAGAACAAAGTCATGCAGATACCCCATTTGATAGTACGCTTATTCACCTGTGCTCTAGTCCTTGGTTTCTGCATGTGTTAGCATTGCATTGATAACTCAGAATCTTGATAAACACTTAATATTTGGACCTGAAGCATTAAACTTTCTCTTTATTGTATATACGTAAAAAATAGATCTCACTGCCCTATCATACATTGTAGCCCTCTTATTCTTTGGTCTTTCATATGAATTAAATCCCTTAAAGCAGACATTCATAAAAACTGACATTGTTTATTGGAATATAAAATATTACCCAAGTTTCTTAATGAGTTGACATGAGCTGTTTTAAATATTGGTGTATTTTCAGAACAGCAGAATTACTGAATATCAGAAAAAATGTTAATTGATGATGAAGCTCATTCCCAAAATGCCTTTTGTACATATGATATTTGGAAAGTCACTTTAATGTGCCTCAGTTAATACATCAGTGAAATGTTGTGTTTCTTTTCCAGTGTAGTGTTTTTGGAATATAAATTCCCCATGCTAGTATCTCAGCAAAGAGAACTTCCCCCCAGGAGGCTCAGTAAAGGAATACCATGTCTTACCCATCGTGATGATGGAACCCTGCTTTGAAAATGGCTATTTTACCTTATAAGGTTAAAATTTTGATCCATATGTTAAGTGATAGAAGATTTTGGTGCAACAGTAGTAGGATATATTTCTCCTAGAGCATCCCTTATTGGCTTACATGATTTTATTGCCTTTAAATAGATATTTTGTCATTTTGGCCAAACAAAAGACACTGAGTAGTTATACTTAAGTTAAAAATGAGAGGAAAGTCATTATTTTAGGTGTGGAGCCATTTTTATTAGAAAACTTTGTCAAAATAAAAAAAATTGAATCATTTCAATTTTTGCAATCCCTGTATTAGTATATGAATACTTGCCATCTGAATTAATACATAAAAAGAGCATACTGTGTTTTTAAATCAGTGTTTCTTTGAATTTAAAGGGTGTACAGGTCTTTCCGTAGGAAAAATTGTTCCGTGTAAACATTTCAACTTTTTATGAAAATGTTAAATATTGTAAGAAAGTTATCCTCTCATTTTTTCACTGCTTTGATGTATTTATTATAAAGTAGGGAATGAATGAATGAATGTGGATTGCTGTCAACTAGAAACACTTCTGTATGTCAGTCAGCATTTTAATGACCACCTACTGTGTGCACATCACTACTGGTAAAATTTTGAAGACATTGTTAACATTAAAAAATATTTTAAAGTTGTCTACAAATCTGAGCCTTGTAATGATGTATATTTATTTTTGTTTTTATAGATTAAAATAAGATTAAAATATACTATCCAGTTACAGTACTAAAAAAGACTGGTTTTAATTTTACCAATGTGTGAACTATAAAAGCTTTTGCCTACAGATTTTACAAGTACATTTTAAAATTATCTATGGCTGTTAAATTGTCTCGCAATTTATATGGTTGTGGTTAACTCATTTAAGAAACAATTATCTTTCTATATTAAGCCATTTTCAAATAGCAAGACAGTGCTTGTCTTTTTTTGTTATTACACTAACTGCAATTCAGTAAGCTGCATGACAAAATATGTATTATGTAAATAAACCGGGTTTACTAAATATTTTTAAGTGCCGCTTGTCATTCTTTGTAATACATAACAGCTTTAAAATCGTATTTTAGAATCAGGAACGAAGATTCAGGGAATGTCTGTCACATCTTATGGCATCCCACCTGGACAGAATATCCGATTTGAAGATTGTGATTGACTGCCATAAAACTATACAACTCTCCATTTGGCAGGTACCTACTAGATAATACTTTGCCCTGTATTAAATGTCAAGGGGCAAAGCCTATTCCTCTGCATTCCTGCTGCTTGCTTTGCTGCATTAGGTCCCTGTTTACTCGAAATCATCATTCCTGGGAATTCTACCTCTGCCCAAGTGTGTAAAGAATCAGCTCACCTATTAGAGAAGGGGTAGAAATACCTTCTATGTGTATTATCACAAAAACTGTGTTTACACTGAAGAGGTGTAAATACGGTCCTCTGAAATCTTGTACCAGAATTCCCAAGTAGTGTAATGAGGTAATGATCCAGAACTGAAACTACCCTTAAGAAAACATTTTTGGAAGGGAGAGGTAAATAGCAGTAGGGGATTTCCTGTGAAAAATTAACCTCCATCCTCAAGAGAGCTGAAATGAACAGCCACCAAGGTTCTAGTCCTGCTCTATAAAAGCTGAGATCAACATACTACCTAACATGCATGTAATCTCAATTGTGGCAACCATTTGAACTATCTTAATATGTAACAACAAACGTTCAAGCTTTCAATATGAGAATATTAACTGCATGTTACATGTGATGCTTGAGCTGGGCTTCCTTAAAAAGGTATTCATTATCCAAAATAAATAGCTCAAATTGCAGCATATATTCATCTCAAATAAGTTAACTATAACTGAATTTGAACAGTAATACACTGCAAACTATTCTTTGTTAATAGAACTTTTCTAATCATTTGTGTTATTTTGCTGCTTTGTACCATTCATTAAAAAGATACAAAGCCCCCTTTTTCACATAACTTTAGATAAATGTTACAACTTCAAAAAAAGTTCATTCATAAAAATAAGATGAACCTTTCCACAGGCTACCAATCTAAAGACTCCAGTTTGTGGAATAATACATAATATTATAACCTTGATGCCAAGCTTACTCCATCAATCCAATAAATAGGTTTTCTCTTTAATGTGTCATAGCCTCTTTTCTGACATAATTGAGGATTACAATGTTATTTAACCAAATAACCAATATTAATTGAACCAAAGATGTTACCAGGTTTTAAGGATTTTTAAAAATTTATAATGTGGAAGCTACAAAACAAGTTATTCAGAAGGCATTACAGAATAGTTTTTGCCTACTGTCATCACTCTGAGTATCAGTAATTATGACTCACTGAAAAAGTCGTGCTGTTAAGTGTTCTTGTAGCAAAAACTCTTAAGTCAAATGGGTTTTCTTACCTAAATTGTAAACCGTGAGCTCCTTAAGAATAGGGATCTAATCTTAGAAACTTTTCTATTCCACTAGCTGCTACACAATAGGTCCTTAATGTTTGTGGTGTGAATGAAATAACTGAATTTGAATAGAAGTTTACATTCAAACGTCGTAATAAGACAAATAATGAAAAACTCCAAAGTCACTGATTATAAAGAATATGCAATCCATTTGGGATTTATTGCATTTAAAGAAAACAGATTAAAACAGGTATGATAAATAGAGTAAGAAAATAACTTTAAATTTCAAACAAAATATAGTGAATCGGGGACAGAATTCAGTCAAAAAGAATAAGCAATGTAAAGGCAATAAAGTAATAAAATCAGTTAGTGCTTAATTAGATATGGCAGGGGGAAGAGGGTGGGAGGGGGAGACTGAGTCTATCTCATAACTGTTTCCCAGCGATATTTGAGGACTGAAGTTACTTCAGCAAGTATGTTTTGTAACAAGTAGAAATACAATAAAGATGTAAATCTGATTTATTTAAAGGTTAAAGTTATTTGCTTAGTGGTACATAAAAGGCTTCAGAAAATTCAAGTTTAACAAAAAATGGAAGTGTAATCAAAGAAAGTGCACTTAAAGCTGTTTGCCAGCAATTAAAAAGTAGCTTCTATACAGCTTCTATTAGATGACTTTTCAATCACAAAAAGAGCACAGTCATAAAAACAATTCTTTCAAAAGTAGCACTATAAATTTTAAAATAAAACAAAAATAACCCCAAATCATGACCCTTTGCATTATCATCTACCTTATTCTCTTAGTAGCTTTTGTAAACCCTCACTAGGAGTGAATGTTCTCTTAGATATGATTGTGGTTGCAATTCCATTTTTTAAAAATTCACATTGACTCCACAGTAGAGAGACGTAACATGCATGTGTGTAGATATTTTTATCTTAATATATAAAACACCACTGAGTATAAAAGTTCTCAAATAAACTATTCATCATTTATGGTATTCTCACAGTAGATACGTCATCTCATTCTCACAGTAGACTGTCAATTCAATAATTGGACCTAAAATAACAAGTTTGCTAAAAAATGAGAGAAAAAATGAGAGAAAAAAGTTTACTGCACATTCTAAATATATTAAAAACAAATGTACCCAAGCTCCTCAAAACTAGTGATATTAATACACTTGTACCTTCTAACAGTGCTTATGTGAAGTACCAAAACCTAAAATAAACCAAGCAGAGTAGCTGACTTGTAACAAAACTGCTCTGCCTGGTGAACTTCAGCAGAGAAGAGTGGGCTCCACCTTAAATTCTCCACCAGCAAGAGGACAACAGTCTATCACTCTTAAACAATAAACAGGGTAGGAATGAAAGTCGTGTCTATTTGCAAATCCAGATAATGTCATAACTATGCGCAACACATACACAGGGATTGGGGTAAGAGAAAATAATTACACTCCTGAATAAATGTTCTAGTCAGTTAAATTTTCATCCAGCCTACAACCTTTCCTCCTCCACCTAATATACTTACCATGCAATTTTTGTGTCTTAGCAGATACATTCTTCAATGCCATAAAAAGCTGATCTTTTTAATACTAACATTTTACTGACGTGATAATATTAAAATAAGCAAATGGTCCACTTTTTAAAGGATTATTAAAAATCAACAAGCATTATTAAAGCTGTTAGGAAACAACTTTGGCCTCAGATTTTTGCTAGCTTCATAATAATTTACTTCTCTTAGTGATGTTCAAGTATAACAGGTTTAGTTATAACTACATCCTAAAGAAGCACAGGGGACACCCAAATATTAGGGGAAAAATCCCAGATGTGTGTGTGTGTGTATTTGCTTAGCGGTAAATATAAATATATATAACCTTTCTTCCTTCCTTAAACCAGAATTGAACCATCCCATAATAGAGCCAAACTTTTAGTGAGTGCTGTGTGCCAGGTACTGTGTTAAGCACTTTCACATACCTTGGGAGCTTTATTCTCATAATTCTCACAAGGGAATAACCTGAGCATCAGCTGTGTGGAGTGACCTACACCTTGACCATGATTCTGGGGGATGATGAATGAAAATGCAAAATATAAATCTATACTCCTTAGGAAAATGCCTCTACTACAACACAAAGGAATCTCTCCATTTATATCCTGTTGAACCCCCAATTGAATCCTGTATCTTTTCTCTGAGCTACAATCTTGAAAGAAGAAAGTCACTGTGCTGTGTTACAGCATTAAGAATGTAAATATTTTAAGTTGTCAGAGTTGTTTCCTCAGAATTTATAAGCCAAAAGGTCTACATCTGTGTCGGAATCATTTAAAATTATTCAGTGTATTGAAAAGTAATTAAAACTCTAGGTATTTCGTGTTTACATCTGAAGGAGACCACATTAGTTCATCCTCTACCCCTTTTCTAAATGATGAAACTCATGAGGTCTAGCAGAGACCAAGGACTAATACAATCAAGAAGTATATTGTGTACACCTCAACAGATTTTCATTTAAAAAAATTGTTTGATACAAACCCACTGTAGTTCATGAATTTACTATGTGTAATCATCAACTCTTCACTTTTAAAAGAAAGTATCACTTGAATCTATTTTGTAAAGTTTTTAAACATCTACTTGAGCATTTGCATTAGCAATATTAATCAACCTGAGAATCAGAAGAAAAAAAAAAAGGTGCGAACACATTTGCCTTTGGCACGAAGACAAGTAATTGGTGCAGTCCAGCTCTAAAAGTACAACTCTAAATAATAATGTAATGCTTGGTCTGCCTCTGCTACATTATGATTCACATATTGCTTCCCTATCCACAAATTTGTATTTGATTTAGCATATAAGAGAAGGGAAAAAGCAATAAAAAGACAAATAAGTGGTTTAGTTACATATACTTTGCTTCTTTCCAAGTTCAGAACTGTGAAAAGAGGCAAATAGCTTATCCCATTGGGGCACTATAATTAAGAGATTCCTAATAAAATTACTCATAAAATATACTTTAATTGGGTTCGAAGAGAGTTAATTTAAAATATAAAAATCAAAGAGAGTGCCAGTTGATGAGTGTCCACTCCTTTCTGTAAATAGCATTAACTGTTCTAGAAACTTCCAAATGTTAATCTGATAGCGCAGCACAATTATAACTTAAAATAGTTACAGACACAGGAAGCACAGATACTATATTCACATTAATTCACATATGTAATCTCTATCATTAAATGATTTCTATAAAATCTCAAGTTTCTAATTAGGATTTGTGGTGTAAAAAAAAGGCAAATTGGTAGCTGGGTTCTTTTCAGTAAAGACACAATCAACTAGCAGAGTTAAGATGCTAGTCCACCTTATATGCATTTTAGGATCTGGCGTATTAGTGCAGAGGTACTTGCAGCAGGATGCATGAATCCTGCCTTTATATAAGGCTTTGTGGGTGTCACCGTTCTGTGCACTTTATTAAATCTACTCCACCCCCCAAACCTAATAAAAATAATTGTTGCTTATGATTTGGGGAATATTTGGTGAAGTTGCTAATAAAGTACATTATTAAATGCAACATGATTTCACATTGTAAATGTCTTGAAAATTCAGTTTCCGCTACATATTTTCTTTATAAAATTTTTATATAACCCTTGTCCTCACTCCAATTTTTCCAATAATCTGCTTAATTAGGGCCATGACAATAAAAGTCTGGGGCAAGAAGCCATTCATAAAGTGTTTCTAAAGTAGTGAACATTTTCTATTCTATATCATTTTTTCTTCTTATAATTTCTTTGCAAATGTCAGATATTCCTCATATTTTTGTTCTAGGCTTCTATGCGATAGTCCATTTTTAAAGTTATGTTTTAATTGACAAAAATTATATTTATCATGTATAACATTGTTTTGAAATATGTAAATTGTGGAATAGTTAAATTGAGCTAATTAACTACACATTTTTTCATATGCTTATCATTAGATATTCCATATTAATGGCACTTGTTTTTAAAAATGAAACAGTTTTAGGCACAATAGTCAGTTACTTCTGGCTCTGCTTTGTGGAGAAAGGTGTATGGACTGAAATCTCTGCACTCTCCAGATAATCACTTTCTAATGCTTTAAGATAGCTAGACTGTTTTTAACTGTCTGGAAATTAGAAGAGACCTTAAAAAAATTCACAAGTGTAACTAGTGTATGTACAAATAACCCTAATTTTAGGGATATGCACATAAAAATGACATTCTGATATCAAAAAGAAGTTTTACTGTCCCTTCTCAGTGGCTACACACCTGGAAAGGTGCCATGTGCTTTCACTGGAAGTACCACACTTGCATTTCTGTATTGCGATGTCAGTAGCAGAAACTTAGAGCTTGCAATTTAGCTCCCTTTCTCCTGAAGAGGCATCAAGTTCCTACCCTGCAGAGATATTTCATTTTTCTATTTGGTTTATTTAGAAATCACCTATTCTGATTGATCTTTAAGAATGAATGATATAAAGAGCTACCAAATTTTCTTTCAAATTCATGAAACTATTCATACTTTCTTGAAACAGGAGTTAATGCCAAGAATCCATCAGAAGTATCTACTGTTTAGAAGGAAATGGAGCAGCACCAAATGGGTCCAATTCGACTGGTTGGGACTGTTGGGACTGATGTGGAGTGATGCTTTGCACCACAAGTTCTGTAAAGGGCACGGCACCAAAATCATCCATTTTCAATACATCTGCACTATGGAATGACCCATGTAGTGAATTTTGTCTTGGCCGCCCTGGCAGGACAGTATTGTGATCAGCACGGATGTCGCTCAGGCCCTGATGTGGAGGGTGCCATGACAGGTCTGCAGAATGGAACGGCTTGGCACCGAAGGGGTCCAACAGGCTCTCCTCAGGTTGTAAGACATTGCCCCTATCTTTCCCATCAGTCAGTGCAACACTGATGTTCTCCTTGGAGTCTGAGATGGTTAAAAATTCATTGCTACTTTGAGAGTCTCGGCGGCCCACTTTTTTGTGCCTGCGAGCCCTCTCTGGAGTGCGGTAGGTAGGCTTCAAAGTCTTCTTTGTGCTAGTTGGCGTGCCATGATGCCGCTTCCCATTACTTTTGGACATATCCTGCTTTGTGCGCCTTTGGCGAGAGGACAGTTTCTGTAAGCTGCGCTGTTTGACTTTTTGCTGCTGGCTCCCCGTTATTTCATCAAAGGGCACAAGCCCAAAAAGGTCCTCGTTGCTTTCACTTTTACTTGTTGATGTGAGGAAGGGTTGAAATGGAGTGGAGCCAAATACATCCACACTTTTGGGATAACCAGGGATAGTATGTGCCTCAGGCCCCCCCGCATGGCATTCTTGGACATTCACCTTCTTGCTAAAAGGCGCCTTTGTGAACACATCAAATTCCTCCTGCTCGAGTCCTGCAGCAGGAAACCTGTGTTGAGGGAGGTTCTTTTCATTCTTTTCTTGCTGGGGCTGTTGAGCACGCACTGCAAAGAAGGGGACAGCGCCAAATACATCAAACTCCTGTTTGGGAGTCTCCACCCCAACATCAGAGGATAATTGGGCTGAAGTGAGGAGTATTGTATTAAGATCTTGGGTTGGTCCACTGCCAGATTTGTCTCTGTAGACAGAGCTCATGTCACTGTATTTTGCTTTAGCCTGCTCATAATCAGAATCAGAGCTATGTTTCTCCTCTTCTTCCTCATCTTCAGAATCCATGAGGAGAGGCCTATGACCCAGATTTTCTGGTTCAGTATCATCATCATTAAAATCTCCTTGTTCCCCCTGAAGAACTTCTTCATCATCTTGCTCTTCCTCTTCACTGCTCTTAGGAGAAGGGGGATCTGATTCAAAATCACTTTCAGATTCATCATTCCCCTTTTGCACTTGACCCTGTACTGAGGTTTTCTTTCCAGTCCGCTGATCTTTAGATGCTGGACTTGTTTTGCCATTCTTGAGAGGGTTTGCAGTGCCATTTTCTTGATTTATAGAGTTCAGTTCAGCTTTCTTTTCAGGAGAACCTGCAAGTTCAAAGAAAAATTATTACAGCATTCCAATGCATTTCAGAATCCTCTTGCACTAAATGTTAATATGTATTACACACAGCATTACAAATCCCTCATATGAGCTCCCTTAGAGGAAAGAATAATGTTGTCAATTCTTTGTCATTAGACTTAGAGAATGCATTTGACCTCAAGTAGATGGTTAAGTCTTAACGTAAACAGACTTACTCATATCTGGACCCTACACCCTGCCTCCTCATCATACTCTGACAGCCAAATTTTATTTATAGCACTCAGAATGTAGTAGACTAGCAAATTTTCTTCACCCCACCACCAAAATAACATTATTCTGCTAATTCTGAAACCTCAGATCTCACATTCACTACACACCTTCTGCTTATATTTCAACTGTTGTAAAGTTTTCTCATGGAGATCCACAAGCATGAACAGCCTGCCTGCTCAATTACATATTTGTTTCACTATTTTTTTTAATCAGCATTGTATTTTTTATAAACCAGTATCTTTTGAATTGAGTTAGCATGAATGGCCTGATCAAAGCTAAGGACCAGATACTAAATGGAGACTGTACCAAGAACATCTGTCTTCTCTAGATGATATATCTTCCTTTAATTATAATATCTATACCTTACATTAAAAGCGAGATGCCTTTGAAAACAAATCTAAACCATCTGGAGATGTTTTTAGCTCAGAATCCATTCAGTCACTTCATTTTCTGAGTTCATTCAACAAAAGAAATATAGGGCACTTTACTATACACATAGTACATTGGTGAGTAGAAGAAACATGGTTTCTGCTTTCAGGGGTTTATAATCAGAGGTTGCAAGTAAACACAAATTGTGACCAGTGCTCTGAAATAAAGGAGAGCAGGGAAATGGGTGCATAAACCTACTTCGGACAGTTGGTGAAGACCTCCCTAAGGAGATGACAGGACTGAACAATGAGAAGCAGCCAGCCATGCAAAGGATAAGCTGGAAGCTGCTTCCAGTAAAAGCAATGGCATATATGAAGACATATTTAAGAAGCTGAAAATAGGCTATTGTGGCTGGAACATAGTGAGCAAGGGAGGATCAGGTACAAGATGAGGTAAGGAAGACTGGAAAAGGCCAGACTGTGAAGGTTCTTTAAGGCCACAATAAGCAGCATAGATTTTATTCAAAATTCAGTGTATAATGGAAAGCTATTATTAAAATCGGTGTCATGATTAGGTTTACATTAAAAAAAAAAAAGACTGCTCTACAGAAAAGACTAAGGGGGCCAGGTGCGGTGGCTCACCCCTGTAATCCTAGCACTTTGGGAGACCAAGGCGGGTAGATCACGAGGTCAGGAGTTTGAGACCAGCCTGGCCAACATGGTGAAACCTCATCTCTACTAAAAATAGAAAAATTAGCCAGGCATGGTGGCAGGTGTCAGCTGAGTCAGGAGAATCACTTGAAACTGGAAGGCAGAGGTTGCAGTGAGCCAAGATCGCACCAATGCACTCCAGTCTGGGCAAAAGAGCGAAACTCTGTCTCAAAAAAAAAAAGACTAAGGGGAGATAAGAAAGGGAGTTTAGGCAAAAGGAAATTATAGTAACGCAAATTAGAGATTTTGGTGGCCTAGATGACATGACAGTGGTGGCAGAGTGGATCAAAGTAGAAAAAGTAGAGATGGAAAACTCTTGGTGGATGGCAGTACCATTAACAGAAAGGAAAGAATGAGTGGCATGATAGAAACCCATTTACCCTGATGTGATTATTATGCACTGTATACCTGTATCAACATATCTCATGTACCCCATAAATGTATATACCTACTATGTACCCACACACACAATTTTAATGAGCATAAATTTTTTAAAAATGAATAGTTGGAAAGTGAAGAGGAGTACTAAAAATTTTGTTTGGAGACATTAAGCTTGACATATGTGTGAGACAACATTTAAGTGTACAGCAGTTAGGTATCTGTGACTTGAAAACAATGGTTAGCTTTTGGCTGAAGAAAATAGATTTGGGAGTTATCACCATGCAATCAGTATGCAGGGAGAGCTCCAAGACTAAAGGACATCACCTCGGAAGAAAACATAGAAGAAAAGAAGATCCAAAACTGAGCCCTCAGTATAAAACATTCAGAAGTCAGCAGAGGAAGATGAACAGCAAAACAAACTACAAAGTAACAGCCAGAGAGGAGCAAGAAAACAGCTGAGTGCAATGTCACAGAAATGGAGAGAGAAGAATGTTTGCAGGGAGGTAACAGACAACTGAGCTGGATGGTGCAAAGAGGTCCGGTAAACTAAGGACATAAAATGGCCACTGGATCTGGTCATCTTGTATAGTTTGTTGGCAATGTTGACATGAGTTGTGGTGCTAAAGAATGTATGGGAGACAAGTATGTAGAGAATACCACCAGGTTATACTTTAATGCAAATATAATCTTCTGCCAGTTCCTTAAAACCAGCCAAGAGCTACATGCTGTATCTGTTATCCTTCCAGATTAAAAGCAAATCAAATGCAGGTTCTCAAGTTTGACTTCTTCTCTATACTGCATATTTATGATATTAAAAACAAAGTTAATTTTAGATTAGTGAATTTATTCTCAAGAATTTTTATTCAAAAGCAAAATATGGGAAGAGGGGAAAAATAAAACGAAACAAAATATGTACGGTTCCAGATGATTTCCCATCATCCCTGACTGTGGAACATTCAACGTATTATTCCTCGAGCTGCATACCCACCCACAGTCACAACATTCACACCTCACGCCTGCTCACGGACACCTCCAAGTAACATTCCAATGTTGCCCAAAGTGTATTCTGAAGAGGCTATTTCCCTAACAAGAATCAAGCCGAACAGTTCTGTGGTCTCAAGCAAACAAGTCTATGAAATGGGGCACTCTGCATTCTGCCTCCACTCCTACTCACCTAGAGTATGCGCATTAAAAGGGCTAATGAGTCCTACACAAAAGAATCTAATTTTATGAACCCTAGGATTTCCCAAATTGTCTTCACTACCCTTTTATTTACATGTAATGCCTGTTAACCTTTAAAACCAACCGTGCAAAAGTGCTTTGGGAAACGCTGCTATACAACTTTTTTTTTTTTTTTTTTTTTTTTTGAGACGGAGTCTGGCTCTGTCGCCCAGGCTGGAGTGCAGTGGCCGGATCTCAGCTCACTGCAAGCTCCGCCTCCCGGGTTCACGCCATTCTCCTGCCTCAGCCTCCCGAGTAGCTGGGACTACAGGCGCCCGCCACCTCGCCCGGCTAGTTTTTTTTGTATTTTTAGTAGAGACGGGGTTTCACTGTGTTAGCCAGGATGTGCTCGATCTCCTGACCTCGTGATCCACCCGCCTTGGCCTCCCGAAGTGCTGGGATTACAGGCGTGAGCCACCGCGCCCGGCGCTGCTATACAACTTATCTTGAAATTTTCCATTTCTAGGGCACTTTAGTTGTATTCCTGAAGGTCTTCTGGAACATTTAACATAGGACAGATATTTCATCTTGGAGAATGTCACTTGGAAGTGAATTTAAATTCACCTTTTTAAAATTATTACATTGTAATCCCTAGTTTTCTTAAAATTTACTGTTTTCATTATCCAGCTGGCTACCATTACTTTTCAGAAGACATCTGTCACTTTATACTTCCCATTCTGTTGGCCCTTTGTCAGTTTATCAAAGTTGTATTAATAGAAATACACATTTATAATTGTCAGTGTGGGTATAAATCTGTGGGTTTTTAACTTACTATTTTTAATGCATCTTTTCAGGTATCAACATAGTCCATTAGTTATTCTGATAGAAATATGATAAAATTTTGCATATATAACTGTTCACTATTTAGCAATAGAACATTTAGGTTGTTTCTAGTTTTTCGGCATTTTAGATACAACCATGATTCATGCACTTTTTCCTTCAGGGAGTAAAAAGGAAACCCTCCTTTTTTAGTATCAATTTCACTTTATTTATATACTATTATTCCCTCCTTATGGGTAATTAACATAGCTAATAAAGCTAACCCAATAATAATCCTGACAAGGTCAACACTATTCCACTCTTTCTTTATACACAAAATGGGATAACACATTTTATTTCACAGAGCTGTTGTGAAGAAAGGACTTAAAACGCCGCCTGACACATAATAAGCACTCTACCATCATCATGTCCAGGGAATGGCCAAATTCAATTATTTTATCCATCATACTCAACACGCTTCTAGTAACTTTTCTGGGCCCAATGGTTGCAGGTGAATATAAATGACGGAGAAGTGTGGGGAGAAGCAAGTCTATGGCTAATTTAAGAGGAGCTGAGATCCACTTCAGAATTGACCAGAAGTAAGCAGACAAACAAATGTATATTCACACAGCATAAGGGTGCATTTTAGATCCTGGAAATTATATTTTTGATTTTTAGACAGCTATATTTGGGAACACAGTATAAGAAATGGAAACACACTTTCAAAAGAGCAAGAAAAGATACAATCATCTCTATCACCTTTGTGGTTTCAGATTACATCTGCAAATAGTACAGGCAATTGGGGAAATTTTCTGTTGATATAGATAGACTGGTTTTAATTATTTTGCCCCCTTACATAAAACTAAAATAACAATCAAAAATATTTATCCAAATTCCTGTTTTCTCCCATATTCTTGCAACCCACTGACATTGTTTAAATATTTCACTCTACACTTTTACTGCTGTCATAAACTTATAAAAAGTAAAGAGCAATAATGAGGCTCTCTGAAAGCATACAAAGAGAAACTATTAATCCTTTTATCTCTCCAGCACCTCCTACTGAGGAAGAGTTAGGATCCACGCTACAAGTTACCACGATCCAAGGTAAGTTTCTCTTTCTGCAGTAGCAGTGATCTACTTAATCATCTATTCATTATGAAACTATAGAAGAGCTGGGAAAGAAAGGTGAATTACACAAAAATAAAAAGTATTTCAGTATATTCTAAGGCTTTCAGTCCTATTCCATAGACATAAAAGACTGTCAGAGTAAGTATTTTAAGTTATAAAGTTGGTTATAACCATATGATGCACAGCACTTTAGAATGTGACCTCTAGCTAAGAATACCATAAACATTTATACTCCATTTATTTGCCTAAACATATTTCTGTAATTAAAAAAAAAAATTCAGATATTCCCACTATTTGTGTCTGGGGCCAGGTTCCCACTAGTTGTTAGATTAAATAATACACATTTGATTTACTATGAAATTTAATCAGGATTATTTCACTGCTAAAGTTAATTTCCCAAAAGTATAAGCCTAAATATGTTGCTTTATGATTCAATATATCCTAAATCCTAATAATCCCCATATTTACTGAGATCTGTATTATTAACATAAAAATAGCTGTTCTTCAAGTAGGTAGGAGATGGGGGTATAATATTTAGAATAAGTACTAAGAACATGTATTTACAGCATTAAAAACTGTGTAGATGGTGCACAGAATCATAACTCATTTTCATTATTTTAGTATACTGTAAAATTTCATATATTCACCCATTGTTTTTATTTTGGGCTCTAAGAAAGGTATTTCTTTTTTTTTTTTAAAACTAAATACAGTAGAATGATATTTTGATGGTTTCTAGTTAAGATATTCTTTATTTATGTTTTTGTGCTTTGGAACTACGAACTAAAAATTTTAGCTTTTTTATTATCTTAGGAAGTTGCATGTTAACTGGTGACACAAAGCAAGTTCACTAATTATGCAGTGATTTAGTAAATAAATGCCATGCAAAAATCTGTATGATCAACCAATATCTGTAAACAAAACTTAACAGAGGGTTAATCAATTAATTGAGAGCTGTTACTTCAAATGCTGTTTCCCAACTAAGAATGAACCAATAGACCATTAGTCAAAACATAATACTAAGTAGATTTTTAGGGAAAAAAACTCAAAATAGGAATACATTAATATATTCCACATATTTATACAAAAATATAGAATTAAATTCTCTTTAGGTAGCTTTGGTACAGAGTTACTAAGAACTAAATTTTCAAAGATTCATTATTGTAGATGGAATTATAACTATCTTATTTTCAGAGCCTAGTTAAAATAATAAAATCATAGACTTTCACAATATATAATAATTATGCTGTTATTAATTAAGCCATAATTAATAATTAAGTCATTTCAAGTAGAATTTAAATGAAAGTATACGTCTACTTAACAGAAGAACTTGGAACAGAATACAAGTCTCAACATCAAATGCAGTGCTCTTTCAATTCTTTATTTCTGTTGAATTCTACTATCTGAAAATGAGTGCAAATCCTCATCTTTTCAGGTTGAGTCTGATTGCTGGAAACCATCAAAATTCATTCAGAGCCAAATTCTGAGAATAAGGTGAGTGACTAAGACAATGTAGATCTGTGCAATTTATTAAGAACAGCAATGATAGGTTACAAAGTTTTAAATTATCTTGTGTGGCTTCTAAATAGTCTCTCAGGGAAATTACAAGTATTGCAAAAAATGTTTGAGCAATGAAGTACCACTCAAGTTAAGTGTCAAGAGGACACAAATGGTACTTGAATCAGAAATGAATCAGAGGAAATAGGGACTAATATCTTGAAGCACAGTGCCAAGGGTTTTTCATGTATTACCTCTTATCTCCCTACTATTAGGCCCCCACAACATTTTAGGGCAAAAAAATGCTCTGTAAGGTTTACTATGATCTTTCTTAGAGCTTTTTTCTCTTCAATCTTATTAACCACATTTTCAGAAACTTTCCTTGTTTCCCATGTTAGTTCACTGTCATGACTTCCTACCATTTCATAAATATGCATTGTTAACACTCAAAACTCAGTCCTTGGATTTCTCTTAGCTCTTTGCGCTTTTTCCTTTTGGTGGCCTTAATACTCTTTCATAGCTCCAATTACATCATGAAAGCGTAAGAAAGGATTTTGGGAGATTTAGTCTAACTTTTTTTATACATAAGAAATTTGAGACCTGCCCAAATTTAAGGCTATATATCAAAGCCATAATGACTTCTCTGCTGACACTGGCTTAAAACTCTCATCTGTAAATTCTACAATTAAATTACCAGTAGAATATTATCACCAGCAAAAATTCAACATAGTTTATCACCAACACACTACAAAATACAAACACAGACTTGTCTTGCATTTATTTTGTATCCTCATTAAAAAACCATACCCGAAAAATAAAAGTCACAAACAGGATGAAGACTCTTTTGTTGAACCTGTATAATGAGTACCCTGTATTATAGAGGTTTGTTTTTATTTTTGTTTTTTTTTTTATATATTCTGTAGGGTTAAGTTCTAAAAATACTATAAGGCTTTATCAGCGAACAAAAGAATAAACTTTACAAAATTTATGAGAGATAAACATCCAAATAAGCCTGAGTTTTCTCATCTAGAAAACAGAGCCAGTAATAGAACTTACGTGACAGGGCTGATCTTAATATAATTCATTTTATTTAGTGAATATTCACTAAATATTGGGTAGGCGTGTGTGTTGGATTATGAATGTGTATTTTGATAATGAATTCATTCAGCAGGGTACCATATGGGATACAAAGATGGGTAAGACAATACCTGACGACTTCAAGAAGCTTATTCACTTAAAAATTTGTGAAATAATTATGTACATTTATGCATTCAGAAACATGCTAATCTGACTCTAGTGATCTGGAAAATGAGTGACCAAGGTAATAACAATTGGATAATTTTGAAAAACAAGCTTATATTCACCAAATAAATGTAAGAACATGAATTTGCCCATTCTGTGCTTATAAGCCTTCATAAAAGGCTAATTTTAGGCCTTTTGTGAAGGTGTTAAAATTTGACAATGAATTCATTCAGCAAGGTATTGTATGCTATACAATACCTTGGTGTTAAAATTTCAGACTTCATAGCCTTGCACAGTCCAAATAAGGATTCTAAACTCAAAAGTTAAAATTTGTAGTCAATGCCTAAAACATTTCTTAGGCTACATTTTCATATTTTGTTATAGCATTTTTTTAAACAAATACTTCATAAAAAGAATGAGATCCTAGTTAATGCCACACTATTTTAAAAAAATATTGCAATATATTCTTAAATAAACCTTTATAAACTATACCAAAAAATTCAAAATATTTAGAAAATATCCAATGTGAAGAGAGAAGCATGTTTGCATCATACTATGCATATTACCACTCTTCTAGAATCAGGTTTCCTTTTAGAGGGCAGTTGTTCTTTTAGTTATAAAACAGGTGGTACATTTTTAATCATATAAGAAGCTTCCAGTGTCAAGGAAATTTTGTTTTGATGTTCTTTTCTTAGCTGTCAGATTATAGAAGATAAATGGCTTGAAACTTCTATTGTAATTACATGCCTTCTGTTGTCTCATCATTGAGGGTGTAAGGGAGGGGCTGTAAGACTTTAAAGTTCACTTTGAATTGGCAGCATACTGCCTGCCATCATCTCCCAGCAATTTACCATGTTAGTCCCAAGGATTAGTGGATTAGGAGAAGGTTTTATCAAAATCTGTACTGCTTCTCAGAAGGCAGGCCAAATGACAGGGTTTGAGTATAAGAAGAGAATCCTAATAGTTGTGAACAGTATTTCCCAGCCAGATGAAAAATGCCATAAAACTGACATTTCCATTATGTTCTCGTATTAATATAAATTTTTATTTAAAATAGATTAATGCTTTGTTTTGCTATTTACAGACTAGAGTTTAGAATGAGACAAAGCCAGATTCCTACTTATAAACTGTGTAAGCTTAAGCAAGTCACTGAACCTTACTGAGCCTCATTTTCTACTCTATGTATACAGTGGAATTCAATATATCATAACTATTATTGCTAACATCCTGAAGTTCTTCAAGAATCATACACTAGAATCTAAAATAAACAATACCTCATTGTAGCTTATAAAATGGCTCAGCATTTGGACTGACAATCTGTAAATGTTATGTTCCAACAAATATTTGCTATATGTAATGTAATGTTTCCCAATCCTAAACTCAATTTAATATCCTATTAGATAATAAAGCCCACGGGGTGGGTCTAGGGTCTTTGGGAGCGTTGAGGAAGTTCACCAAACCTAATACTGCCATCCTCAAATACCTGCAATTCTCTGAACATACTGAATTGTCTCAGAACTTTGCTCACAACTGTTCTCTCTGCTCTGAATGCCCTCTTCATTCCTACAAGTTCACATGCATTCATTTCTCAGGGATTACCATAAGTAACATCTTTTCCATGAAGCTTTCCTCATTTCCCAATCCCAACTCAACCAGAATAAAGCAACTCTCTCCTTTGCGCACCAACAGAATAATTTATCTACTGTAGCATTTGCATCTTAATTGTATGTAG
Source organism: Colobus angolensis palliatus (assembly GCF_000951035.1). Lineage (NCBI taxonomy): Eukaryota > Metazoa > Chordata > Mammalia > Primates > Cercopithecidae > Colobus > Colobus angolensis. Next base: position 838,140 of record NW_012115156.1, on the reverse strand, counting down.
TTTTCACGACTCTCTCAACCTAACCAATCTCGAAGTCCTTGAGAGGCAGGGGCTGTAATCTTTATAATAATCCTTTTAGATTTTCAGGTAAAACTCTATCTTGTAATAGAAATAGTTCCTGAATTAACTTCTGAGACTATGCCCATATTAATCAAGGCTGGGAAATTAGAAGGTAGAAGAAATAAGAGGCACCAATGCAAATATAAATTAAAACAGAAATTATCTGTACACGGCAGGATACTTAGCGCTATAAAAAATGCTATGAAAACACAGTAGCAGCAAGAAAAAGGATCAAAAAGTTTTACATACACTATACTTAACAAGTATAAATAATAGACCTACAAGGAAAATGAAGTAAATGGTTCAAAATTCAAATAGTTGTGCTCATGTAATGAGATTGTGTTTTTCCCACGTTATTCAAAGTTTTATGATATAATTTTTCATTATAAATTTTTAATTCAATTATAGCATAGACACATTTGTACATTGCTACATAATCTTCACTTCCATCATTTTAAAAACAGCACTAAATTTTAATTACTAAATAAGCCATAATTTAATATTTCACCTAATACTGTATATTTAGAGTGCTTTAAATTTTGTTTCTACAACTAATGCTGTATTGAACATTTCTGTAGCTGCACTTTTCCCCAAGATGTTATGTTATTTTCTTAAGGTAAGTTCCCAGAAATAAGGCTTAAAAACAAAAAAAAAAAATCAAAAAACATTTTATTTGTAAGTTGCTCTTAAAATATGGAGTAGGCCAGGTGCGGTGGCTCAAGCCTGTAATCCCAGCACTTTGGGAGGCCGAGACAGGCAGATCACGAGGTCAGGAGATCGTGACCATCCTGGCTAACACGGTGAAACCCCGTCTCTACTAAAAAATACAAAAAACTAGCCGGGCGAGGTGGCGGGCGCCTGTAGTCCCAGCTACTCGGAGGCTGAGGCAGGAGAATGGCATAAACCCGGGAGGCAGAGCTTGCAGTGAGCTGAGATGCGGCCACTGCACTCCAGCCTGGGCGACAGAGCGAGACTCTGTCTCAAAAAAAAAAAAAGAAAAAAAAAATATATATATATATGGAGTAAAATTAGCATAAGATATTGCTGATGGCATAAATTGGTAAAAGTTTTTTTTAAGCAGTATATATATATCTCTCTATATATATAATCATACTAAAGTGTATTTACTTACCAGCTCCATTGTACATTTTCCCCCAAGCAATGTATTTCAACAGAGGAAACTATCAAAACTCTAAGATTAAGCTTCCCAAGTAAATGAGAATTTTTTTAAAACTTCCAGTGTGAGCATAAATCAGTGTATTCATTCTGTAGGCCCATCTAGCAATAAATCCATTCTGTAAATGTACATGCTGTTGGCCATTAGTCCTCCTCTAGGAATAATGTCATGTGTCAAATGTTCATGTGTAAGGATATTCAATAAAGAATTATTTAAAATACTGCAAACTCTTCTTGATGGATTTGCAAAAGCAGTAGCAAAGAAACACTGTGATAAAAAAGTTTAAATATTAAAAATTTAACAACTTCTAGAAATTCCCATAAAATTAAAAAGGTAAATCATTTGTAAAAATCAAGTAGACATATTAGTCTGATAGTTGAGATCTCACTGCACTGCATTCACCATATATAATAATCATGACAAAATCTAACATTTCCTGAAAAACTATGTGCCAGGCATTTTTTGTGCTTCACCAATATTTTTCTTATTAATCACTAAAAACCCTATGAGTCACATGTTATGGAATATTACCCCTGTTTTATAGATGAGGAAACTGATATACACAGCAAGTAGGTGATTTGCCTGGGTCAAACGCTAACAATAGACCTTAAACTGAACCCAGATAATTTTAACTTCAAGAATTTACTCATATAATTTTTAAATATAAGTACAATTAAATGTTATTTCTGATCCCTACTTTTTCAATACACACGCTTTGAGTATTTTATCATAATATAGGCATTTGTATAAAAAACTGCCAAATTTGATAGTTTGATCATTGGCTCACCAAGCCCAATATTCAATCTCTGGTAGTGACACTAGGATTATTAGTTGTGAGAAAAATGAATGTCATTTATAATCTCGGCCGCAAAAAAGTTAGGTTATAGATTCATAAAGGTAAGGAAAGAAAATTAAAAGCACCCTATGTTTCAATTAATTAAACACTGTATTTGGATTTGGCAGAATGGCTCACGCCTGTAATACCAGCATTGTGGGAGGCCAAGGCAGTAGGATTGCTTGAACCCAGGAATTCAACATCAGCCTGTTCAACAAAGCAAGACCTTATCTCTACTAAAAAATAGAAAATTAGGTGAGCGAGGTAGCTTGTGCTTGTAGTCCAGCCTACTTAGAAGGCTAAGGTGGGAGGACTGCTTGAGCTCAGGAGTTCAAGGTTGCAGTGAACCGTGATCATGCCACTGCACTCCAGCCTGGGCAAAAAAGCAAGATGCTGTTTCAAAAACAACAATAAAAACTGTGTTCATATAAAAATTAGAGTAGAGTACAACTGGCAATGATATTATAGTCCTTTTGCTCCATAAAATTTTCTGATGGTTTTTATTCTTTAACAATAGATATGAGCTAAATTCCCATCTACATCCCAACTTTCATTAATAAATCTACAGATCCATCTTCTTATTTTTTCCCCAAGTCTCACTTTCAACTTTCATTTCGTTACCTCTTTTTTTTAAGTGTCAGTTCTTTTATTTCTTCTAGTATCATTTACTCCAAGGGAATCCTCAATATCAAGGATTTTTTAAAAATTTATCCTAAACCCTCTGGTATTTCAACCTTTAATCAAAACACTTTCTGAAATTTGTGAGAAATTAGAAAAATTATAAACTATGTGACAAATTCAGCACATCAAAATGTGTGAAATGCAGCTAAACAGTGTTTGAAGAGATATCTGTACCTTAAACCTTATGCTTTAAAAAGATCAGTGTAAAATTAAATACAGGTGTATGTTTTTATATTGTGCCGGACTTCACTGCACTTCCAAGATTGCCTTTTTAAAAAAATTAAAACGCTGTAGCAAGCCTATGTTGAACAAGTCTATCACTGCCGTTTTTCCAAGAGCATGTGATCACTTGGTGTCTCTAGGTCACGTTCTGCTAATTCTTAAAATATTTTAAACTTTTTCATTATTATTTTATCTGTTATGGTGATCTGTGATCAGTGATCTTTGATGTTACTACTGTAATTTTTTTCGGGCTCCACAAACTGAGCCCATATAAGACAGCAAACTTAACTGATAAATGTTTATATGTGTTCTGACTGGTCCACCGATCAGTCGTTCCACATCTCTCTCCCTTTCCTTGGGTCTCCCTATTCCTTGAGACACAACAATACTGAAATTGGGCCAATTAATAACCCCACAATGGCTTCTAAGTGTTCAGGTGAAAGGAAGAGATGCATTTGTCACTTTAAATCAAGAGTTAGAAATGACTAAGCTTAGAGAGGAAAGCATGCTGAAAGCTGAGATAGGCCAAAAGCTAGGCCTCTTGCACCATTAGCCTAGGAAAAATTCTTGAAGGAAAAAAGTGATACTCCAGTCATCAGTGATGAACGATAAGAAAGCAAAACACCCTTATTGCTGATATGGAGAAAATTTTAATGGTCTGGACAGAAGATCAACCACTGCATTCCCTTAAGCCAAAGCCTTAATCCAGAGTAAGGCTCTAACTCTCTTCAATCCTATGAAGGCTGAGTGAACTGAGAAACCTGTAGAAGAAAAGTTTGAAGCTAGCAGAGGTTGGTTCATGAGCTGTAAGGAAAGAAGCCATCTCCAGAACATATACATACAAGATAACGCAGGAAGTATAACAAGTTATCCAGAAGATTTCACTAAGACCACTGATGAAGGTGGCTACACTAAACAACAGATTTTCAGTAGAGGCAAAACAGCCTTCTATTGGAAGAAGCCATCCAGGACTTTCAGAGCTAAAGTTAGTCAATGTCTGGCTTCAAAGATTCAAAGGACATACTGACTCTCTCGTTAGGAGCTGGTGCAATTGGTGACTTTAAGCTGAAACCAATGCTTACTTGCCATTCCAAAACTCGTAGGCCCTTAAGAACTATGCTAAAACTATCTGTTTGTGCTCTATAAATGAAACAACAAAGCCTGGATAACATCACATCTGTTTCCAGCATAGTTTACTAAATATCTGAAACCCACTCAAAAAAACCCACTCAGAAAAAAAGATTCCTTTCAAAATATTCCTGCTCATTGACAATACACCTGTCACCCAAGAGCTCTGATGGAAAAGTACAGAAGATTACTGTTGTTTTCATGCCTGCTAAAATAACATCCAATCTGCAGCCCATGGATCAAGGAGTAATTGTGGCTTTCAAGTCTTATTAGCTGGACATGGTAGCTCACACCTATAATCCCAGCTACTCTGGAGGTTGAGGTGAGAGGACTGCTTGAGGCCAGGAGTTCAAGACCAACCTGGGCAACATACTGAGACCCGAACACTAAGAAAAACTTTAAAGAATTTCGCAGGTGTCTTAGTACATGCCTATAGTCCCAGCTACACAGAAGGCTGAGGCAGGAGGATCACTGGGGCCCAGGAGTTCGAGGCCACAGTGAGTTATGATCATGCCACTGCATTCCAGCCTGGAAGACAAAGCAGGGCCCATTTTGATAAGTCTTATTATTTAAGAAATACATTTCATAAGGTTATAACTGTCATAGATAGTGAATCCTCTCATGAATCTGTGCAAAGTAAAACTGAAAACCTGAAAAGAATTCACCATTCTAGATTTCATTAAAAATATTTGTGAATCATGAGAACGGGTCAAAATATCAACATTAACAGGACTCTGGAAGTTGACTGCAACCCTCATGGATGACTCTGAAGGGTTTAAGATTTCACTGAAAGAAGTAACTGCAGATGTCATGGAAAGAGCAAGAGAACTAGAAATGGAAACTAAAAATGTGACTAAATTGTTGCAGTCTCGTAATCAAACTGGAACAGATGAGGAGTTGCTTATCCTTGAGCAAAGAAGTGGTTTCTTGAGATGGAATCTGTTCCTGGTGAAGATGCTGTGAACACTGCTGAAATGATTCAAAAGAATTTAGAATATTATATAAATGTAATTCATAAAGCAATGGTATGGTTTGATATGGTTTGAGGGAACTAACTCCAATTTTGGAAGAAGTTCTACTGTGCATAAAAACTGATATCAAACAGCACTGCATGCACAGAGAAGATGCACAGAGAAGTCTTTCATGAAAGGAAGAGTCCACTGACTTGGCAAACTTAAATCATTGTCTTATTTTAAGAAGTTACCATAGCCACCCCTTCTTTCAGCAACCACCACCCTAATCTGTCAGCAGCCTTCCATACTGAGGCAAGACCCGCCACCAGCAAAAAGATTACAACCAGCTGAAGGTTCAGATGATCGTTAGCATTTTTTATCAATAAGTTATTTTTAAATTATGGTATATATACTTTTTAGACATAATATTATTGCATACTTAACAGACTACAGTATAGCATAAATGTAACTTTTGTATGCACTGGGAAACAAAAAACAAAACACTGTGTGTGCCTCTTTATTGCAAAATATTCACTGCAGTATCTCTTAAAACATAAAAATTTTAGCATATGTCAATAAATAAAGACCAGATAAAGTCAAAAGTTGGTTCCTTAAAGAGATTAATGCCTTAGCAAGTTTGATAAAAAGGGGAAAAGACAAATTATTACTATTAGGTATAAAAAAAGGAATATCAAAATAGATCCTCCACATTTTGAAATGATACTGGAACATTATTAAAAACTTCATGTCAATAAAACCCTGTATCTCAGATGAAATGTACAAATTTCTTTAAAAATATAAATTTCAAAATTTACAGTGTAAGAAAACTGAACATCTAAACGGCCCTGTAACTATTAAAGATATTAAATATGTAATTAAAAACCTTTTCACAAAGGTAAATTGAAGCCCAGTTTGCTTCACAGGTGAATTCTAAATATTTAGGAAAAAAATACACATCATACACTAACTCTTACAGAAAGTAGAGGTAACATTTCTCAACTCATTTTATGAGACCAACATAACTCTGAAACAAAAGTCTAAAAAAGAAAACCAAAGTTCAATATCCTTCATGAATAAAAAATCCTTTTAAAGACTGAAAACAGCAATATATTTTTTATAAAAGAAATCGTGGTCAACTAGGGTGTTTCCAAGAAATTCAAGGTTGGTTTGGCATTTCCCACTATTCTCATCCTCCCCCACTTCTCCATCACATTTTAGACTCAGTAATCTGTATCAAACTAAAGGATTTCTCAAGCCTGGGAAACACTGTATCTAATAAGCAAACTTCTTTACATCCTTCAGGTCTCAGTTTAAGGCTACCTTCTCTGGGAAGAAAATAATTTACAATAATTTGCTGAAACTCTCAGAGTGAAAGATAAAGAAAAGTGAAGAAAACATGTGGAAAATGTGCAAAACCAAAGTATCCTAAGACAAATTAAAATACATTGCATTCAATAATACATTATTTGCAATTAGAAATAATGTCTGTAAAATAAAGCCAAGGAAATTTCTAAGATGCAAATATAAAAGACGAAGCACTAGAAAACAGAGAGGAACAAAATTTAAATTAGAGGTTCAATCCAAAAGGCACAATATCCTTTTGTAAGTAAGAGGACTGACTGATTTTAAAAGAAGAACGTACAGAAAGAGGAAGAAAGAAAATTACCAAAACATATAAAGCAAGAAAATGTAAGTTTCCAGACTGAATAAGGCCTGTAAGGTACCCAGCACAATGAATAAAAGGTACAACATCTTGAATATTCAGAACAAGTTAATACACATGCTAAAAATGTTCATGGTGGGGCCAGAGAGGAAGAGGAGGCAGGAATAAGAAAAAGAGGAAGAAGAAGAAACCCACCACAGTTCACACATAAAATATCAGAAAAGACAGTATTACTATCAGCTTTCTCAATAGAAATATGAGAAGCTACAATACTATGAAGGAGTGCCTCTTAAAACTCACAGGGAAAATCGTATCTAACCTAAAATTATTTGCCCTGCCAAATTATCAATCAGGTATCAGTTTAGGGAAAATACAAACTTTTAGTCAGCAAAGTTTATTTTTTATTTATTTTTGTAGAGACAGGGTCTTACTATGTCACACAGACTGGTCTTAAACTCTTGGCCTCAAGCAAGCAATCCTCCCACTTCAGCCTCCCAAAATGCTGAGATTACAGGCATGAGCCACCACACCCAGCCCAGGCAGCAAAGCTTAAAACTTCCTCTCATGCATATTTTCTCTAGCAACAACTAGAGGAGTTGCTTTACTAACAAACCAAGAAAAAGGACGAGAAGAGATCCAGGAATTTCCATAAAGATTGGTGGGGAAAATACTAGAATTATAAGTGTGTGGCAGCTCCAGAAAGCAACCAATTCTGATTGCAGAGCTCTATGAGAGATATAATGAAGAATGAAAATGATAGTCACCTTAAACTGGGAGGAAATTTACACTTCTAAACGGAGATTAATCAATGATAGGGTACATAAAAAACTAAGCAAACAAAAAACACAGTAATTATAAACACAGTAATTAACTCCAGGAAAAACAAGGACAGGAAATGTGATCATGGGATAGTAAACCTCAGTGGTGACAAACATTTACATATTAAAAAAATGTAGACACTGAACACTGATTCAACCAAAAACTGTGTCCAAAACATGCTGGAAGGATGTAAGGAAAGAACACATGTGTGTGTTTGTGTGTGTGCGCGCGCGCACATGGTTGTGTATGTGTGAGGTGGACAAACTATAAAATATCTAAATCAAAACAAAAAAATTTCATTTTCCATAACAGAAAGTTCACAGATACTGTTTTTAAAAGTGCAGAGGTAAGAAATAGCATAATTAGCGTGATATATTAAAATGCCAGAAGTGAAAAATTACTTCTAAAGAGTTTAAGTAGAGGAAGGGGACTGGCAGGGAGCAGGGAGGGAAGTGATTTTTTTTTTTTTCAAACCTTGTTAAATCTGACTTTTTAAACTATATATATACTTTAATAAAGTTTCAATTTACAAATTACTTTGTAAGATTATGATAAACTGCAGAAAAAAGTATAAACTAATCTATTACAGTATCAAAGATGAGATTAAAAGTTTTCACAAAAACTTTTTTCTTTTAAAATAAAAAGAGCACAATTCCTAATAAAACCAGTGTAAGGAACACTAGATTCAGGACAGTGGTTCTTCTTACATGAACATTAGCATTAGACTTAAAACTTAAGTTCTTATAAGCATTCTGCAGCATAATTAAATTCATTTTATTCTCAAGTAGCATTCTCTATATGGTTTACTAAAAATTAAATTGTTTAGTAATTGTCAACTCTCAAATTCAAATAAGATGGTTTATCACATATACTTATCATTCTGTATTGTATATATACACATATACTTGGGAGTAGTTTTTTGCCTTTCTTAAGTACTAGTCCTAGAAATCTCCAGATGCTTTTTCAGTCTCACAGCGCAAGTAGAATGTATTTTCACTGGATAGAACTCCTTTTTCCAACTTTTTCCTAAAGCTTATAGGGAGGTTAATTTTTGTTTCAGTAGGTTCAATTATTCTGCTATTAAAGAAAAATGAATACCCCCAAATACTTTACCTAAAAATTATACGTGACAAAGTATTTCAAAGCTTTATAAGTAGCAACATATTAGATTTTTTAACTTAATTATATATTTTAGATCTGATATATATTAAATTAACAGTGCTAATTTTGCAAGGTGATCACTTTTTCTTCTTTCTCTAGAGATGCATTTCTCCTATGACCATACTCTCCTTTATTCCAGTCTATATACTTAAATTTTTTCATAACCAAATCATTCCAATGTTTATGTTCACACTGTTTAAAAAGATTTCTTTAAAAGGTAGCATTTATATTAATGGGCATTTTTTAAGGTCACGGTCCTCAATCTAAGGAATATGAATTTTTACAGGTAGTCATAACTTTGTTTGTACATTCAATGAACAGTATTAGGTACCTACTGGGTTGGATACTGGGCAGGATTCAAAGATAGACAATTCATATTTCCCACCCTCAATAAGCGTAAAATCTAATATAAATACCCATAGTAAATAGTTAAATAGCAGCAATCAAGCTTAAATCTGTGAACATGTTGCGAAGTACAAAATCTTTAAGCCAACTCAAAATAAGGGTGTCCAGAGAAAAGACCAATCATTGACGTTTACTTCAGTTCTGCTAACTCCACTATTCATTTCCCCAGGGTTCTCTCAGATGCTATTAAAGAGCACGTAGTTGTATAGGTCCATGCAAACCTGAAAAGGATAATGTAATTCCTTCCAGAGGATGTAAAACAGCTAGTACTGAAACTGCTTTCTGCCACACATAGATCAGTATCTCAAGTCACTGAATACTATGTTCTTGAGAACTTACAAAGACTATTTTGAGTTGTTATAATTTTAAAAAGTAGTAAGTCCATGACCCAGGGTATTGGGGGTATAAGGGAATACATTTATGCAGAATAAGTAAACAGACACAGTAAACTATGTTCCCCAGTTAATTATGTCATTTATGAAAAAGAAAACTTGAAAGCAGCAAGCAGAAAATAGCAAGAATAGGAACTGTTTTTAATACATGTCAAAGAGAAAAATATGGAGTATGAAAGCAATGAAAAACAATCTTGTTTACTATCCTGTATATTCTAGATAACCAAACAAGTCTGAATGTTGAAAAGTTGTTCAATGTACTCAGCAGAAATCCTAAACATTCAATTCTTATTTTGGCTGTACATTTGTAAGTTTTCTTTTGTTGTTATTCCTGTAGTTTTTAAATGGTGTTACATATGTAACTTGCCTGAGTGAGAAATAAAAGGAACAGAACTGAAGAACATGGCTGACAGTTACCATGAATATATTAAACTTTTAATTTCTAATAAAGCATTATTTCTTCTAACATATTTCCCTGTGCCCAGATTAAAACTCTTTTTTCCACTATAACCATACATACATGAAAATTCATTTATGCCAATGCACGATCCTGTTCCATCCTAGTATCTTCCAAGCGTTAACTGGGTAATTTGAAATTATTACTGAAAACTTTTAACAGTGAAAAACATCAATATTTAAATTCTGGATTGAATCAAAAGCAAGGATATAAGAAGAAAAGAGTAGCTAAAACAAAGTGATTGTGACAAATACAAAATTATTAAGACTTTTAAAATGCATCTACAAGACAGCATGTACAAACTAGGAAAATATCAAATTTTTAAGCAAAAGCCAAGTATAAAAATATCTTTAAATATTTTTTTCAATAGTATCCAATAATGAAGATGAAAAGAAGCAGTTATGTTTCTATTACATAAATCAGCATTTTTCTATGTTGGCAAAGATACAACTGAATAATAACTCAATGCAAAGAACATCATTAAGAAGAGCAGGATAGCTAAAGGTTAAAATATTTTCTACTTTCTGTAGCTAACATCAGAGTCTTACTTCCACTTTATAAGATTTTGCTGTTGTTCTGGTGTGTTTTATTTGCGATAGTGATGATGTTACATGTGTAACTTGCCTGAATGAGAAATGAAAGGAACAGAACCAAAAGGATCTTCTGGAGGATGGTTATGTGGAGCAGAAAGTGAGTCTACATTCTTATCTGAGGATGCTCTCTCCTCGAGCCTATCTGCAAAAATAAGATGAAATGAAATAAAAAATGAAATAAAAATGATCTTTAAATTAAAAAGTGATATACAACATAAATAAAAGTGAAAATTAAAGCACCAGCGTTTTTGAAAAATATTAGGTTCAGAATCTATCATTCTAAGTATTAGGGAGTAGTCCTGAATTTAATACATATTTATTGCTACAAAAGCAAGTTTAACAATATAATCCATGATAGGTTTCACTAAATACAATTAACCTAATAATAAACTTACTCTGGTTCATTTAAATACTACTTGTCCTCAACTTTAATATATTGGGCCTGAACTCAAACCCAGCTAAACAAAAAGAGACATACTTGACAGACTATCTCCAAAAATAAATTTAGAAAAAATCTTGCAAATGGTCATTCATCCATAAAGTAGGTAAATCTTGCTTCTCAATAGCAATAAAAATTCACTATATTTTACTTTTTTGTTCATTTTTCATACTACTTTGTATTATCAAACCATTCTCTCTCTCTCTCACACACACACACACACACACACAAACACACATGCCCCTCCACACACTCACAAAGACTTACATAAAAACAGAGTTTATTGACTGACCCAACAAGTAAATTTGAGTATCTACTGTGTGCCAATGTGCCAGGCACTATTCTAGACAACTGGCATGTAATGTCAAACAAAACAAAGACCCCTGACCTTATGCAGATTATATGCTGTTGTGGAAAAACAAATAATAGGCAATAGACATAATAAGAAATGTATATGCTGTGTTAAAAGCTATACAGAAAAATGTAGTGCAGGGTAACAGGAATTCAGGGAATGGGTAGAGGTTTTAGTAGTAGAGTGATTCTAATAGTCACTAGGTAAGAAAAGACTTGAAGGAAGCAATGGAGTGAATACCTAGGAAAGAACAATTGGGAAGAGAAAGAGCTGGAGGCCCAGTGTATTTGAGTTGATATATCCTGACTCCCTAGTAATGATTATCTTTTCCCTGCTCTTAAACTCTCCATATAGGTCAGGGATGGGGGCTCACACCTATAATCTGGAAGACCAAGGCAGGAGGATTTCTTGAAACCAGCCTGAGCAACACAGAGAGATGGTCTTTTGATTTTTTTTCAGCAAGTATGTAATGAAATTTGGATCTCTCCCGATCTTTACAGAATGTTAACTTCACAATATTCTGTAACAGTCAATAACAAACACATTACTTTAAAAACTCAAAAATACTACTAAAAATTGAGGCTGCAGTGAGCCAAAATTGTACCACTGCATTCCAGCCTGAATGACAGAGAGACCCTGTCTCTAAAACAAACAAAAATCTCTCCACATAGTAGACACATACTAGTTGAGAACTTCCTGATTTTTGTAGGATGTCTCTCTAGCCTCCGATTCTTGGCAATCAAAATTCTATTTGAGACTCATTCTACCTCCTTTCCAGACATTTCGAGCATTTCTACCAGCAGACCTTTGGTCCACAGCCATTTGAAAAAATCCAAATCATGTTTAGACTGACCTATATTCCAAGAACTCCATGGTAAGCTGTACTGGTTTCAACTGAGTTTTAAGGGACTGCAGTGTAGGGGAGGCGGAACCCAAGTAGAACTGGAATTCCCTAAAAACGACTTTCAATTTTGGAGTGAAGCAAAAAGCCCCAAGTTCAAGCAGCATCTCTTCTAACAGTGCTGTTTACATTGAATGTACATTTCAGTTACCTGGGGATTTGTTAAAACGGAGACTCTGATGGAATGAGTTTGGGGAGGATCCTGACATTCCGCACTCCAACTAGCCCCCAAGTGATACTGATACTGCTGTCCAAGAAGTACACTCTTGAATAAACAAGGCCCTAGAGTCTATAATATTCTAAATATAACTACTCCTATGGGCAACTAATTCTTTCAAAACCTTTATGACAATAGGTACAATTACCAGCCTTTACAGTTAACATGAATCCTGCAGTATCTATATGAAACTTTGGATTGTTTAAATTTTTACTTAAAATTTTTTTGAAACACTATCACACATTTTATAGAGCCACTAATATTGAGTTACTAAATACATCTGACAATTGTTTTATGAACAAACAAAACTTCCTAAACTTAAGTGCTCTTTTCAAATCCAACACTGCGTTGGTTAACAATGAAAATTTATTTTGGGTATTATTTTTCAAGGTATTAACTGTATACTTAATGCAGGAAATCAGTAACACATGCTCATTTTACTAAAAACTTTTTATTATTTTGTTGTCAAAACACCTATTAAAGAGAAGCCAGTCCCACAACATCTTTCTGCAAAAGGTTGAAGAATAATTTATATAACGAAGGGTCCCTAACTTATTGTGGTGGGAGGCTGCAATCAAACCTTAACGAGAGGATTCAGATTCACTGAGTGAGATTACATGTGGTTACCTATTTATTCAGGCCCTGAATGCATTTATGGAATAACTACAAAACCAGTAATTATGCCTTGTATCAGAATCCTCCTGGACTCCCCCACTCTTCTCCATTTCCCAAATTCCAGTGTATAAAGCACTGAGGACAGAGAAAAGAGGGGGTGAGAAAGAACAAATGGAAGAGACTGACTCAGAGTGATGACGACAGCATGTCAGTATCCAAGGGCCCTCATTCCTGAAAATTAAGACCAAAAGTATAAGTATTTAAGTCTGAATTAGAAACAGACTTTATACCTCAACCATCTGCATCATAACTGCTAGGATTTCTGTATAAAATGTAGTTACCTGGACCCTACCACAGACCTAATGAATCAAGTTATCTGAGTAGTAACTTAGGAATCTGCAATTTTACATACTCTCTGTTTTTATTTTTATTTTATGTTTTGAGACAGGGTCTCACTCTTTCACCCAAGCTAGGGTGCAGTGGCATGATCATGGCTCACCGTGGCCTCAATCTCTCAGGTTCAAGCGATCCTCCAATCTCAGCCTCCTAAGTTGCTGGCACTACAGGCACAGGCCACCACGTTCAGCTAATTTTTTATTTTTTGTAGAGACAAGCTCTATGTTGTCCAGGCTGGTCTCCAACTCCTGGACTCAAGCAATCCTCCCAAAGTGCTGGATTACAGGCATGAGCCACCACACCCAGCCTCTCAGCGCATGTTTGTTTTTGAGACAGAGCCTTGGTGTTTCACCCAGGCTGTGATACAGTGGCATGATCTTGGCTCACTGCAACCTCTGCCTCCAAGGCTCAGCCTCTGGAGTAGCCACGACTACAGGCACACCACACTTGGTTAATTTTATTTTTTTAAATTTTTTGTAGACACGAGGTCTGTATTGCCCCGGCTAGTCTCGAACTCCTGGCCTCAAGCAATCCTCCCACCTCAACCTCCAAAGTAGTAGAATTACAGGCAAGAACCCACCACACCCGGCCCTCTCGACGTATTTAAACCACTACTATACTAATAAGTCCCAGCTTATAAAACTGTGAAGTTATCACTAAGGTTCTTTAAATTCTCATGCACTGGTATATTACATCCATCAGTCTGTGGTAAATTTATGGTAAGTATATAAACAGTACTGTGAAATTATGACAAAACTATACACATTATCATGTAGGGGTGAACTTGTTTTTATATAGGGCTCCCTATAAGTAAAAATATAGAAGAACTTTGCTCTATGCAAAGTTCATGTATCCAGTTATTTCAAAATAGGAATCAGAATAAATTCATTGTAAAATGAACGTTATTGTTCCACAAAATGCAGAATCAACTTTTCAATGGAATTTTTAAAAAATCATTTATGTTTCTAAAGTTCACATGAAAATGTGGGTCTCAGGACACAAAATACAAAATAAATATACACATTAATTTTGTAATTATTAATTACCTATAAATAAAATCTAATGAAATGGTTATGTAGAACTACTTTGTAAATACACAGTCATCCCTAAAATGTTTTTAATTACATTTTCAAATGACTGGTTTTCTTTAGATTAGAACAAAGCTTGATTATCCAATATAAGAAACTTACCTCCTGCCTTCACAAAAGAATTATGTTGGTGAATAAAGACAGTATCTTTTCAAGAATTTTAATTGATACAGATAGATATACAGGATTTTAAAATCTTAGAATCAAAGTATATTCCATAATATCATCACGAAATTAAAATAGTCTACAAAGTTAATTTTGCTGCTTATATAGATAATGGTGTAAAAGGCTAAAAGGTTAATGAATAAGGTTTAAAAGTACAGTCGTCATGTGATACTCTTGAAACTGGTCTAATATACTTGAAAAGTTCTGTTATTCTGCACTGAAGGAACAGTAATAGTTCTGAATTTGCTAAAAAAGATGAGGGTTAATATTTTACAATAAACTATAGATTCAGATGCTTATAGCCATTATCATTCTGTGGCTTCATAGATGAAACAACAACATTCAGTGGAATTTATAAAGCAATCACAATATCTTTAGTATCTTCTATTTTTCCCTGTAGTTATTTTGATCCAATTTTAAGCAGAAAAAATCCACCATCAATAAATGAAATGTATTTCATGAAGTAATAGTTTTAATTAACAGGTATAATTACACAACTATTTACACAAACACAAGTTTATAAATTCCCCAAAGCAAGCATCTGTGTTCTAATTAGTTTAATGTATTAAATATTATGACAATTTTAAATTGTCATATTAAATATTAAGATACTAAAATATTTTGACAAATTGCTAAAGTTTACATACTAATCGGGATATTCTGGTACAAAAAAATAAAAATACAAACTTAAATTTTTAAAAATATCATTCAGACAAGCTTTATTATTAATGCTTAAATTTGATTTAATGTTTTCTTCTTACTAAAATTAAGAACAGGTAAAACAATTCTGAACCATAAATGGTATTCATTTATAGTGAAGGTGAAAGCAAGAAGAATCTAGTTTATTTTACATATTAAATCCCTTTGCCTAGTACATGGAATCAACTGTTTTCTTAAAGATCACTAAAAAACGTTGTTATCAATTAGTAATATTTTAGAATTTTGATATCTCAAAATACTATTATGATTTGAAAATTACTTTCTGGATAATACATGTAAAATATTTTCTAAACAGCATATTATTTTCCTTTTTTTTTTGCTTTTAAACAAATAACCATGAATCATTTTCAAAATAAAACCCCAAATGGAAAAGTATTATTCTGAATAATCATTATACTGGCAATGCCTCTACTTTTAAGGACCATATAAAGGCTTTCAGTTTCTCACTGGAAAGTGTTTTATAAACCAAATACAAATTATTTTAGAAAAGACTTTGGAAAATTGTTAATACCTGTGTCAAGGAAAAGGGTACAAATATCCTACACGGCATTTCAACTGCATCAATAGTTTATTCATTTTGGAAAATGACAGGATTTATATTATACTGATGGGCAAATTTTTGGAGTCATTGAACCCACTATTTCGGAATTCAAAAAAGTGAAAGTTATTAAACTTTAAGAAAATTTAATATAATGACCAACTATCAATTTTCATTGCACAATTAGTCTTCTAATAAACTCTTAAGGTTCTGAAAGAGTTCTTTTGCCCATCAATATAATATAAACTCTATCAAATAGATCAAATATTAGGTATCTTATTGCTTCTGAAAGAGGTGCTAAAGATGACTACATTTTACAGTTAAGTTAAACTCTGAGAGGAAATCTTTCTAAACTATATTTTATATTACAACTTTAATTACAAACATTTTTATTAAAGACATTTCACTTTTTTGAACCCTAAAAGAGTGGGTTCATTGACCCCAAAATAGTTACTGAACAATGAATATCAATTATTAAGAGAAAAACAGGGCCGGGCGCGGTGGCTCAAGCCTGTAATCCCAGCACTTTGGGAGGCCGAGACGGGTGGATCACAAGGTCAGGAGATTGAGACCATCCTGGCTAACACAGTGAAACCCCGTCTCTACTAAACAAAAATACAAAAAACTAGCCGGGCGAGGTGGCGGGCCAGCTACCCAGGAGGCTGAGGCAGGAGAATGGCGTGAACCCGGGAGGCAGAGCTTGCAGTGAGCTGAGATCCGGCCACTGCACTTCAGCCTGGGCAACAGAGCGAGACTCCGTCTCCAAAAAAAAAAAAAAAAAAAAAAAACAGACACGTTTCCATCAACTTCCTTGCTATCATTTGTCACTTCTGCTTTTGATGTGTTTGCCCACAAAGCCCCTTCTAATTTGACGGTTACATCACCACTGACAAACTGATAATTTAAATATAATTTTTAAATGCTGGCTAAAAGTTAAAAACCTCTTAAATCATGACATAAAGGCTTATACAGAAAGTGAGAAAAGGGAAAGTGGCATTTATTTATTGAGTGCCCAGATTTAAAGACATCATTTAATTATCTGGACAACCCTATGAAATAGGCATCACTATCGCCAGTTTATAAATGTGAAAGTGAGACTGACAGCAGTTGAGTGACTTATCTGAGATTACAACCTAGTTAAGTAACATTGCCAGGGATCAAAATTTATGTTTTGTGGTACTGTGTGCCAAATTAAGTGCATCAGACTTGTGACAATAATTTCAGTAGCTCATGGACCATCTATGTGTTTTTCCAAATGGCTAAGGTTGCTCCAAGTCTAACCTTCACATAAAATTCCTCCTGCACTTTCCTTTGGAACTTAGTATCTTTCTATAATTAATACTGCAAAGTCTGAACTCTCTTTGGCATACACATGTGTACACAGATACATGCACAATTTACAAATGCTATCTGATCATGAAGTTTAAAATTCACACATTATCTGATCATGAAGTTTTAAGCTATTCTTAAAAATAGCTACTTAAGAATTTTACGTACTCAACCCAATTTTTATGAAGTTATATACATATAGGCATATTCATATGTCACTCTTGCCTATGCTAAGTAAATAAAACTACTTTGATGTCATTACAAATTCTAGGAAGCTTAGAATAACACATTTTTATAGGATACAAAATAATGTGAATACCCATTTCATAAATTCATTTTTTAAAAATAATTTTTTACCTAAGCAGTTGAAAATACTAATTTAGCAAACCCTGGTCAGTACACAATAAAATTAATATATTTTGCTTTAAATATAGTCCTATAAATTATAATGATTTGGTTACACCCTGTATCTACCCCTTCCATCACTCTGAAAGAGCTGGGCGTGGTGGCTCACACCTGTAATCCCAGCACTTTGGGAGGCTGAGGTGGGCAGATCACCTGAGGTCGGGAGTTTGAGACCAGCCTGACCAACATGGAGAAATCCTGTCTCTACCAAAAATACAAAATTCGCCGGGCATGGTGGCACATGCCTGCATCCCAGCTACTCGGGAGGCTGAGACAGGAGAATCGCTTGAACCCAGGAGGCAGAGGTTGCAGTGAGCCGAGATCGTGCCATTGCACTCCAGCCTGGGCAACAAGAGCAAAACTCAGTCTCAAAAAAAAAAAAAAAAAAAAACTCTTGCTTTTGGGCCTACTCAACATAAATTCTAGGAAAATGCCAAACAAAAAAGTTGTGATTTAAAAAAAAATTGTTTTAGTAAGATATGATTGGTTTTATTAAGAAACCTTTATTAATAGTTCAAAACGTATTTTTATATCACATTTAATCAATTTTCATACTCATATAACCAATATGTAAAATACAAATTTAAATCCCAAACAACTATTCTTACAGGAATTTTATATAAAATATATACCAATTCAGAACAAAGCATTTCATCTATTAAACATTCTCATAAGGCCAATTAACTAAATGAAATAGGACCTAGGAACTACAAACTAGGGACTATTAAGAACTTCTTTTCAGATGCAGAAGGGGAAAACACACTTGTTTTGTGTGCACACCTGCATACACACACACACACACACACACGCCTCAGAAACCTGAAAATTATCTACATACTCTAGAAGTGAGCTTTTTGCTCCTATTTTGCGACCTACTCAAAACACTCGCATCATTCTTTCAAAAAGAGGACATTTCTAAAATGTGTGGCGAAGCTTGACATATATTAGGTAGTTCAAAGAAAAGCAATGATTCCAAGTAAAAACATTGAGATATCTGATTTAAAGCGAAAAAGAATTTATTTAGTTTTTGCCATATCAGGACAACAAAGCAGCCCTTTTATGCCACCACTCATTAAAAGGGCATTACAAAACATTAACATAATGTAGTAGCCCATGTTTTCTTTCAGGCATTTTCAAAGGGCATCTCAGACCCACAATATTTTCTATTGAGTGTGCAGAAAAACAGAGTTGCACAATCATTACTAAGGCAAAATAATAATGTCTCCCTTTTTATTGAAACATCAATGTTCCATGTTTTGGAGATATTCTGAATTTAACATTCATAGATATGCAATATTTAAGTTTTAGGATATTAGCATACTATCAGCAATATTGGGTTTAATAGCTACTATCAGGTAACTGATTTCTAATGCACACAACATAATTTGATAGTATAAGAAGATGGCCTGAATTTTGCCCTCAAATGCACAAAAAGAATTTCCCATATACATTCTCAAAAGTCTTTGGCCTTGCTGAATAATAATAGAGCTGTTATTTTACTGTGAAGCAAAATAAGCCTTCAAGTGTCCCTTACTTGATCTTAGAAGGTCAAATTCTCTGTCCAATAGTTCCTCTTCTGTTAACTTAGAAAAATTATCCTCTCCAAAAGGATTCCACCCTGACATATCAGGTGGGTTGCTGATGTTCTTCTGATTTGTGAAATTTGCAATGGCCTCTTTATCAGCAACTGACCTATAGTAATAATTGAGAAAGAAAAAAGAAGATGGAAAGCAAAATTAAAATTAATAAAAATTCACAATGCCCTAGTTTATACTTTATAAATTACTTAGAAAACCAAATCATTTCCTCATGACAGAGATGACAGACAAAGGCATGAGATGGAGAGAGACAACATATGGGATCTAGATCACCTGCATAAGGTATACTAGCTCCATAATCACCTACTTAAGGTACACTAGCTGTGTACCCTTAGGCAAGTTCCTTAAGTTCTCTGCCTCAGCTTCATCTGTAAAAAGGAGTAATAGTATCCACCTCATAGGGTTACTGAGAAGATTAAATAATTTAATACACATAAAGCAAAGAGAACAATATCTAGTAAAAATAAGAGTAAATATTAACTGTTATTATCATAGGAAATAAGCCTTAAAGAAAAAATCAGTCACCTATCAGACAGTATCACTCTAAAATCACTACTGAACACAGTGATCAAATGCCTTGGTTATGCTGGGACACCACAGCAATTTTCCTTTTGACAAAGGCATTCCCTATATATAGCTACTAACAAAAGATGAATTG
Organism: Colobus angolensis palliatus; assembly: GCF_000951035.1. NCBI lineage: Eukaryota > Metazoa > Chordata > Mammalia > Primates > Cercopithecidae > Colobus > Colobus angolensis. Next base: position 818,173 of record NW_012115156.1, on the reverse strand, counting down.
CTAGGACTGCTTTAAAAGTTAGCTAAAATTAAATGAGGGTTATTTTTGTATATAATAAATTATTTATAGTATTTAAAGGATCTAGAGTCTGGAGCCTGAGACCACTGGTTGTATGAAAATTATCTTACAGAGCTCTAGGCTTTTAAGAGAAGATGAGAATCTAAAAATTTCTTAACCCAAGAATCTCTGTGTACCTCTCCCTGCAACCCAGCCTGGAAATATAGTCATGTACCACACAATGACCTTCCAGTCAACAATGGACCATATATATAATGGTGGTTCCGTAAGATTAAAACAGAGCTGAAAAATTCCTATCACCTAGTGATATCGTAGCCATTGTAACACCACAGCACAACAGATTATTCATATGTTTGTGGTGATGCTGATTTGAAGACACCTACTGGGCTGCCAGTTGTATAAAAGTATAGCAATACAATTGTGTACAGTGCATAATATTTGATAATAAATGACTGTATTCTGCTTTATGTATTTACTATACCATATTTTTGAGTTATTTTCAAGTATACTCCTTCTACTTATTTTATTTGAGGTCGACTGTAAAACAGCCTCAGGCAGGTCCTTTAGGAGGTATTCCAGGAGAAGGTATCGTTATCATAGGATATGACAGCTCCATGCCTGTTATTGCCCCTAAAGAACCTGCAGTGAGACAAGATGTGGAGGTGGAAGATATGATACTGACAATCCATACCTTAGGCCAGGGCTAATGTGTGTGTTTGTGTCTTAGTTTTCAACAAAAAAGTTTAAAAAGAAAAGTTAAAATAGAAAAAACCTATAGAATAAGAATATAAAGAAAATACTTTTGTACAGTTGTACATGTTTGTGTTTTGTGTTACTACCAGAGTCAAAACATTTTTAAAATTTTTAAAGTTTATAAAGTAAAAAACTGAAGTTAATTTATTATTAAAGAAAAAAATTTTACATAAATTTAGTGTGTCCTAAGAATGTGGTGTTTATAAACTCAAGTCTATAATACTGTACAGTAATGTCCTAGGCCTTCACATTCACTCACGACTCACTCATTGACCCACCCAGAGAAATTTTCAGTCCTCCAAGCTCCATTCGTGGTAAGTGCCCTATACAGATGTACCATTTTTTATCCTTTATACAATATTTTTATTCTACCTTTTCTATGTTTAGATACAAAAATACTTACCATTCTGTTACAATTGCCTATAGTACTAAATACAATAACATGCTATACAGATTTGCAGCCTAAGAGCAATAAGTTATATAACAAAGCCTAGATGTGTAGTAGGCTATACCATCTAAGTTTGTGTAAATGCACTCTACGATGTTCATACGATAAAACTGCCTAATGATGCAATTTCTCAGAACATGTCCCCATTGTTACGCAATGCATGACTGTATAGCATAAGAATGAGACAATGTAAGAAAGCTATTAAGTTCCTTTCATAATTCATATCCAAATCTTCTTAACAGTAGTAATGAAGGGAGAATCCTAGTGTTCAAAGTAGTATCCCAATTTCGCAAGTCTTAACTGATTCCCTAAATATACCTAACTGTTGAGAGCTCATTGTCATTGCCACCAAACAGGTCTTAGAAGAGAAAGAAAAAGGCAAAAGTCATCCATTTAATCCCTTAGTCCAAGCCCCTTCAGTATACCTGAACCAAGAATAGGATACTTAAATACTTACTGAAGGCTAGCATATAATAGAGGAAAATAAACATAGTAAGTTACCTACAAGTAGATAGACTTGCTTAGTAAGTAGAACTTACTATCTTAATTTAAAAAACAATTCAGTTTAAAAACCATTCTGGATGCATTAACTGCCAAGCAGTCTGAGCCTGCCTCCTGTGACAGAGTCCCATCTCTAACTCCAAAACTATCTCTAAGAATTTTCAGTCCTTAAAACACAGATCAGATGTGTTTTTATCCAGAAAATTGAAGGGAAAAAAAAAACAGATCAGAGTGGGTAAAACTCAGAGAGAGATGGTGGGTATTCCCCCTCCTGTCTGTCAATGATTCCTTTTAGAACTCTGATTCCCTATATGAATCACCCTCTTACTATTCCCAAAATAAATTTACGGATTCCCATTGGCAGACTGTAACTCAATAGGGTATCACCTTAACCTAGTTTAAACAGGTATTAAAATATGTCTACAAGTTATCTGACATTCCTTCCTTCAAAGGGTGAAACTGAATTTCGCTGCCCTTGAACACGAGCTAGATCTAGTGACTCAATTCTAACAAATGAAATATGGCACGAGCAGCAGCCCATGACTGCTGAGACTAGGTCTAAAAAGACATTTCAGATTCCTCCTTGCTCTGTCTCTTGGATCACTTGTTGAGGGAGAAACCAGAATCAATAATTCCTTGTTCAAAATAATTTTTGCCTTGCCAAAGAGAAAACTCAAGCATTCTTTTGGAGAAATCCATGTGGCAGGGGACTGAAGCCTCCTGCCCAAATCCATGTGAGTAAACTATCTTGTAAATTACATCCTTTAGCATCAGTCAAGCCTTCAGAGGAGAGCCGAACCAGCCTTACCAGACACAACTACCCTGTTAAGCCACTCCTAAATTTCTGATCCAAAGAAAGTATGTAAGATAATAAGTGTTTACTGCTGTTTTAAACCACTAAGTTTTGAGATAATTTATTAGGCATCAACAGATAACTAATACAACAGGGCAATTATATCATAAGAAGATAACGTATGCATAGAAAATGTTTATTTTCACTATTATTGCAATATAAAACAATAATACTCTCTGATATTCAGAGTAAAGATAAATTAACATGGTGGAAGAGTAGAAAGTTTAGCAAAAGATAGTGGAAAAGAAAAGGAAATAATCATTCCAACAAAGATAGTGACTCTTTCCCTCTGTCTAAGGAACTACTTAGTTTCTTATATTCTACTCAAATAGCCCCTTATCCACTTACAGACAAACATTTAACCCCAATTCTCTTCTTCCACTGACTTACTTATAAGCAGGAACATTAGTGTAGAGCTCTTTTTAAATTGTTACAGAAGACATTACACTCAACATACAATCTGAGGTTAAATAGGTATAATAATATTAATGCAGTAGCATTGACGTACCAAGTGTGGCTGGAGCAATGTTCACACATGAAGTTCCACATTTCTAACCTTTAGTGGCTGAGTGTGTAATTTTTTCTACCATATCCTTAAATACATAATTTCATAGGAGTGGAGTAAAACAAGTCTTATGCACTTTCCCAGATATGCAACCCAGTATTTCCTAACCTGGGGAATGCAAGATGATTTTTGTGATAACTTTTTAATAGTTATACAGAAATTAAAAGAAAAGTATCTAATGTATCAAACCTGTGATTTGTCGAATAGCATCACTACAAATTAGAATAAAGCAGGCAGTGCTATAGTAATTAATAAACATTACAGGTATCAGCACCTTGCATGCCAGTGTATGCCTCAAATCTCTGGATATCCAACTTTCTTTGTAACTAATCAGAAGTTTAGAGAGAGTTCCAATTCATCATCCCATTCTCATCAGTGACATAACTTTGCTTCCAGGAGCTGACAGACTTTTAGAATATGAAGTATACACAATATATATGCTATGTCAGAGAAGACAGTTTAATATCTTTTCTACTTTCCAACTAAATACTAGATTTGACATTTTTTTACTAGTTAGCTTCAAAAGTGGAAAAAAGCAATCATCTAATTAATACAATAGCCTCATCGGTATCTTTAAGCAATCATCAAGCAGAATATCCAATTTTTAATGAGGAAAATTATTCCATTCTTATCACTAGGGGACTTAGCAAATTTATTAGATTACAATTTACATTTCATACTTTATATTTTAGTGGATCTTATTTGTTTAAAATGTATAATGTTTTAATTTTATTATACACAATAATGTTCCTAATTATTAAAGAAAAAAAGCACTACATGAATAAAGCAAAAAATTTTAACTAGAGTAGATAAATGACAACGAGTTTGGCAAATACTGATCTGAGTTTTTTTTGGTTTGTTTTTGTGAGATGGATTCACCAGGCTGGAGTGCAGTGGCATGATCTCAGCTCACTGCAACTTCCAACCCCCGAGTTCAAGCCATTCTCCTGCCTCAGCCTCCCAAGTAGCTGGGATTACAGGCGCACACAACCACACCCAGCTAATTTTTGTATTTTCAGTAGAGACAGGGTTTCACCATGTTGGCTAGGATGGTCTTGATCTCCTGACCTCGTGATCTGCCTGCCTTGGCCTCCCAAAGTGCTGGGATTACAGGCACGAGCCACCGCACCCTGCCTGAGCTGGACATTTAAACTGGCCTTTAACCATATACTCTGCTTTCTCCCTAGACAAAACTGTCCTAATTCCTCCACCCCAATTCTTACTTTAGAAAAGCAATTCAAGAAATCAGTTCATGTTTCTGTCTCCTGCCCTACCATACCCACCCCACCATCTGTTCCTTGTGCATGTGTGCACACATGCACACACACGCACGTGCGCACACACACAGAGGTTGGGAGGCGTTCTACAGCAAACTGCATACTTTAGCTCTCTCTTGAGATGCAGTGTACAAGTATGCTACTGATGCTGCTGTTTCTCCTGCTCAACTCTGAGCCAAAGCTTATAGACATCTTTTCTCAGCTAAGGTTTCAAATCCTTAAATAGCATTGTATGAGAATTTCTTCAGTGTTCCTGTAACAAAAGTCTAACAGCTCCTACCTCCCAGGTATCTAAAAACATTAGGAGACATTCATGATGATTCTTAATTACAAGATGCCAAAGCACCTGCCATTTTATATGTAAAAGAAAATTTGTACCAAAGTTCTTTAATTTATAACTCAACTAACCAATATATCTAAATAGCCAAAATATACTATTCCCAACTATGTTATGGTAACGAGTATGTTTACTATTTATCATCTTAAAATATATGTATGTAAAAATGTTTATACATATTTAAATTAAATTATACAACCTTTATGAGTAAACAGTAAAATTAATCAAAGGTAATAACATGTAAATAGAAAAAGTCTATGAGGATTTATTTTTAACTGCTAAAGTCACTTGTTAGGGTGTTGTTTATACTTACATTACAAAAAATGCCTATACACACAAGCCAATAATATCCTTAGCCCTAAATGCTATTAGATGTTGCTACGCCTTACCTACAAATAACAGTAAGCAGAATTAACTGAGGAAATGGAAGGATGGGGATGCGAAGGGACCAGAAGACAGGACTAGGAAGAGAGAATGGGTGGCTCTACAGAAAAAATAAGTCCAAATTAATTTAAGAGAACTTAATGACCGACCATTCAACAATGACTTCCACTTCCACAATAATTTCCTTTGCTTTCACCGGAAAAATACTTGCCTATTGGCACTATAGGAGGAGTCCATTATGGTTCCAACCTGAGCTGGAAGTGATGAAGTGTAGGAAACTAAGGCTGGTGAGAACTCTTGAGGGGAGGTAAGATATTCAGGTGATGCCTGCTGTTGAGACGGCTGATGTTGAGCTAGCATCTGCTGTTGAAAGAAAGCCTGCTGATACTGCTGCATCTGAAAAAAGAAATGATATTATACAAAACAATGCTCCAGTCCTAAAGCACTGTCAGCACTGCATCTATTTACTATGTTCCTTCCTTTCACATTGGTGACAAAATCAGAAACCTAAAAAACAATCACCTGCAGGAGCAGCTCTATTACTAAAAAACTACAGCAAGATGAAATAAACCCAAAGTTGTGAAGGTAGGCTCACTTGGCCAGAATCAAAAATCCTCTTTTAAATATTTCAAGAAAAAGAGTAGCTTAAAGTCATTAATACAGTGGTTGCTGCAAAAAAAAAAAAAAAAAAAGTCAAATTATTCTCTGAAGCAAATACACTCTCCATTTGGGTTTCATTTTTTTACTCAATAGATATTTGCTGAATGAAAGAGACATCTGACAAAAGACAATAGGTAAGACATCATTTCCCTTACACAACAAGAGAAGTATGTTATCGGTCAATTACTATGTGCCATATTTAGGTGCCATAGTTCAGTGCAATTTAAAATTGTTTGAGAATATATGACTTGCTTTGATAAAATACATGTCAATTAACTTGATTTTGAATTATTAAATTCTGCATAATATGATTCATACTGTGAATTACAACACCATAATGTACACTCAGAGAAATCTCTAGAAATTATTTAAGTTACCATTGTTGGATACTGTGATGCAGAAGGTTGTGGTTGATATACCGAATGCATTAAAAACTGTTGCTGAAGCATCTGTTGCTGCTGTGTTGCATGTTGATACTACAATGAGAAAATCAAACAAATTAATAAATGTTATTAATGCCTTTTTTGTGTCAGAGCCCTTTTTCAAAGTATTGATCTTACCATAATAATGATTTGAGAAATCAGCAGTCCAAGCATCAACACAAAATAGTTATACTCTAAATTACTATAATTTATTAATAAATATGCTTATCATCAGAAACCTAAAAACCAATCATCTGCAGGAACAGCTCTATTACTAGAAAACCACAGCAAGATGAAATAAACCTTTTTAAAAAGTTTTGAAGGTAGGCTCACTTGGCCAGAATCAAAAATCCTCTTTTAAATATTGAAGAAAAAGTCACTAATATAGTGGTTGCTATTAAAAAAAAAAAAAAAGGAGCAAATTATTCTCTGAAGCAATTCTCTGATCCAGAACTGGTTTCAAAATTATCAACAAAACATAACAGAGATTCAATTAAAACCACTTTTAGCACAATTTAAGAACGTTTAGAAGAAAGCTACCAAAACACATTTACCACCTTTTCCTAGAAGATAAAGACACAAGAAGTGACTTCTAACCAAGACCAATTACACTAAATCTACACTCTCCTTTTATCTCCCCTCCAGTGGTGTCCTCTGGGCATCCCATGGTACCACCTACTTACCACCCTCCACTCTGGATCTATCAGCCAAAACCAGGAGGGTGACAAAAATCTAAGACAATGTTACTTCTGCAAAGCCTAATATCACCTTTCCAACAACAGCATTATTAGTCTGTGAACTCAAAATGTAACCTCAGATAATATTCATCATAAACTGCAGTACTTATTTGTGAATACTAAATGTTTCCGATGAACATTCTTTTCTTTATAAGGCCACAATGCAACCTATTTTAGAGTATTCTTAAGTATTTCACTGATCGCAAATTAAATATTATTTCATAATCAGAAAATTGGGGAAAGTGTTTACTCAAATCTAGAGTTCAAGGCGCCCATGATACAAAAAGGAATTCACTGATAATCAATTTGCTGCATCAATTTCACACTACTTCCATATCTAAAGAAACAAAAAAATTACCTGCTGCATATAAGCATCCTGAAGTAGGTGGTGGTGGTGGTTGTGGTGGTGGTGGTGGTGGTGCTGCTGCTGCTGGTGGTGGTGCTGCTGCTGCTGCTGCTGCTGCTGCTGCTGTTGCTGTTGCTGCTGCTGGTGAGGATGACGATGCTGTAAATGGAGTTGCTGTAATCTCCAATCTCCCTGCTGTAGTTGCTGGAGTACTCTATGCTGCTGTGGTGGTTGTTGAGGAGGTCCCTGACCCAGTAAAATTTCAGGGCCATTTCCAGGTCTTAGCGCCCCTAAAGACAAGGTCCCAAACACTTACATTAACACACTAATGATTTCAATTAAAAAGCTGGATTTCAACATGCTCATCTCAATAGTAATTTAACTAAGGCATTTATATCCTTATTTATAATACAGAAACTTCCATATGCATAGAGTTTATAGGGATTTACTTTAATTATAAGTACTGAAGAAGCTTAATTTTGTCATCTACAACTCTGAACAAAAGTCAACATCTTAGAAACACTTCATGTTTCATGCTTCGGCTCTCCATGAACACAATATCCATGTTAGTTTGTTCTACACTGCTCAACTATATCATGTACTATCATGAGTATGTATCATTACCAAAACAATTCTCAGTCTAGAATGCCATTTTCCACCTACTGAAATTCTTATTCTTTAAAGTTTAGCTCAAATGTCTCTTCCTTGTTCCTTCGACTAGCACTTCCACTCAGTTTATTCCATTTTAGTCTGTCTTGTACATACACGGCTATTTCCTAACCAGGGACCCTGAGAGAAAAGATGATGACTTACTCATCTGTTAAGAGTCCCAAAAAACCTTTTATACAAAAGATGATTAATAAATGCTCACTGTAATGAATCTATTAACACTGTCTCCTAAACGGATATTTATTCATAAGCTCCATTAATTATACCCTAGGCAAATCCTATATATAAACTTTAAAAATTAACTAAAAAGTAAGATATACACTTAATGCAATACACTAAGACACTATAATTTCTATATTCTCCTCTAACTTACCCTATATTCAAATGGAACTGTTCAATCCTAGAGGATAAAAAGAGAGGGGAGAGAGTGCAAGGAGGGAGACAAGGGTTCTTTTTTCATCAGTGTTAGTATCCTCAAATTTCCTCAGACCTAAGTACAACAGCTTTATGAACATAGTTTTATAACTATTTCTAACTTTTCTACTTATAAGGAAATGCATGTTCATTTTAACTATCCTTGAAAATACTTATAAAAATGTAAGTTAAAAAATGAAAATCACAAATCCACCACACAGATACAACCATTATTAGCCTTTTAAGTGTATTTCTTTCCAGGTGAAAGAGTATTAAAATAACTACTCAAAAATCATTCACTCTGAAATTTTTTTTTAATTGACAAATAATAAGTGTACATATTCATGGGGTACAAATTGATGTTTTAATACATATTTTGCAAAGTGATCAGATCAGGGTAATTAGCAAAAGCATCATCGCAAGCATCGTCTTTTTTTGTGTGTTAGGAACACTCAACATTCTCTTTCTACCTATTTGAAATTATACAAAATATTGTTAACTAGTCATTCTAAGCGGTAGAGAATACTAGGATTTATTCTTCCTATCCGGCTAAAATTTTATATCCTTTAGTAAATCCCTCCCTACCCCTCACTTCCCCTATCCTTCCAGCCTTTAGTATCTTTTATCTCCTTGAAAATTTAATAACAGTAAGTAACTTTAATAACTTTATAATAAGTAACTTTAACAACAACCTAAGTAACTTATAGGTTAAAAAAGAAATAACAAAAGGGTCAACGTAGAGCTCAGGCTGTGGCTTCAAAGAGTGAAAGCCCCAACCTTTTTAGCAGCTTCCATTTGGTGTTGAGCCTGTGGGTGCACAGAAGTCAAGAATTGAGGTTTGGGAACCTCAGTCTAGATTTCAGAAGATATATGGAAACGCCTGGATGCGCAAGCAAAAGTTTGCTGCAGGGGTAGGGCCCTTACGGGGAACCTCTGCTAGGGCAGTACAGAAGGGAAATGTGGGGTCAGAGTCCCCACAGAGTCTCTACTGGGGCACTGCCTAGTGTAGCTGTGAGAAGAGGGCCACCATCCTCCAGAACCCAGAATGGTAGATCCACCTACAGCTTGCACCATACGCCTAAAAAAGCTGCAGACACTCAACGGCCAGCCCATGAAAGCAGCCGGGAGAGACGCTGTACCCTGCAAAGCCACAGAGGCGGAGCTGCCCAAGATCATGGGAATCCACCTTTTGCATCAGCATGTCCTGGATGTGAGACCTGGAGTCAAAGGAGATCATTTTGGAGCTTTTAAATGTGACCACCCCACTGGATTTCAGACTTGTATGGGCTCCGTAACCCCTTTGTTTCGGCCAATTTCTCCCGTTTGGAATGGCTATATTTACCCAATACCTGTATCCGCATTGTATCTATGAAGTAACTAGCTTGCTTTTGATTTTACAGGCTCATAGGTGGAAGGGACTTGCCTCGTCTCAGATGAGACCTTGGACTGTGGACTTTTGGGTTAATGCTGAAATGAGTTATGACTTTGGGGGACTGTTGGGAAGGCATGATTGGTTTTGAAATGTGAGGACACGAGATTTGGAGGGGTCAGGGGTGGAATGATATGGTTTGGCCTTGTCCCCACCCAAGTCACAACTTGAATCGTATCTCACAGAATTCCCACATTGTAGGAAGGACCCAAGGGAAGGTAACTGAATCATGGGGGCCAGTTTTTCTTGTGATAGTGAATAAGTCTCATGAGATCTGACGGGTTTATCAGGGGTTTCTGCTTTTGCTTCTTCCTCATTTTCTCTTGCTGCCACCATGTAAGTGCCTTTCACCACTTGCCATGATTCTGAGGCCTCCCCAGCCATGTAGAACTACAAGTCCAATTAAACCTCTTTTTGTTCCCAGTTTCTGGAATGTCTTTATCAGCAGCATGAAAACGAACTAATACGTATATATAGTATGACTCCTTTTATTTTATTTTATTTACTTACTATTTTTGAGACAGAGTCTTGGCTCTGTTGCCCAGCCTGGAGTGCAGTGGCATGATCTCGGCTCACTGCAATCTCCGCCTCCTGGGCTCAAGTGATTCTTGTGCGTCAGCCTCCCAAGTAGCTGGGATTACAGGCATGTGCCACCACGCCCAGATAATTTTTGTATTTTTAGTAGAGATGAGGTTTTGCCATGTTGGCCAGGCTGGTCTTGAACTCCTGGCCTCAAGTGATCCACCCACCTCGGCCTCCCAAAGTGTTGGGATTACAGGCAGTGAGCCACTATGTCCGGCCTCCATTTATTTTAAATACAACATGAATTATTTATATCTGTATATATACATGTAAAAACATAAAAAAGGACTGGGAAGATGAACATTAAACACTGCTGGTTAACTCTGGGAAGAAAATGGAGGGAGATGTTCACATTTTCACTGAATACTACTGTATAATCCGAATATTTTAAAATACAATACTCGTGTTAATTTTTGTATTCTTTTTAAAGGGTGAAGAAATGTTAAAAAAAATGCACTTATCAGGGGAAAAAGAGGAACATTTTTCCAACTTAAGCTGAAAGCATGTAAGAAAGAGAAACATGGCCCCTGACATCAGGAGTAGGCCTGGCAATCACAGCTAATTGGTGCTCTCCTGTTGAATAATCTCATACAACATTAGACAAGGCCACTACGATTGTGATGGATCAAAACAAGACCACTCCAAAATCACATTTGAACAGCGACAAAACCATGAACATTGTCCAAACCCCAAAAATGTCTCAACATCTTTAGCTACTGAGGCTTTAGCTTCCTTCCTTCTAGACAAAATTTATATTAAGAAACCTAAACATATCATAACACCGTTTCATTTTTATTTTTATTTTTTTTTGACACAGAGTCTCATTCTGTTGCCCAGGCTGGTGTGCAGCAGTGCAATCTTGGCTCACTGCAATCTCTACCTACTAGGTCCAAGGGATCCTCCGCACCTCAGCCTCCGGAGTAGCTGGGACTACAGGTGAGCACCATGCAATCTTGGCTCACTGCAATCTCTACCTACTAGGTCCAAGGGATCCTCCGCACCTCAGCCTCCGGAGTAGCTGGGACTACAGGTGAGCACCACCACGTCATTGCTCAGGCTGGTCTTGAACTCCTGGCCTCAAGCAATCCGACCTGCCTTGGCCTCCCAAAGTGCTGGGATTACAAGCGTGAGCCACTACACCCCGCTTCATATGCCCTCTTTTTGACAGTATGCAATAGTATGCAATACAGAGCAAAGCCTACTTCCTTTCTTCCTTCTCTTTTTTTTTTTTTTTTAGATAAGGTCTTGCCCTGTCACCCAGGCTGCAATGGTGCAATCACAGTCACTCTACCTTTGAATCCCTGGGCTCAAGTGATCATCCTACCTCAGCCTCCTGAGTTGCTGGGACAACAGGAATGAACCACCCTGCCTAGCTAATTCTTTATTTTTTGTAGAGATGGGGTCTCACTATGTTCCCCAAGCTGGTCTCAAATTCCTGGCCTCAAGTGATCCTCCCACCTCAGCCTCCCAAAGTGCTGGGATTACAGGCATGAGTCAGCATGCCTGGCCTCCCACTTCCTTATAGCCTCTCCAAAATTACCCAAAACAAGTCCAAATCCTTTAATATGTCTTTTCAAGCACCATCTTCCTGAGACACCCCACAGATCTGAATAGTTTAGGAGTAATAAATATAACTTGTTCAACAACAAGTGTGTTTCTAGTGTTCTTTGACTGAAGGACACTAATGCATGATAAATAAGACTGATAGGACCTCCAACCCAAAAAGCTATAAAAAAGACAAACTAACATTGAATGTTTACTATGAGACAAAATTTTCATAGATATCACACCTTATTTACTCCTCATAACAGGAAAAGTAGTTGTTATTCCATTTTACGTAAGAGAACAGTGGGGTTAAGAAATAATTAAATAGGAATTAAATACAAATGATTTCAAATTCACATTGTTTTCCCTTTTCCATGGAATACTCCTCCAATTATTGTACCTGATAACCAAAGAAGTACATAGCAATATGCCAGATAAAACAGGATGGGTGCAGTCACTCACGCCTTTAATCCTAGCACTTTGGGAGGCCAAGATGGGAGGATTGCTTGAGCCCAGAAGTTCAAGACCAGCCTGGGAAGCATAGGAAGCATAGGGAGACCCAATTCTAAATCTATGAAAAAAAAACTAAAAAATTAGCAGGCATGGTGACCTACACCAATAGCCCTAGCTACTCAAGAGGCTGAGGTAGGAGGAACGCTTGAGCCTGGGAGGTACAAATGCAGTAGCATGATCATGGAGTGCCACTGCATTCCAGCCTGGGTGACAGAGTAAAACCCTGTCTCAAAAATAAACAAATAGTAAATAAATAAATAAATAGGTCAGGTGCGGTGGCTCGGCACTTTGGGAGGCCGAGGTGGGTGGATCACCTGAGGTCAGGAGTTTGAGACCAGCCTGGCCAACTTGGTGAAACCCCATCTCTACTAAAAATACAAAAATTAGCTGGGCATGGTAGCAGTTGCCTGTAATCCCAGCTGCTTGTGAGGCTGAGGCAGGAGAATTGCTTGAACCCAGGAGGCGGGAGGTTGCAGTGAGCTGAGATGGTGCCATTGCACTCCAGCCTGGGGGACAAGAGTGAGACTTCGTCTCAAAGAAAAATAAAAAATAAAAATAAACATTACCTTTCCTGAACATATACTTTACTTGATAACAGTAGTTAACAGTTAACATTTATCAAAGGCATATCATGTATCAGGTATCACATTAAACAGCCATTTAATCTTCCCAATAATCCTATTAAGACAGGTACTAGTACTTTTAGAAGCTGTATTAAAAAACGGGAGAAATAGGACTCAAATCAGGTCCGTGAGACTCAAAATGTAGGCTCTTAACCATTAGAGTATCCCATTAAAAACATTTTAACATTAAAACACGACAGATTGATCACGAAATAAAGTGCAAAACAGGATTTCTTTAAGGTGAGTCTTCAGGTTATACCCCCAGATCCTTGAGTAAGTAGGGATATTTCTTTGGGGAAAAAAATTTTTTTTAAAATACCACACTGTACCATCATGCTTAGGAGATACTTTAGATGAGTAAATTTTTCTCAAAATCAGGTAAGTTTTTATGTTGTAATGTCCACTGCACCAAGACTTTAGGTGCAATGCAAAGACATATAACTTTGTAAGACTAGTGTTTCAACTTTCTTTCTTTCTCATAAAACATAGACTTTTTCCATACCTTTGAACTTTATTTCCAACTTCAAACCCTACTACTTGATGACTCTAGGGATAAGAGTTTGTATTTATAGTATCAAAGCAAATTGTGAGTTTTTTGTACTATACTTTCATATTGCCAGTAACTTCCCTTTGCCTACAACAATTGAATTGCTGAGAAACCAACCGAATTTAGTAGACATCAGCAGAAAGTTTCGGAAAGCATTATGTTATCTGCTTTACAATATTAACGATCACCTGAGGTCAGGAAATCAAACCATAAAAGGTTTATTTACATTAACCTTTAAGAGGATGAGATTGGCAGGGCTCTATTACCTTTTGGTCTATGGTTACCGAATTCACCAGGAGCAAGGACTTTAACAGGTGTTGCTGAACTTTGAATGGTCAGCACACTGGGAGTGGCAGTAGTAGTAGAGTTGGCCTTTGGTCTTTGTCTTGGTGCAATTGAGGTTTCTGTTGGTCCAATGGTATCTGTTATTCTACAACAGAAGAATATATTTCATTCTAAATATTGGGATTATTTCTAATTTACTATTTATTCTATAAAGCATCCAACAGATGCATTTTAACTATTACTGATAATCACATTAGTCCTCACCTTTCTCCTAAGACTCATTTTCAAGTATCAAATGTTTAATAAAGATAGAAAAACAAATAAAACTAACAATTTTCCTTAAAACAGTACACAACCATTCATAGTCTGCTATCAAAACCAGCAGAAAAAGAACACAGTCCCAGAAATTGCTCTTAAGGAGATGAAACGATACTGAAAGGAAATAAACAGAAACCTTTTAATAAGGTTTTGGACAAAACTGGGAGCCACTCTCTGAACTTGTCAGGGAAATAAAAATAAGAAACAACAAGGAATAATCTCCCTTTGCTTGGACTCCAAGGCATAAAAAAAGAAAAGACTGTGGCCTAGGGCATGTTAAGCAAAATAAGCCAAAACTTTTAATAGGTGCCACCTGCTCACATTCAACTTACTCTTTAACTTTGCTTTACTCAGAACACAAAATGGAAAGCATATAAAATTTATCCCACTAGGACTTAGTTTAGGCCCCAGATGTGGGTAGTTAAGCGGTAAACACAGTTTTGAAATCAAGAGACCATAAATATGATGTGAGAAGACATCGACATTTGCTTTTTTTTAAAAAAAGAAAAAGAAAAAAGGTAAAATCTTTATATATTTATCAACTTGCTTGCTTTCTATAAATTAAGTACAAAACTTCAAATACTTGTTAATAGGACCATATGTTCACCTTCCAACAGGATTCACAATAAAATATCATTATTAAATCCCCCTTACACATTTTCAAGTGAATACTTAAAATTTTTACATACATATGATTTATGAAGCACACATCTGCTGCATTTACATCTATCAACAAGTGCACAAATCCAGTTATTTCCCAGTATCTGTATGTACCACAAGAGGGAACCCTACTAACAACTATCTTTCCAAGAGGAACAAAAAAAACGTGACACAGAATCAAAAGATCTTAGAATTACATGTATGCTGTTTTCTGAAAATAATACTAATGCTCTAGATGGGATGGGGATGGTAAAAGACATGAAAATTGAACTAATAGGCCAAATATATATATATATATTATATACACACACACACATATATATATACACACTGTATATCTGTATATATACATATAATCGGTATATATATAAAAAATCAATTATATCTTGTTTTAATGATAATCAAGTATTTACTGCCACTGAATTATTGATGCGCCATTACAACCAATGCTATACTCCCTAAGCTCAAGTAATTTGGGGGAAATATTGTACACAATCTCTCTGTTTAACTATCCATTCTGTATTAAGTGGCTAGTACAGGCCAGACCTGACATTGCCTTGTTGCTGATGTAAACCCTCTTTAGAGATTCACAACACACATAGGCACAGCAAAAGCCCTAAGAAGCGTATTAAAAGTCTGTATAGTTTGTTCACTCTGATGTCTCCTGTTTTACCAAAGCGCTAATATGTATTGTACATTTACTGATATCCAGCAAAAACACTGCACAACACCCTGTCCTCAAAGAATTTACAGTATACCTAGGAAGACAGGGCACATGTTAGTGGAAATGTAAAAAATGTAAGATAGTAAAAATCATCAGTGCCAAGCTAGTGCTGTCAAGAGTTTATGGAGATGTAATTGTACTTTTAACCTAATCTGGCTACAGGAGTCTTTAGGTAGAAACTGGGGTTGAAAATTTTCTTAATAAGTTTGATTTCATTAGGTAGTGACGGAGAAACCAGGTATTCTATGTGAAGGAATGGGAAGAAAATGCCTGGGCAGATTGGCACAGGGAGATACAAAATTGACTGAAGTTAAAAACAGTAATCATTGCATCAATACTGCCTCATAGTCTCATTTTCACTATTACAACAGTCACAGAGCTGTTTTTCTGCTTCCCTTCTTTCTCCTCGCCATCACCTGAACAAAATCATTGTAATTTTCCTAAAACTCAGACTCACACTCTCCTGCTTAAAATCCTTCAATGTTTCCATCTGCCAGGCCAGTGATTCTCAGTGTCTCCATCTTTAAGACACGTCAGATAAATTTCACATCTTAAACCATACCAAGAGCAGATGCAAAGTTCAGGGAGATGAGAGCGACCTTTTAAGAAGGCAAAGAGTACCACAGATTGAAGACAGCTGAAAAACCCACAGGTGCTTTTTGAAAACATGTTAATGAAACCGCTAGTAAATAATTTCTCCTCCCAAAATATGCTCTTTACATGAAAAAAACTAAATTTTTTAATATTAAGCTTTGTATACATTTAGATTTTTTCAAGTTTTCACTAATATTCATAGACTAAATTTATATTAACCAATAAGTACCAATCAACCTTATTTTTTAATATACATAATGTTCAGATTTAACATACTATAAATAAGCACTGTGAATTTTAATAGTACTATTTCATTGTCTTGTAACTCTACAGCTAGAACTTGCATTAGGGTGAAAAGAAAATCAAATCATCATTCTTGTTCAGCTGACTTATGCTTTTTTAAAAAAGTCTGCACCTACTTTCTCAAAGATTTATTTACTAATTATTTTAAAAAACAGAAGTCACAATAAAATTCAACTGACAAATCCTACAATAATCCCTAATTACCACTCAACTATAACAGTGGATGCTACTTAAAGCTACGTCATAGATAAGATCGATTGTTGGTCAAGCTGGATTCCTGCAGGTTAGATATAACTTTACACCTTCATCTCTTCTCAAAAGAATATTTTGAAATTCAAGTGAAGGAAGATATTTTTAGAGTAACACCATTTTTGAAAATAAGTCATTCACGAATGAAATTTTAACATTTATAAGTAACAGATCATTTACAACACATGTCACAACCAAGTCTCAAAGAGTAGAACTGACTAGAAGGTTGAAAATTAACTGACCTATAGGCCAAAGTCCAAATTTCTCAGCATGATATATAAACAAAGTTGTTCATGACGGGCATTTATCTACCTCCTGTATATGTCCCCCTTTGTCCTAGTCTTGTAGTTTCACAAGGGTCATTCTTGCCTAAACTGCCTGCCAGCTATAATTTCACTCCCCACCCTTCCAGGTGATTGACTATTCACCATTCAAGGAGGAGTGCAGCAACTCCCACCCGCAGGGAAAGCATTCTTCATGTGCTCCTGTTTCTCTGTTCCCAGTCTTTCCCTTCCTCCACACTCTCAAAGTAGCCTAATATCTATCAGGTTGTAATTGTTTACTTGTCAATTAGAATGTGAACTCCTTGGAAATAAAAACTGCTTTTTTTCCTTTGTGTTTCAATTGTCTATATCTTGCATATAAAAAGCATATGAACAAATATATTTTTGTATTGGGTAAACAAACTTTGCATAAATAACATACAATACAAAATTGCTGTGACCAAGAAATCTCCCCAAATATTATACCTGTCTGATAATCTAAGATACAATCGTGCTTATTAACTTTTAAATTCAAAAAAGTGTGAGGTGGGTAAAAATCAGTCATTAACAGATTCAGTCTTAACCTACATAATATAGTTCAAACTTATTATTAATAATATAATAAATACTCTGAAAAATAAGATTGAAAACATATTTACCAGCCTTAAAAAGTATTATAGTTATAACCACTCATTACAAATTCTACAAAGTACATACATATTCTATATATTCTAGTTGCCTGTAAGAGCTATTTTTTTCTTTTCTTAAATTTAAAAAATAAACATACTATCTATAAACTGAAAACACAGTGTTTCCTAAATTAGAGTTGCTATGTGATGAAAATGACAATCCCTGTCCAAAAAAAAGACCTACTCTAACATCATCAATCACTTGTCATTGAGTGAACAGTTCCAGTGAGATGATGCCAAATCCTTTATCTAATATTTTTAAAAGATTATTTTGTATTTGCTATCTCAATTATACCACATACAATAAGCAACACATCATCTTTTGTGGATGAAGATGATATTTAATGAATTATACTTGCTAGGATTAAAAACAAAACCTATCATTTTTTTTTAATGCCTTTTCAATTTTAACATAGTTTTGCCTACCTGGCTTTTATTTGGCTTTTCCTAGCAGCTGCTTCACTAGCAGTCATCGGTTCAGGAAGAGCTGAAGGAATAGAAGAATTCTTGGAAGGAAAAAAATAAAACTTCTCATTTTAGTTTTTTAATTGCAGAAAGTTTTTGTAATCTATGGATATATTATTGAACTTTAAAAGTACTATGAGACGCTATTACTATCACATCAGATACCTATAAATTGTTCACCAGATCTAATCTGCAAATATCACTACATGTTACACAAATGTCAATTTCATATTCATGTGCCATAGAAACCTTGGAAAATAAGCAGAACACCATTGTGTCCATTTATAAGTGGGTAAATCTTGAGTGAAAAGAAAGATTATATTACACTTGTAAATCAATGACTATTTTGCATTTTGGAAAAAGCAACAAACACCAAGGATAAGAATCAAGTGTTGTTTCTACATACTACAGATAATTTTCAAGACACTGATTGTAAGGCCTGGAAAATGAGGGCGGAAGGCCTTGTTCATTTGTTTATACTCAATGTTTAGTTCATTGTAGGTACTCAATAAATACTTGCTGAGTAAATGTCGAATGAGTCTACTTATCTACTTTTAGAACTGCAAAGCTTTCAGCTTCAACAGAGAAAATAATACATCAATATGGCAAGGGCTTCAAAAAAAAGAAAGGCACCACATTCCTTCTTTTTTTCTGAGTGGGGTAGATTAAGTTACACATTAAGGAAACCCTACAGAAACAGGTCAGGCCAGATGATCTTTACAAAGTCAAGAATGGCTTATAATCAGTGATGATTCTAGAGACCTTTATTAACACTGATGGAGACTTGCCATACACGATTCACCTAGTGTAGTTAAATGCACTGTACAGACAGTGAATAAAATTCAAAGCTTTTAAATAATACTAACTATTGCCAACTGAGCACCTTCCATGGACTAGGCATTGGGTTTTACATGTAAACTTTATAATTACTATCCTTGTTTAACAGAAAAAGAAATGGACATTAAAGTAACTTACCAAAAGATTCAAAGTCAGTCACTGATAAGGACAAAACTGAATCTGGGTCTCTGTTTACACTGCCTGTGCTTTTTTTAAAAATTTTTTTTTAAGTTTTAGGGGATATAAGTGCAGTTTTGTTACAAGGATATACTGCATAATGGTGAACTCTGGGCTTTTGTATAACCATCACCCAAATAGTGTACATTGTACCCATAAGGTAACTTCTCATCCTTCATCCGCTTCCCACCTTTCTAAGCTTCCAATGTCTATTACCTCACTGTCAATATCTATGCGTACACATTGTTTAGTTCCCACTTAACAATGCCTGTGCTCTTTAAACCAAAGTTTCCCAAACTTAGTTAACACAGTGCTCAGTATCTCAGTAATTGTTTACTTCTAAGAAAAAAAAAAAATCTAATAGTCCTGTTTATGAAATGGTTAGGCCCAAATAACTTAATAAAATTAGTTTGTGCTAGGTCACAAAGATGTCCCTGTATTTTCCTCAAAAATGCAAAATATGCTGCCTGAGTCTGCTGCAGTTCCCCAAGGTATCTCAGTGCATAGCCTGGGTGCAGAAGCTTTGTACCACAAATATAATCAAACACACAATCAGACCACTTGTCATGAAACAAGTAACTCTGTGGTTTAACAGCAGCAACAAACAAAAAAGTAACTCGGAAAGTAAATATATTTACATATGATAAAATGAATTTTAAATTCATATCCTACTTGAAAACCTACTTACATTGATGTTGGAGATTGGACAATCCTTTTTGGCAAATTTAAATGCAAAATATGATACTTGAAATATATCAGGTCTATGTTCCGGATCTGGTTCAAGCATGAACCCTGCAAGAATAGATCAAAATGTTAAGAAGTTTTATGAAACACACATTATACTATGTAGCGGCACACATTATAAGGATAAAAAATACATATTTTCTGTTCCATTCTAAGATCAGTGATGATTCTAGCAAACTTTTTTTTTTTAAAGTCAATAAATTTTTATTCAAGGAATTCCATGTTGTGATTTCTTCCCACTGTCCATCAAGGTCACTTTAGATCCTCTTAAGTTCGCCCTTTTTAATGAAACTGATCCAGTTGCCATGTCAGCCCACAATTACTTTGGCTTCATCATCTCCTTTCAGTATAGGTATACTGAGGAAGACTTCAAAATTCACCAAGAATCCTTGGGATTTAATTTATTCAACCAATTTACTTTAGGGTTCTTCATACTGTAGGTGGTGGGGATCTGCCTGGTTCTCAATTTGACACCCTCTCAACATGAATGAGTTCAAATCCCATTCATTCCTAAGCGATCACTCAAGAATAGTACAGATGTGTGGAATATGCCAATACCTAAGGTAAAAAAGTAGATTATCTGGTTTTTCATAACGTTCAGTAACTGTCTTTTTCAAACTTTTAGTAACTGTCTTGTAGTTCCTTCCCACAGATCTAACAATAGTCCTGTGAGTAAAGTAAAACCACAGAGTTATTCTATGAGGGGTTTCCAACGACGTGCAGGCTACAGGAAAAACCCCATTGGGACAGACCTCAACTGATTCTAGCAAACTTTATTCATACCTATAGAAAATGCAGAAATTGCTATTTTATAAATAAAGCGTTATCCCAAGCTAAGGGTAGATCAGTCACAGAACAGGTCTACACTACAAGTATGAATGACGAACATGATTATTCTATTGAAAAAGTGACACAAAAGAAAAAGTGAGTTTAGTGAACACTGGGGAATTATTCAAGAAAGTTCCAAGGCAATAGTAAAAAGGTCCTTCAAGATAATTCTATTCAAAATAATGAATACCTGTATTAATTTTTAAGTGATCCTGAACCATTGAGAAAAGTCTCAATTGTGTACATTATAATCTAACAAAGTAGTAAAGGACTGGCACTGTCGTTTTCCAAAAACATGCTCTCTTCCCATATTGATGCTAACAACATTTACCATAGTTCTGTATCTTAACATGTTATCCATATCATGCTCAGAAATATGGGCAGAGTTTTATAGTTTTTATGAACAGATTTCAAAACAACCTTACAGTAGCATTGCCTGAAATGCCTGATCTTTTTTCTACCAAAATGACCACTACCATTTGGTAGTACTCTATTACTTGGATAATTTTTAATTCTAAATTTCACAAGGTTGACATTTATACTCAATTCCATAAGTAAAAGATTTTGTTAGGACATCTCAAAGTCTACCTCGGCTTCATTTATTAACACTAAGTTGTTATAATGTTTAAATCCTTTTTAAACTACTTAAAATGTAAAATTTAAAGAATCGGATGATATTCCTAAGTTTACTAATAAAATAATGTATAGAGACATCTAAGTATGTAAATGGGTTACAAAAAATTATAAATCAAAATGAATTAAATCGTCCCTTCAAATTTAAGTAACATTTTGAATACAGAATGTGTGATACATCTCCAATGACATGATAAA
This sequence comes from Colobus angolensis palliatus, assembly GCF_000951035.1. Lineage (NCBI taxonomy): Eukaryota > Metazoa > Chordata > Mammalia > Primates > Cercopithecidae > Colobus > Colobus angolensis. The sequence goes on along the minus strand of NW_012115156.1, from coordinate 796,583 downwards.
CTTATTTTGGCTAAAAACACAGTTATGTGGAAAGTTATAATTTATTTGAGAGATTCTGAGCTCAGTGTAAAATATACAAAAACTCTGCATGTAACTTGATTTTAGATATTCATAATGCTAACATATATCACTTATAAAATTGATTTTTTAATAATTTTTACCACCACTGCTACACTGAAATAACTAAAAACATTTTAATTCTAATATTTGCTAGTTTATATTCAAACTCCATCCAGAAAAGATCTGAGGAATCCACAAAGTTTATTTTATCTTGATACTAACAGATGTTAAATGTTTTTAACATAACAACAGTACACAAAATGGGGATAAATTTGAACATACTGTTAACAATAAATACTTATTCATATAATTTTTAAAACCAAACAAATCATATGAAACCTACCTAATTCACAAACGTATAGTCCTATTTTTCTATTCTAACAAATTTACTTGGCTTTTAAAATCTAATTTCAACAATAGCTAATTATACATATTTAGTCCTATAAAGAACTTGAAGTGGCACACAAAACTAACACTTTTTTAAATATATAAGAAAATTAAAACTAACAGAAAAATAATAGCTTGGGGTTGGACAGGATAATGAGGTCAGTTATAAACTACATATGATTTGGTCATGAATGCAGGCCCAAAATGTGCTCTCCATTTTTTAGCTGTCAATATAAACAGGGCAACATGATCCATTACATGAATCACAGTGTATTTAATACAAAAACAAATCAGGTGCTAAGGAAAAACACTATTCGTGATACTGAAAGCTAGAAAGCAAATTCTCCGTTGAGTCTTTCTAAAGATAGCTCACACAAAGTGAACAACATCCTTAGGAATAGCAGTGAGTGACACAGGGTCATGTTTTAAACACTCTATCAGTATGGACTAGTGGCCTAAATGCCATGCAGTAAAAGAAAGGGGTATGGTACAAGAATGTATTTCTTTTGTGGCCTGGCTTAATCCAAGAAAAAATTTTAAGTATCCAGAGAGGAATTAAATGATAGTTCAGGCATTCCTGGTTTTTCTTTGTTTTGTTTTCTTTCATAGCAGTTGAGAAGCACCAAGGGAGAAAAAAATAAATTTGAGATTTTGTGTCCTAACCTATATGTGTATAAGTATTTCTGTTACTCAAGTTAAGCACACCATATCCTCTAATGATTAGGTAGCTAAGTTGCAGGTAGAATTGATATTATCTTATAAGCAAACACAAGGACCTCGAATTCCCTGGGTCATGTTTTCATGTGGGAATATATCTGCTGGAGCCAGTTTAGTCTGCCTAACTGTACTGATCCCATTTATGTGACATAAAATCAACTCAAAAGGTCAGAACTATTTATTTTAATAAAGAAGAACAGAAAATATTAGAGTGTATTAATATGGTAAATATAAGCAACATTTCATGAAATGTGATTCAGTTTACGGGTGTATATTCTGTGTGTGGTGTGTATACCAGGTCATAACTAAAATGTATTTTTTATTAATATATTGAATCACAGTCACAAAAAGTTTGACGCCACTGTGCTAGTGTAGTGCCACGATCTCTATTACTATAACTCATTCTCCCCCATGGGAAAGATAGTGATTTGTCATATTGCTAGACTAGAAAAAAGAATGAAGCACCTCCATCCATCAATCTTTCATGATCTTTCTTTCAGAACAGGTTATTTTAGGAATATACATGTTCTCTGCTGAGCCATATTTTGTAAGTAACCTGCCTCTGTGAAAGAAGTCTAAGGTTTTTCAGCATTGCCTATGACTGGATGTTTGTAAATTTGAAGGTTGGGAATACAGGAACAGGATCCTTTGGCTTTAGATCTAAATTTCATTCTGCAATTTGTTTTATCAGTACTAAAAAGTTGACAGTTTTACCTGATGAGCTCCAGTGGACCATCTCTGACTTGGTTCTAAATTCAAAGTATGAAAAGACGAATAATCATACCTAAAACCCACAGGTAGAACTCTTGGCTACATTTTTATCTCTGAATATTTCTAAATTGAGTATTATCAGCAAGTTAGAAAAAGGAAAAAATCATGAAAGCATCTTTAAGCACTTAAGTTAGATAATATAATTTACTGAACTCTTCAAGAGAATGGGTTGCAAAATGTACTACTGGATTACTGAAGGATGTAGTCTAGAGTGCAGAGGTATCACATTTAACACAGCTAAACACTGATTCAAGAAGGACAATTTCACTCAGACATGGTGACTCTCGCCTATAATCCCAACTACTTAGGAGGTTGAGGTGAGAGGATGGCTTGAGCTTGGGAGTTCAAGGCTGCAGTGAGCTATGATCTCACCATTGCAAACCAGCACAGGCGACAGAAAGATCCTGTCTCTTTTTAAAAAAAAGAAAAAGAAAAAAGAAAAAGAAAGAAATTAATCCTTCAATTTTTATAGTTTTTCTAAAGCCATTTTCTCCTGCAAATAATTAAACCTCAAGTTTAGTGTTTTATTAATTGCTACTTCATGACAATAAAACTGTATCATCTATTAACAAAATATGCTTTTGGGGAAAAGAAATGGATTAAGGAATGTATGTGTTCAGTTCACCTAAAAGTAGTATTTCGTGATTAGGTTTAAAAACAAACAAAAAAGGCAGAGAAGCTAGAATACACCCTTGTTAACTAACTCAACTTAAAATGATCACGTGAATCATCACAAGACCATTACCACTGAATCTGATTCTATTATAAATATAAAATCAACTTTTTAAAACTTAGCCATAAGAAATAATATTCCTCTGCTCACTCAATTGTGTAAATCTTTCTATTGACACAAATACTACTAACACAACCTAAGAACACAAAACAGAGCTTCAGCACTGAAGGTAGTGTATGACTAAACTACAACAATATTTCCTATCAATGTACACACTGGTCTGAGGCAATTAATTATGCCTATACTAATATTGCATAGAAAAGCACAAAATCCCTGCACATTCCAACAAAAATAGAAGCTAAAGGAGCTGCTGTTGCAGCAGCCAATTCATATTATGGTTTAGTCAAGAACCCAAGCCAAAAATTAAAGTAGTTACCATTCAAGTTACACAAAACAAAGGATCCATGCCTGGGCCTAGATAAAGTTAAGCCACCATCTCTAATCTAACAGCTCAACAAATTTAAAAAGAAAATACTTTGGATAGAAGTCTCAAAACAATTTTTCTGCTTAAAATTTGTTTGGTTTTCCCTCCATAAAGACACATTTTTCTCTCCCACAAACTTCAAGTTATTACCCTTAATTTCCCTGAAATGAGAAACATCCACTCTAATTTTCCAACCGTAAATATTTCATGCATCAACATTATTTCTATCTGTTAACCTACAGACATTGTTATAGAAACTTACATATTACTATACGTGTCCTACATACCTTATTATACGGATGCTGAAATGAAACTAAATTTAACAACTGATAATATGTTCAATCATAACTAAAACATTAAGTGGCACTAAATAATGCCAGGATAATACATTTGGAATAGTCCTGGTAACTACCCCAAAAAGTTACTGATCAGAGCCCTCTCTCTACAGCTATTCAAGTAGTAAACCAGAGCCGATGACTGAAAAGCTCCAAGGAAACCTTATCTTAATCTTTCATTTCAAAGGTACTTTGAAGTAGCTGAGATTCTTTTTTTCAAAAATAATATAGGAGAAGAGAGTGGGTGAGGTTATAGAGGAAACAAGATTGGCCATGAATTGATAACCACTGAGGCTGGGTGAGGTATTTTCATGAGGTACATGAAAATTTATTGCACTGCTCTGTCTGTATTTGTAGAGATTATTAAATTTCCATAATAAATTTGAATTTAGTAAAAACAAGCAAGCAAATTCCTGGTTTCCCACAATATGGGTATTGAAATAAATTTAAACCTAATCGAACAAGTCACAGTGGCTCACACCTGTAGTACCAGTTACTCAGGAGGATCAGCTGAGCCCAGAAGGTTGAGACCAGTCTGGGCAACATAGCTAGATCCTGTCTCTAAATAAATAAATAGCCGGGTATGGTGGCTCATGCCTATAATCCCAGCATTTTGGGAGGCTGAGGCAGGCAGATCACCAAGGTCAGGAGTTCAAGACCAGCCTGACCAACATGGTGAAACACTATCTCTACTAAAAATATAAAAATTAGCCGGGCATGGTGGCATAGGCCCGTAGTCCCAGCTACTCAGGGAGCTGTAGCAGGAGAATCACTTGAACCTGGGAGGTGGAGGTTATAGTGAGCCAAGATCACACCATTGCTCTCCAGCCTGGATGACAGAGTGAGACATGGTCTCAAAAAATAAATAAATAATAATAAAAATAATAATAAATTTAGTCCCAATACATGAGCTCTTAAGAGCAAAGATAAAGAAACCATAAAGCAGTAAGTGAGAAGACCCAAAAGTTTAAAAAAAAAAAAAAAAAAAAGCTTTTACCTGGTGTTCATCATTACCTTACTGCACAAAATAAGGAGATAAGAAAAATAATCTTAGTAGTTATATTTACAGTATATTCTAGAATAGATGATAATTTATGGTAAGCCTTTGGTAGATCCACCATTAACCCATAAAACCAAATTCCACTTCAAAGCATCCGAAGACATTTCTGCAGGGAAAGTATGCTCTAGTATCTGACGGCATGTCCTGCCCCTATCCAGAAAATCAGAAATTAAGTTAGATAAAGAATTGTAATATTGATATCAAGAGTAGTTGCAGTGCTAGTTGTTACAGTAATAATGACTGCAGTACTAAAGGCTATCTCTTACTAAAAAGCACTTTTTGTCTTTCATTTAATTCTCACAATAACCCTAAGAGGTGGGTACTTTTAAAATGACCCTTTTAGAAATGGGAAGACTGAGATAAATGGAGGTGCTCAATGTTCCATATCAAACAGACAGAGCAGATGCAATCCAACACTGGCTCTAGAAGTCTTGCTCTTAATCTCTGCAATGTACTTCTTTAATCACCTTACAACACAGGAGCCAAAAGAAAACTGAGGCAGCCAGCTTTCAGTACCTTATTCATAACTATTCAGTAATCCTGTTAGTTATGCTTCTCATTCTCCTCTAAATGGTTCTCTAAGTTCAACTCTTGGATCTGGAAATGCAAAGTGCTTCTTTCCTCATCCCTCATGTTGGCCCCATTATTTGTCTATCGGGAGAGTTAACAAAAGCTAAGAAAAGTTCTAAACAATTGACTCCATTACTTTTAAGAAGAAAAGTCTCCAGGAAAGAAAGAAGAACTTAATAGTTCAACTAAGCTTTATGAAGAGTAAATAATGGTAACTACTTTTGACCTAAATTAGTAACAAGAAAAAGTATATTCAAATTCTTAAGTAACCACAAATCATACAGTTTTAACAAAGATTTGTCAAAGCTATTTCATTTTCAAAATTTCTGTGTGCTATAAAATGGATGCAAATGGAACTAATACTAAAAAGATGTACATCTTCTTATGTTTTATCTTATGTTAATATATGGAAAAAACTACATTGCATGAATACACAACTGACAAAAGTTTCACATTCAAAAACTATGAGGGAAGCTAGGAATTCCTGATTTTCTGAATGTAGGATTTATTTAAAAGTAATATAAATCACTAACTACATATTATAAACACAGAGACACTGAAATAAAATGGCAAAAGACACAGAAGGCCACATTTGAAAAATAGAAAAAATAAAATCGCACGCCGGACATGGTAGTTCATGCCTGTAATCCCAACACTTTGGGAGACTGCGGTGGCAGGACTGCTCAAGGCCAGGAGTTTGAGACCAGCCTGGGTATACAGCAAGACCCAATCTCTACAAAAATTTAAAAACTAGCCCAGCATGGTGGCACATGCCTATGGTCCCAGCTACTCAGGAGGCTGAGGTGGGAGGACCGCTGGAGGCCAGGAGTTTGAAGTTACAGTGAGCTTTGATCACAACACTGTACTCCAGCAGGGCCTGGGCCACAGAATGAGACCTTGTCTCTTAAAGAAGACAAAGAAAAAGAATAAAATTGTGAAGAATCTAAATGTTTTCTAAAACACATTACATTACAGGTAAGTACATTATGGTTTTAAAATCTCTACTTTATTAAGCTTTTACTACTCAATACAGTATTTTAAAAGTCCATAAAGCCCTCTGACAGGAGGTAAAATACCAGAAATATTATAATTTCAGATTGACTTGAATGCTTTTATGTTTTTTCAACCTTTCATTATTTTTGCCTAGCTCTCAGAAATAAGTCCAAAGACATAATACACGATCAAATTTATACTAGCAATGATAAAAACTAAAATTAGCACATTTACTGACAAATAAAGGAAGCATATAATACACTGTAATGCATCAATTAACTACAGCCTAATTAGATCTAAAATTTTCAGTAGTATTTATTTTTTCCATCTTACCATTACAAACACACATAACCCCACCCCACTCCCACATACATACATACACACACAGAGAGAAAAAAAGAAAAACCTAATCACAAGAAAATAAGATCCTACCACTGTAAGCAAATTAAATCACAAGTCAGACTAGATTTCTTCTATGCTCCCTTTTTCTTTTGGGCATTTTTGATCTTTTTCGGAATTTTTACCCTTTTATGATTTACACAAGCGTCAAAAATTATAAAACTTAGACACTTGTCAAATGAGTAACAAATATTTCTAATTTATGAGTTTGGGTTCATGAGTCTGGGGGAACTTTTAATGGTTTAAAGTTATATGGCAATGCATTAATCTTTTTTTAATACAGTTCCTGGGATTAAATGTCTAGCTTATAAATTCCACATTCTACTGTTATAATAATTTCACACTTATTTTCTTCAAGTACATTTGTTTTATTTTTATATTTAAATCTTTGATTTATCTGCAATTTTAGCATAAAGAATGAAATAGAGATCCAGTCTTATTTTTTGCCCACAAATGGCTGAGAAAGTTGAACTGCCATCTTCATCACACAAATCTCAAATATATTTCTATTTCTCTCTTTTCTGTTCCAGTGAGCTGGAAGCTACAACAAGGGGCACTTGAATGCAGAAAACAAAGCAGAAATGCTAGACACACTTAATGCTAGACACACTCCATGTTAAGAGGAGCTGTTTAAATATTGTAGCTGCCTAATTTAACAGCTGATGGTCCTTCCCCCTCCTCAAATCTTCTTAATAAATTTTACCGTGTAGATATATAAAAAGTTAAATTACAGTACCTACCAAAATGGAAGAAAAAAGTCTTAAAGGAGGTTGAAAGAAAACTCAAGTATTCTTTTGAAATCAAGGGCCTCTCAGAGACTGGCCCTTCTGACGTTATCCCTTGGTGTGTGCTACTAAATTTTCCTGAGGGGCTTAAAAACATCTATATTAATCAATAATTAGGTTGCTTTCATTCTTATGTAAGTTTTCAAACACCTTTTTAAATTTTTTTTTCTTTACTATAGTTTCACAAAATTATAATATATGAAATAAAGACTGGATTTAAGTAAAGGAATGTAAATAGTAGGCCCTAAGTACAGTATCCTACAATATTTTCATATACATTTCCAAATACTTACTTATTAAGCAATGTATGTTATAGGAGTAACGAGAATTGTCTGGGATTGTGAAGTTGCCATCACAGATAGCAACCTGACTCTCACCAAAAGGAAGAGTGAAGAAACAAAGTTTATACAGTAGACATCCCAGTGCCTGTAAACCAAAGAAGCATGAATATCATTAGAGCTCAAGTAAGGAAGACATAAAAATAGCCAAAACCTAAATGTTATTTTTAAAAAGGCATGTTTCTATACTGCAACAATCTTTTTACAAATTATTTCTCAAACAAATTAATACATTTAATTTTTGAAAAGACATTTAACTGTATCATTTCCATGATCTTCTATCACATTTGTGGCTAGTTGGTCGAATTAATGGTATCACAAAAATTAGAAGTAGCTTGTTCCTTTTGGAAAAAAATTAAACTTTTATTTCTTCCACAAGGAAGATATATACTTAGTACATAACTAGCATATAACCAACAAAGTACAAGGCTTCTTCTTTAACAGCATTTTTACAAATTAAGTATAAAGCATGTTTAAAAGTTCTGGGATTCCAAATACAAATTAGCCAGCACAGTTAAACTTATCAGACAACCATCAGGAAATTCTTAGTATTTACCAGGCACACCTCATTATTTTACACTATAAAAATTAAGTTCTCTGTTTCTAGGTACAACCCTCCAACTTCTACTGCACATTATACTAATTATATTTGCATTTGTAACCCGGGTGCTCTGTCTGCTTAACCTGCATGGCTTCATAACTATCAAAGCACCAATAAATCTACTTGCTGACAATGAGGGCAAAACACCCTAAAATACCAATTGCATCTATAAAAGTAGCACAGGAAATTTCTAGCTAAGGTGCTAACAGCTCAAACTTGAGAAGGATTTTTTTGTAAGTGATTTTTTGGCTCAATAAATCATTACTTTTTCCCAAGAAGTATCACTTACAGGCCTTAAGAGTGTAAGGGGTATTTCCAATTCTAACCAAATTGTATAAAATTATCCAAGTTAGTATACATTTACATCAGCAATACTGAAATTTAGCCTTATTATCTAAAAATTAGCAAGTCAGCTTTCCTTTGTTAAATTTTCTCCACGTATCAACTTAGTAAACTCAGCTAACAAGTGCACTAATTTTTATAATTATTATGAATTAATTATTATAATTATTACAATAGACCTAAACACCCTTGGTGAGTTCAGCAACAGTAATTTAAAAAAGATTGTTTTCCATATTGTAGCAATATTCCAATGAAAACAGTTCAGAAGCTCTAAAAATTTTAATGTTAGTTCAAAAAAATTACTGGGTTATTACATGACAAAATTATAAAGATTTGAAGTAGGGATAACCAGTTCTGTATGGTTACAAAAGATTTATGATGCTTTTTTCTTGAAGGAAGATATTTTCAGCTCATATACAGCAAATTGAACATAAGGCTCCCTTAACAACACTAAAAAAAAAAAAAAAATGCTATTAATGGTATAATGTCCACATTAGATTACATCTTTCGTTGCACTGTCTAGATGATAGTCTAGGCAAAAAAAAATCTCCATTTTAGCCAGTTTTATTTTGTCAATCAAACTTTAGGAATTTGTGTTTTGTTAGAGTAAATGTCGTAGGGTTCCCAGATAACAATTTTAGCAACGCAAGTATACTTTAAAAATATATAAATCTAAATACTCTGCTTCGTAAAGTGTGAACACAATGAGGTATACTAATTTTTTCACATCAAAGGTATTTCCCTTTTTATCCATCTCAATGAGAATTGTACAAGAAACAGGAGGGAACCAGTGAATTTTCTAATTCACTAATTTTCTAATTAGAAAATTCACTGAATTTTCTAATACAATTTTCTAATTGTACAAGAAACAGGAGGGAACCAATGAATTTTCTAATACTTTATAAAATCAGCATCCTAAATCTCAGGATAAAAATAATAACCTAAAACAAACTTCCAAGCAAAAAAAATTATTTTTAAAATAATTATTTTCTAAAATATGAAGTGCTAAATATTTCAATATCATACTTCAATATCATAACTCTCTGAATCAGTACTATGTTGAAGCAGGATGAAAGATACAGTTCTTGCCCAATTTGAATTGAATATTTTTTTCTGGATATTACTGAATTCACACCTAAAACGTTGTAGCAAACTTGTGTTTCAGCTGAGCTAAGTAAGACTGCATAAAAACGGCATCATGGGGCCGGGCGCGGTGGCTCAAGCCTGTAATCCCAGCACTTTGGGAGGCCCAGACGGGCGGATCACGAGGTCAGGAGATCCAGACCATCCTGGCTAACACGGTGAAACCCCGTCTTTACTAAAAAAAGCACACAAAAAAATTAGCCAGGCATGGTGGCGGGCGCCTGTAGTCCCAGCTCTACGAGAGCCTGAGGCAGGAGAATGGCGTGAACCCAGGAAGTGGAGCTTGCAGTGAGTGGAGATCGCGCCACTGTACTCCAGCCTGGGCGACAGAGCAAGACTCTGTCTCCAAAAAAAAAAAAAAAAATGGCATCATGGAAATTAAAATTCTCCCTCTTTCAAGCATATAACTATACTGCTCTCTAATTATGTGTTTTTTGGGTTTTTTTTGTTTGTTTGTTTGTTTTTTGAGTATCTATTCGTAAGCCCACAGCTTACAGTTTTCCCATCACAGAATCTCTACTCCGTAACTAATACATCAACAGTACAAATTTTAAAAGTATCATTGACAATTTAGTATGCTACCTCACTGGCATACTAAATCTGAGGAAAAAATAACCCAAAAAAGGATCTCCTTCTTTTTGTTACGGTATTGGGTAAGAGTCATGTGCTTAGAGAATAATTTTTTTTCAATAAACCTTCAATGGCTTCAAAATGAAAAGTATGATGCCTATTGTTTATCTGCTATTGAAATACTCTTTTCCGGGAATATGGAACTGAACAGCAGCAAAAAATTAGGCCAGAAAAGACCTCTATAATCACCTCTTCTAATACCTTCATTTTATAAATTAAGATCCAGTTTAATTTGCTTTCTACATTATAATAACCTTCATCTTTACTACAAGCCATTCAATGAGTCAAATGCTAATGCTGCAGAAAGCAAACTAAATTTGAGTTATGTAAGCTGGAGATCTATAAGTAGTGCCAAATTAACTAATAAACCTATTGTTAATTGATTATATTATATATATGATTTTTAAAAATTCATCTACCACAATGAATTACTGTTTGGTGAATGTATAAATGTTATATAGATAAAAGATATTAAAGATTTTTTTTAATAACCTTACAAAAGAATATTTCTCTCTCAAGACTTTGGTACCCCAACCCTAAAAGGGAAGAGGCCAGGAAAGGAAAACCAAGGAGACAGTCATTTGGTTTCACACATTATGCTTGACAATTTTCTGAACATTATGTTTTCAAAACAAAATAAATCTGATATTTCTGTAAACCCTAGAACTATTTCCAAGGAATTTTATTCCTCAATTCCTAATATGGTCACTTGTGATAGATACGGCTAAATAACTGTTGAATTTAAATGAATTAACACTTAAAATACTCTTTTCCTAGTTTATTAAATACAATCACAAGCATATTTTACTTATAGAATATGTTCTAAAGAGATGTCTATATTCTAACAAAGTTCAACTACAAAGAAATATGGTCTATCTCAGTAATTATATCCAGATATATAATAGGCTAAATGATAAAGACCTTCCATGTACAGAAGCTAGTCACTGGTATGTTTATACTGCAATTAGAAAAACATTTATTCATATCAATTTCCATTAAAAAGATTCTAAAATATTCCAGAAAATTACTGTATAATGACTTAATAGTTTTGTCGAGCTTTTCTGTATTTTGATCAACCAAAATTCCACTCAAAAAGAATGTTAACACTCATATATAATCTAAATCCTAAAAAATACTGTGGTTAAAAAGTTACATTATACTGAATTTTTTTTTTTTTTGAGACGGAGTCTTAGCTCTGTCACCCAGGCTGGGGTGCAGTGGCCGGATCTCAGCTCACTGCAAGCTCTGCCTCCTGGGTTTACGCCATTCTCCTGCCTCAGCCTCCCGAGTAGCTGGGACTACAGGCGCCCGCCACCTCGCCCGGCTAGTTTTTTGTCCTTTTTTTCAGTAGAGACGGGGTTTCACTGTGTTAGCCAGGATGGTCTCGATCTCCTGACCTCGTGATTCACCCGTCTCGGCCTCCCAAAGTATACTGAAGTTTTTTACTTGTTTTTTGATACATAAGCTTTCCATCTCAGGATTGAGAAGATAAAATGTTCTAGTATTTTTCTTCTCCCGAATGAGAAGCTCTACTGTACATCACTCTCTTCCACTTATTAGGAAATGCCGTTTGGGGAGCAGAGAAAAAAAAATCAACTGAACTCAAATTTTTTAATTTGGTTAGAGCAAGTTCCAGCCTTTCTTGGCCTTACCCAGATATCAGCCTTGGTGGTGATGGGTTTCCCTCCATAAAGGTTGATCATTTCAGGGGCTCTGTATGACAGAGTCGTATACCTGGCAGTAAATGAGTGAAATGGAGTGGAGATATATATATAAAAAAAAAAAAAAAAAGACAGATAATACATTGTTTCTACATAAAACACTACAAAAAAAGTCTTTTAGGCTCAATAACATTATATAGAATAATACTCTTTTAAAAAACTCATTAAAAAATCCATCAAAGATTAAACAATACAAAGCATCTATATACATTTTTATTCAACAAATACAACAGTATTTCTAATAATCTAAAACTTCATTTTCTTTATTATAAAAATCTCAAATAATGACAACATATTGGAAACAGTTCTCCTTGAATTTCTTATGTGAAATAACACAATTTGGCTATTATAGTCTCCTTATCAAAATATTTTAGTCTATTAACTTAAAAGTAAAACTTCCACACTCTTAAAAACTTAATTTATATATTTACTAAGGAATTTGTTTTTATGGACTTTATGTTACATTATAAAGTAACAGTGATGATGCAGTCTTAACACTTTCATTTTCTACATACTTTTCAATGCATAAAAAAGTCAATCCTTTTAACATTAAATAAGAAGTAAAAGCTTAAATGTTTTCAAATTTACTTCCTTGACACAGTACTAAATCTCTTTTGAGTTTGTTTTTATAATTGTTTAAAAGTAATCTAGTTGCTACAATCTAACTGCACTCATTAAGTATATTTCTAATACTGACTGCCATAATAAGCTATTTGGAATCAAAAGGTATTGTAAATAAATATTTATCCACAGAAAACCCCCATATTTATTATGAACAGAACATTTTAAGGAAGCAGTGCTCAAATCTCCTGTTAGAAATGATCAGAATATGAATGGACATCCTATATCATGGCATAATTTAAGATTCAGATTGAATGGTCTTACATTTTATTTTGCAAGAAGTATCTTAAAACTCAACATTCTACTATCTTACTTCTTCCAAATCACTCTGACTGGTGAGAGAGTCTGAATACTACTACTATGGAGGAATGACCTAAGAAACCAGAAATATAAATCACCAAAACAGGATTTTTATTCACTATACCCCCACCCCAGCATCAAGATAAAGTGTTGGCCCTTACTAAATACTGGTCAGTTGAATGAATAGTTAGTCCATTAATTGAGCCACAAAGGACCAGAGAACCCCTTATGAACTTTTGTTCATCGCTAACAAAACATTCAATTGAACCTCATACTTCAGAGGGCAACAGCAAGAAATAAAATGTCTAGCAGGTCAGGGATGCTTGGACAGAATCCTATACAGCAGCCACTAAACATCACACTCCAATAAATTTTTTAAATTATATACATGTATTTTCCAATAAGCCAATTCAATACTTTATTATTCTTGTGTTCTTCAGGACTTTATATATTTACTAACGTGTTTGTTTTTATTAAATCTAACATAAGCACCATAGGCTAAGTTTCCTGAGTAGTAGTATGTAGCGTCGAAATATACAAATGGGCCAGAGTAAAATCAGCTGTATTTGAACTATTTCAAAATATTGTAGTTCAAATGATGGCTCTGACATAGTATTAGGCAATAGAGAATTTGTGAGGAAGTGATGAAAGGCAACTCAGAAAAGCTAACTATTTAGAAAGTTCTATTCTGAGAGATCTTTCTGCATTGTGTATCACTTTATTAAGATAACCTAAAATTTACAAACAGTTCCATTTTCTAAAAGTAGAAAGCAGAAAAGTCAGCGAAAGATTCTCACAGGTACTCTAGCAACCACAGAAAGCACAGGATTAAGAGAACATAAAGTAGACATGACATATTTCCATTCCAGAGCTTTCCAGTATATCATTACAAAGTAACAGTGATGATGCAGTCTTAACACTTTCATTTTCTACATAGTTTTCAATGCATAAAACAGTCAATCCTTTTAATATTAAATAAGAAGTAAAAGCTTAAATGTTTTCAAATAATTTAACTTTTTCTTAACAAGCACAAACCCTCAGTATCAGTAAAAACAAGGATGTTTAACTGAACTTAAGAATCATTTCAAACTCCCTTTAACAATTTCACGAATTACTACAGTTTATTTAACAAATTTCTTTCTAAATCTGTTTAAAATGTAGATTAAAAAATAGGCATCTACGGCAAACTACATTTCCTACTGAGCTAGATCAGACATGAATTAATCAACATCTATGGCACAGAAATATTCCAAAGAAATCTATAAATGAAATACCTAAAATCTGTATTTAGCAGTGCTGGCCAGAGACTAGAGTTAACTGAAATTACCATGACAAAAGTGCAATAAAGACAAATACTTACTTTTTAATTTCTTCTTCTACTATATTAACTCCATCTTTTTGAGGATTAAGAAATTTATTAGTGGCACTGCCAAAGTCACAAAGTACATAGTTCCCACCATCATTCAACAAAATATTTTCTACCTTAAGAAAAGAAAATCAATAATTAGTATTTTCAAAGTGAAAATTAACTTTTTACAACCATTGTAAAAAATGGTTATTTTTACAAACAAAGTTTATTTTTACACAATAAACACTGAAGGGTCTATGCCATATACAAAAATATGTAAATATGTGTCATTTATATATATATATATATATATATGTATATGCACAGTACACACAAACATATATAGACATAAGATACCCAAATTATGAGGAAGAACAAATGAACAGGAGCAAAAATATACGATGGCTACTGCTTCTCTTACTAAGAACAGAGAAATGCTTCTTCCACCCCAGGTTGATTTGTACAGGGGCAAAGAAACCCTAAATCCTCCCTAAAACTGCTTTTATGAAAGAGAAGAACTAGTACCTGGCAGAGTCCAGCTTCTCTCTTTTACTATACTTCCACTTTTCTCCTTTTCTGACACTTTTGCTTCTCTATAGGTATAATGGAAACCACTGGAATTCCATCTTTGACTTCCAGTACCATTTTTATTTAAAATACTACACTGAAAAAATACAAATTTGACTTAATTTGGAGATCAGGGTTGTAGTAACTAAAATAAATTAGTATAGTCAGTTTCTTGAATACTAAAATGTGGGTTCAGAGCCCAATCTGCTACTAACTAGCATATGGACCCTTGGACAATCTGCTTAACCACTCTTGTGCTATAATTTCTTTATGTAAAATATGGACAATTAGAATATGAATCTGCCATATGGAACTGTAGTGAACATTAAATGAGTTAAAATATGTAAAGTGCTTAGAACAGTCTGGAATATGGTAAGCACCTAATAAATTACTATTACATGTTTTTTCACAATGTCTTTTATTTTTATGATAGTCTTAGATAAGTAATTCATTTATTTCCATTTTATCAAAATACTGTTTCATTATAACTTTTCTTCTATATTTCACTTTAGTATATTTTAAAAATTTGTACAAAATAAAGATTCAGAAAGAAATCTACTGAAAACATATATTTTTTACATATGTTTACACATATAAAAAGAACTGAGCATATAAAATATGGACAATACAAAATTACGCAGTTAAATATCTTCTGAATTTAAAGAAGAGTCAGCTGAAAATATCAACTTTGTATGCAAAAAAAATTAATTAACCATAATAGCACAAAAAATCATATCAAATTATTAGGGGAAATGGAAAAGCTGCACATTCAAAAGAACTACACTGGTTATCCAAATTAAGGCCAGAGGCCTGCAGTTAAGCATTTCAATTCTGCCTTATCTCCTACTATCATAGGTTTTCTAGATGATGCTTTCATGATTAACAGCCTATATTCTTAGTGACATTTTCTCTTTTATCTTACAAGCATTTTATAATAAAATTTCATAAAATTCTGTATAATCAGTCAGAACTGGGATTCAATCATTCAGTATTTATTAAGACTCTGCTGTCTACCAGGCACTATTTTAATTGCTTAAATACATCACTAAAAATGAAAAAAAAAAAAAGTCTTGGCCCTCATGGAGCTTACATTCTAGAGGGAGAAGGTAGAAAATAAATAACAGGCATAGTACATAAGCAAATTATACAACATCACAGGAAGTAATACGGACTAATAAAAGGTACAGCAGGTTAGGCTATAGTGATAAATAAGGTGGGTCACGATGGGACTTACTGAGAAGGTGAACCTGAGCAGACCTGAAGGAGTGGAAAGGGTAGCCAGGGGACTATCCAGGCATAAAGCAATTCAGGAAGAGTGATTTTTGTAATCTCAGTGTTCTTGTGGGCATGAAAGAGGACACCTGTGGTGATAAATTATATCTCTAGCAATATAACGCCAGAATATTCAATATTCTTTGGGGACTTTTTTCAATGTAACAGGTGGGTGCCAATATAAGAGGTCAAGAGTCCACAGAAGATGAAGTGACCTTCAAGGTAACCACCACCAAATTAGAGAAAATAACAGAAAACTGTACTAAATTATAAAGAAATAGAAAAAGAGACCCACTTATGGTCTCCTCCAGTATCCCTTGAGAACACTTTGATGCTTAATATGGATTACAGGAAATAGGAGGAATGCTGGCTGAACTGAAAGACAATAGTGTGGACAGACATTTAACAAATATCAGTGAAAACCACATTTCTGTTCAAATGAAACCTTTTAAAGAAGCCTACTATAGAAAACAGGGATGCAGGGTAGAAGGTAGAAAATCTGCCTCCACAGCCACGCTAGAAATCCTCAGAGTCAAGTAAACCACAATTTCAAATCTACAGTCATTCTTTACATGACCTCAGGAGATGTAGAAGGGGAGGGAGAGACCAATCTCAAAGCTAGTTTTTATACTGATTTAGATGAAAATAGTCCAAGAACATTTTAACTCCAACTTATTACTTAATCCATAGGTATTCTAAAGTTCTTACCTTCAGATCCCGGTGAATTATTGGAGTCTTACACTGATGCAACCTTGCAACAGCTTCACAGGTATCACAGAATATCCGTAACACTTCTGGTTCTGTAAAACCTGTCTGTAGCTTCTTATTCATTTGATTCACTACCTGCCCAGCTAACCAAAAAAGTCGTTTTGAGAGAACATATTTTTAATAAATAAAGTCCATCATAAGCAAATTAAGACATGTCTTTATGGCTTCAAGTAATGGGAAATTGGCTTTTTCATAATTCTCATGTAAGGATGCTTATTACATCATATTGTATTGATTCAATGACACATTTTTTCACATTTTACATTTCAGAGATCATCTTAAAGATCTTATTAATGCTATTGCCCACTTTTTTTTTTAACATCTCTGAGATCAAAGCATATCTTATAATACTGGTTTGAAGAAATACTTATTCAACACCATACTATTTATGGGCTAAACAGTGGTGAACAAAAATAAGGTTTCTGTTATCACAGAATTTACAGTCTAAAGGTAGAAGCAATCAAATAGATATATAGTAATAATTGTATATCATAACAATAATATGAAGAACTTATATAAGAAATCTAAATTTAAATTGTGAAGGAAGATGAGGAACAGAGGGTATCAGATCAGGTCTAAGGAAGTGATACTTGAGATTGAAGGATAATTAGGAATTAACTTGGGAACACAATATACTAGCAATAGTGAGTACTATGTACAAATGCCATCAGTTTAGGAAAGAGCTTCATGACTTTCAATAACTCAAAGAAAGCCAGTATGCTTTCTTTACAACTTAATGAATGCTGATATGCTCTAGGAAGCAGAGGAGACAGTAAGGTGAGATGAGACTGGCAAGGAAGACAGGGATCAGCCATATTTTAGATTCTATCTTGAGACCCAAAGCAACTTCCTCATCTGACTTTCAAAAAAATCTCATCTAGGGTTAGGGGAATCAAAAGAGTCAAAATGGGCTAAGAGGTAAAGTCTATCCAGATAAGAGATAATGGAACAAAATAACTGACTAAAATCAAATTGCCACACATATACAATTAAGCCCTCAGAAAGTTACATATTACAATATAGAAATTGATAGTCTAATAATAATTCTTAATTATTAACAAAAGGTTAATCATCATTATATTTTAAGAATGCAAATAAATATGTGATTCACACAGAAATCAGTCTAATAAAAATTGAGTTTGGGAATTCAAAAAAACATAAAGCATTCATTAACTTGCAACTTTCCTTTAACAAGGTTACATAAATGAACATGTGCTATTTTACAATCTATAACAAGGTACATATAAACTTGTTCCTTTTATTATTACTGTCTAAGCAGTCTTGTCTTTTCTGAGAATACTTTTCTCATAGCATTTTAAAGCAAAAAGAACATTAATTTTACCTATGAATCCCCAACTTGCAGAAAACTCAAGTGTAATTTGTTCAGATTATCTCAGAAGACTGGGGCACCTGACCATGCAGCAACTTCCACCACTCCCTCAGTTGGCAGACTCCCTGTCTTTTAATTAAACCCAGCCTTCTCTAGTTTAAGAATAATTAAACAAGATTTTAAAAAGTGCTTTCTTGGTGTATATTCACATCCTTGAAATATCCTATCATAGCTAAAGAAATCATAACCTTGAACTCACTCCACCTCTTCCAAACTTCCAATGTTATAATAAGCAGAATAAACTTTAAACAAACTTTAATTCCCTTTATTCTATCCAGAGACCTTTGAAGTAGAAATCCTCAATCACAAAAAACAAGTCCCCAGAGAAAACCAAAAACTATATTTGGGCTGAATTTCAAATGAAATCAATAAAATTTCATTACTCAAAATCAGAGTTTTCTGAAAATTAAAGCTTAAAAGAAGGTATTCTAATAAAAAAGGTAAAAAGTCAGATTTGGAAATCAAACATTATATACGTAAGGTCTTTTAAAATGAGATGTCCCACCTTTAAACACGGGGCTTGCAACTTAGCTCACGCCCGACCAATCAGGTAGTAAAGAGAGCTCACTAAAACGCTAATTAGGCAAAATCAAGAGGTAAAGAAATAGCCAATCGTCTATCGCCTGAGAGCACAGCGGGAGGGACAATGATCAGGATATAAACCCAGGCATTTGAGCCAGCTACCCTCTTTGGGTCCCCTCCCTTTGTATGGGAGCTCTGTTTTCACTCTATTAAATCTTGCAATGGCAAAAAATAAATTAATTAATTAAAATAAAATAAAATAAAATAAAATGAGATGCCTACAACTCTCAATTCTTTCCATATTTTCCAAAGAGGTATCATTTCCAAAACAAAAGCTTTTTATATTCTGCCAAATTTCATCACTAACATTAAAAAGTCAACATTTTTCTAACCTCTTAAAAAGGTGTTCAACAACCTCCCTGAGTACACATATTACCACTTAGTTTAAAAAAACCATAAATGCAACCTATTATTCCATTTAAATTTTGGTAATGTGACTTTTTTTATTTTTACAACTGTGATGGTTAATACTGAGTGTCAACTTGATTGGATTGAAGGATGCAAAGTACTGATTCTGGGTGTGTCTGTGAGGGTGCTGCCAAAGGAGATTAACATTTCAGTCAGTGGGCTGGGAAAGGCAGACCCACCCTTAATCTGGGTGGGCACCATCTAATCAGCTGCCAGCACAGCCAAAACAAAAAGCAGGTAGAAGAACATGAAAAGACTAGACTGGCTTAGCCTCCCAGCCTACATCTTGCTCCCATGCTGGATGCTTCCTGCCCTCGAACATCTCTCCAACTGCTTTAGCTTTTGCGGTCGGACTGGCTTCCTCGCTTCTCAGCTTACAGATGGCATATTGTGAGACCTTGTGATTGCATGAGTTAACACTCCTTAATAAGCTCCCCTTTATATGTATATCTATCCTATTAGTTCTGTCCCTCTAGAAAACCCTGACTAATACAACAAGATTATTCAATTTCGTCTGTTATAGATTGCATTATTGGTCGTAAACTTTCAAACTTGACTTTTTACAGGCACTTTGTCATGTAACTCTGCAGTTTGTCCCAATAAATGAGGCAGATAAATTTCCTGCTCTTTGATTTGGGCTCAGTCATGTGATTTTCTTTGGCCAACAGAAAAAGGTAAAAATGTCACTGCCCTAGTTCCAAGACTAGGCCTTAAGAGGCCTCATTTGCTTCTACATTCCTTCTTATGTTTCTATCATCCACATGAGAAAACTATCCCCAGGACAGCTTGCTAGTGCCAGAAAGAGGGTGATGGACATGTGAAGCAGAGCTACTCCAACTAATTCCAGCTAAACACTGTCATGTGAGCAAGCCCTGCCAAAATCTGCAGTGTCACCCTACCAAGCTAAGTTGAAAGCAGCTGGCCCATGGATACACAGGTGATAGATAATAAACGCATGTTATTTTATGCTGTTGAATTCTGGGATTTTTTTTAATTAAGCAAATACTAACAGATATATAATCCATGGGAACATATGTAGAATACTTCCTAAAAACAGACATTAAAATTTCATAAATTTTGATAATTTATTCACGAATTATTCATAAAATAAACGTGCTCAAAATACCAATAATGATTTCTAGAAGTCTGAGACCTAAAGTACATAATTTCTCTTTATGTATCAAAATATTAGCAAATACAGCAGTATCAAACCACAAATTTACAAAGACAAAAGATGATTAGACTTGACAAAAGATGATTGTAAACACTGGATACCTAAAACCACATAAGGGGATATGAGCTATATAACACATTCTTTTACTCTCTATACAGTTTTATCCCTACATAATAAAAACCAATGTCCCTGAACTATATACATTATATAGGTTCCCTTACTAAAATACCTTGTTAAACAACTTTATGTAATGCAATTAGCTGTTACAGAGGAAGTAAGGGGAGAGTATTTAGTCCCCTATTCTTTGCCCTTCCAAATCACTCCTTCCCCGTGGGAGAAAAAGGAACTTATCTAATTGATTCATCTGAGAAATGAGATTACATATACTCCATTGAGAAAACAGCATACTCCATTCAGGCCTTCTGGATTTCTTCTATTAAGAAATAATTGCCCACTTAGAGGGTACAACTGATCTACAATACGTGTAGTAACATTAGCAGGTAAAACATCTGAAGAAAACTTTGAACAAAAAAAGAGAAAGCATGGTTTGGCTGTGTCCCCACCCAAAGCTCATCTTGAAATCCCACATGTTGTGAGAGGGACCCATTCGGAGGTAACTGAAACATGGGGGCAAGTCTTTCCTGTGCTGTTCTCATGATAGTGAGTAAGTCTCACGAAATCTGATGGTTTTAAAAAAGGATGTTCCCCTGCACAAACCCTCTCTCTTTATCTGCTGCCATCCATGTAAGATATGACTTGCTCCTCCTTGCCTTCCACCATGATTGTGAGGCTTCCCCAGCCACATGGAACTGTAAGGCCAAGTAAACCTCTTTCATTTGTAAATCGCCCTGTGTTGAGTATGTCTTTATTAGCAGCAAGAAAACGGACTAATACAGCAAGGAAAGTTAAAAAAAAATAAAACTAAAATTAGCTGGGCACAGTGGTTCTGCCCTTAATCCCAACACTTTGGGAGGCTGAGGTGGGAGGACTGCTTGAGGCCAGGAGTTCCAGACTACCCTGGGCTACAAAGTAAGACCCTGTTTCTATAAAAAATTAAGAATTAAAAAATTGGCCGGACATGGCCATATGCACCTCTAATCCCAACTACTCAAGAGGCTAAGGCAGAAGCATCACTTGAGTCCAGAAGTTGACGTTGGACTCATGTGGATGACAGAGTGAGACCTTGTCTCAAAAAGAAAGAAAGAAGGGTCAGGGATGCAAAGAAAAAAAAATGGACACACTGAAATTAATATCCACAGACAACAAAAGATTTGCAGCTAAAACAAGAACAAGGTGCATCTTTTTCCCCAATATCCCTTCATGGTAACAAGGTGTATTTCAGCAAAGAACACTGAGAGAACACGAAAGAGTCAAGCTGGGAGTGGTGGCTCACACCTATAATCCCAGCATTCTAGGAGGCCAAGGCAGGTGGATCACTTGAAGTTAGGAGGTCAAGACCAGCCTGGCCAACAAGGCAAAACCCTGTCTCTACTAAAAATACAAAAATTACTCAGCTGTGGTGGTGCACACCTGTAATCCCAGCTACTCAAGAGGCTAAGGCATGAATGAGAATCACTCGAACCCAGGAGGCAGAGGTTGCAGTAAGCTGAGATGGCGCTATGCACCCTTTAGCTTAGGTGACAGAGCAAGACTATGTCTCAAAAAAAAAAAAGTCCTTGGAAATTAAAAATAATATAATAGAAATACAAAATTCTATAGGAGAGCTAAAAGATACAGAGGAATGCTTCCAACAAAAAAAGAATAAAGACAAAAAGAAAGAAAAGAAAATCAGAGGATTATCAATCTAGAAAGCTCAAAACATCTGAAAGAAAATGAGAAGTCCAGTAAGAGACAACTGAAAATGGAAGACAAAAAACTCCACAAAAAGCATACCAAAAACAACAAACACTAAGGCGCATATATCTTGAAATTTCAATACGTCGTAGATAAAGGAAAGATTCAAACTAAAAGTGTCCATGGAGAAAAGATGTCACATAAAAAAATTAAGCAATCACAATAACATTAATTTCTCAACAACACTAAGAAAAAAGTGGAATGATATCTTCAAAATTCTGGATCAAAATTATTTCCAACCTATAATGTTTTAGCCAGCCAAAGTAACGATTAATGTGGGCACTGAATAAAAATATGTTTATATATGCAAGGTTTCAAAAATGCTTCTCTCAAAAATCCAGTCAGAAAGCTACTGAAAAACACACTCCTCCAAATTAGGGAGTGAAAACAAAGGTGTGGCGTTAAGTAGCAGGGAATCCAAGACAGAAGGGAGGCAAAGGGAATTTCCAGAAGGACAGCTAACTGCTGTTCAAAATTAAGCAGGATGATCAGTCTCCCCAAGAGGTGTTTTTAAAGGAAGAAAAAGTGAAATCAACACAAATATTAAAATGTCTAAATATACTGCATAATTATTTGTACGTCTATTGGAAAATGCGGGGCTAAAATATTAATATACATGAAGAAAATTAGGCAAATGAAAAACAAGATAATTACTAACTCCAGGAAAACAAAAAGTATAAGAAAATACAATTACAGACACCATTAAATGGGAAAATAAATACTGATTTGGTCTAAAACCTGAGCATATCTATACTAGAAGTAAAATTCCTATCTTTTCTTAGAGACAATATCTAAAACATCAAATCAAAAATAGCACTAGAAAATTTTCTTTCAAGGGCCTCTTCATGCACAGAATTACATACATACTTCCCTTGATTTTCTAAGTCCTTTCTCTTTTGTACCCTTAGGAAATCACTAAAATTATTGATTCCCTTTTATATAATGCAGTGTGGAAATATGGAAGTAAATATAAGAAACATCTCAAATATTTTAAAGGGACTACCTGTGAAGAGGGATGAGGCAGGAAGGTATTGATTTAGCCACAGCTTAGGAGAACTATTTGACTTTTTTTATTTTTTATTTTTTTGAGACAGAGTCTCGCTCTCTGCCCAGGCTGGAGTGCAGTGGCGCAATCTCAGCTCACTGCAAGCTCCACCTCCCAGGTTCATGTCATTCTCCTGCCTCAGTCTCCTGAGCAGCTGGGAATACAGGTGCCTGCCACCACGCTTGGCTAATTTTTTTTTTTTATTTGTATTTTTAGTAGAGACGGGCTTTCACCGTGTTAGCCAGGATGGTCTCGATCTCCTGACCTCATGATCCACCCACCTTAGCCTCCCAAAGTGCTGGGATTACAGGCGTGAGCCACCGTGCCCAGTCAACTATTTGACTTTTTAAACCATATACATAAATTACTTTGATAAAAATTTTCAATTTCATATACTGCAGAGCTTGATGATTTGAACACTGGATAACTATTTCTAAAAAATTTTTAAAACAAAATAATGCATTCCTCAAAAAACAGACATGATCATTCTTTTACTTTAAAATTTGCCCCTAAAACTTGAAGGTCATTTGATTCCCCTTTTACGATGTCTTCTAAGTGACAATTAAATTTATCCACCGTTATGATTATGCTTGATTCAAATATCTTTTAAAAGTTCCAAGTAGTCAAGGGCTATGAGTAAACTCTAATCTAACTAAGAATTAGCACTATAAATGCCAGAATTCAGGAAAATGGGGTAGAAAAAAATGAGTATCTTCTCCTAAAAGAGATCACAGTACAGTACTTTATAGTAGAGAAGATAAGATATAAAGAAAAAACGATCCAGAAACATCTGTTTGTTAAATATTGTGTATGGAAATAAGTTACAAATACATCACAGTAGGCACTGTTACATTGATTCACTTCATTTCCCCCATCCTTCCCTCCTTAAAATACTGCAGTAAACAAGATCATACTCTCTCCAACATCATCATCATATCCCTCTTCCTCCTCAACCTTCAGGAAACTGTAAGAGTTCCTGGGATAGTAATTAACAATCATTACTGTCTGAAGAGAATGTAAATGTAAACCAGGGCTCCCTAGAACCACAACTGCCAAATATGGCTTGCAAGTTTGTAGGAAATAGAATTTTGCCTCCACCTTTCCACACATTAAAATTTTAAGGCCGGGCACGGTGGCTCAAACCTGTAATCCCAGCACTTTGGGAGGCCGAGGCGGGCAGATCACGAGGTTAGGAGATCGAGACCATCCTGGCTAACACGGTGAAGCCCTGTCTCTACTAAAAATACAAAAAATTAGCCGGGCGTGGTGGCCGGCGCCTGTAGTCCCAGCTACTCGGGAGGCTGAGGCAGGAGAATGGCGTAAACTCGGGAGGCGGAGCTTACAGTGAACCGAGATTGCGCCACTGCACTCCAGCCTGGGTGACAGAGTGAGACTCCATCTCAAAAAAAAAAAAAAAAATTAAATGTCAGGAATTTTTTTCTGATGATGATGATGATTAAGGTATGCTACACAAGTATTTATTTTAAAATATCACATTAGGCCCAAATAAAATGTGATCTTCTATATTCTAATGTTTACAAACACCACCAAGAGACTACAAAAAACAGGTTTATAAAGTCTAT
Organism: Colobus angolensis palliatus; assembly: GCF_000951035.1. Lineage (NCBI taxonomy): Eukaryota > Metazoa > Chordata > Mammalia > Primates > Cercopithecidae > Colobus > Colobus angolensis. The sequence goes on along the minus strand of NW_012115156.1, from coordinate 771,662 downwards.
AGATCAAAATGCAACCTCTAAATTTGTTAAATTTAATGTTTACAGTAACATAGTACAGCGCTGGAAAAATCTTACAACATTAATATTGACACATTATGTTCTTCTTGGTTGGATTACAAAAGAACTCTATGTAGAGCAAGAACTGTAACTCTGTACCTGCTTAAATTTCCTATTTTAAACTCAATATCACTTTTCTCATTCTGCATTTACATGCTCATATCATAATTGCAGCAACTATGACTAGGTTTTAAATTATGTTTTAACAATATTCCTAATATGATAATGAAAAGTAAGATTACAATAAGTGACTAGAATAAGTTAGCAGCTGCCCTGGAAACAACGAAGGTATCTAGTAACCCATTTAAGGATAAATTTTTTATTATAATACAAATGGAAAAAATACTTACCTCGACAATATTCCATTAAGATAAGGACTTCCCATACATTATCACTAATTGAATTAACAGCACAGTCCAAATAGCCCACAATATTTTTGTGACCAGATAGCTCTTTCTGGAAAGAAAAAAAAATAAAAACTGGAAAATGCACATTTTAGAGGTATAGAATTAGCAATGGTTTGAAGCCTAAACTAATGTAAAGAATTTCAAAAGGCAAGAATTAAACATGAGTATAAAATCTAACATATGTCAACCAAGGAAAGGCTTCTATGGTTTCAATAAAGTTTACCTGCATGTGACTGTAATTTTCTAACAGACAAATACGAAAATTATTTTTAAATTCAACTATGAAAATGGTTCATTCAAAAGTAATAGTTCCCAAAAGTGTACAAAGAACTTGAGAATAAAATATTAGAACTTTTAATATTTGATTCTATCTAAAAAATAAAAGAACTAAGCTCCAATATTTATTAACAATTACATTCTCATTTGTTGTGCCTGCAACATATTGCAATTTATGTGTAGCTATTACATGAATTTATAGATACATGCACTTTTAACTAAATAACCTATAAAAATGAACAAGTGGCTAAAAAGATTTCTAAAAAGAAACCATAAAGATAATGCTAATACATATATACGGAAATGGCCGGGCGCGGTGGCTCAAGCCTGTAATCCCAGCACTTTGGGAGGCCGAGACGGGCGGATCATGAGGTCAGGAGATCGAGACCATCCTGGCTAACACAGTGAAACCCCGTCTCTACTAAAAAATACAAAAAACTAGCCGGGCGTGGTGGCGGGCGCCTGTAGTCCCAGCTACTCAGGAGGCTGAGGCAGGAGAATGGCGTGAACCTGGGAGGCGGAGCTTGCAGTGAGCTGAGATCCGGCCACTGCACTCCAGCCTGGGCGACAGAGCAAGACTCCGTCTCAAAAAAAAAACAAATATACGGAAATAAGAAAATGAAAAATCTGAAACTTTTGCATCTTTAACAAGATAGTCATCAGTATACAATGAGGTTAAGAATAATAATCTACTCTGCTCTCCTGAGAAATTTAAAAACAACTATTAAAAATATTATTCAAAATAAATTTACATCAACTATCATTAGCAACAAACCTAGTTTTAACTATGCAATGTAATTTGAAGTAAGGGCTAAGGGCTACTGAACATGGGAATTATTTATAAGGAAGTATATATAATGGGAATGAATCATCAAAAAAGTTGACAGACCACCATTCTAAAGAACTAATCTCCCTAAAAAAATGTTCAAAAGCATAAGATTTGAGTGTGCTGCTCCTCATATATCTCTCAAAATCATACAAATTCTATTGAAAGGAAGAGAGTAGTCTTGTACAATAGTACAAGACTATAGTATCTCGGCTGGAGTTAGAGAACTTAGTCTAAGCTTCTCCATTATCTTGAGGTAAATCTTTTTACCCTTCTAGCTAATAGCCTTACTTTTAAAAAAGTAAATGCCAAAGCCTAATCATCTCTAATCTAGCTAAGGAATAGAGAAAATAAAAGCAGAATTCAAAAAAGTCAGATTGTGCAAATGCACTTATTTGCTAACAAAAGGGATTGTAATATGTGTTAGTAAAGATGTTGATACAAAATAAGAAATCCCCCTCTTAGCAGGTGGATAAGTAGGACTGACATTAATAACAAGTGTTGGCAAGAACGTGGAAAAACACTTTCCTTAGAACATAAAATGGTTCAGCTGCCATGGAAAATAGTCAACATAAACTACATATGACCCAGTAATTCCACTCCTAGGTACATACGCAAAACAACTGAAACAACCAGGCACTCAAGCAAATAGATGTATGCATATATTCATGGCAGTATTAATTATAATACCCAAAAGACAGAAACAGCCCAAATGCTCATCAAATAATTTTTTTAAACTGCATCAACAGATGAATGATAAATTGTGTTACAGACATATAACGGGGTATTATTCAGCCATAAAAAATAAAAATACTATAATTCTGTGAACTTCACCTCAACAATCTTCAAATATACATATGCACCTGTGTGTGTGTTTGTGTGTAAGCACTCAAAAAACCATGGAGAAAAAGAAAAGAGGATGAAGAGGAGGGGAGAAATGAGAGGACAAGGAATAAGAATAAGAACAAGAAACCATCCAGAGCACTGAGCATATGCAATTCTAGAAAAGAAGGAAATTTTTATTCTATTTTTTTTTTTTTTTTACTACTTAGGCTAGTTAAGTTAGAGTCACTGAAGTTTTTAATGTCCTATTAAAATATTTTTCACTTTTCCTAATATTTAAAAAGAAGTTTTCCCTTGTTGAAAGATGTCTTGCTATTAGAGTTCACAGAAAAACAATCAACGTTAGAGCATGATATTAAAAGCAAAAAAGAAAACTAACTGCTGTTTGTGAATGAAAACACATACAGTGAATGCACAGGAATAGTAAACACAGAATTCAGACAGCAGGATTTTTTTGGATAAGGAGAATAGCAAAGGTGTACCTCATTTTATTGTGCTACATTTTTTAAAGTGGTACTTTGCTTTATATGCTCTGCAGATACTGCATATTATACAAATTAAAGGTTTGTGGCAATCCTGCATAGAGCAAGTTTATAGGCACCATTTTCCCAATAGCATGTGCTCAGTTTGTGTCTCTGTCATATTTTGGTAATCCTCACACTATTTCAAACTTTGCCATTATTGTAACAACAGTTATGATAATCTGTGATCAGTGATGGTTGATATTATTCTAATTGTTTCATGGCAATACAAACTGTGTCCATATAACACAGTGAACTTAATCAATAAATGTTATATGTGTTCTACTGTTCCACCGGCTAGCCATTCCTCAGGCTCCCTCTCCTTGGGGTTTCCTACGTCATAAAATACAACAATACTAAAGTCCCACAACTCTTGTTTTAATCAAAAGCTAGAAATAGTTAAGCTTAGTGAGAAAGGCACATGGAAAGCCAAAGAAGGGCAACATTTAAGCTTTTTATTACACCAGTCAGCCAAATTTTGAATGCAAAGGAAAAATTCTTGAAGGAAGTTAAAAGTGCTACTCCCATGGACACACAAATGGTAAAAAAGCAAAACAGCCTTATTGCTGACATGGAGAAAGTTTCAATGGTCTAGACAGAAGATCAAACCAACCGCTACATTCCCTAAAGCCAAAGCTTTAACCTAGAGCAATGCCCCAACTGCCTTCAACTCTATCAAGGCTGAAGAAGTAAGGAAAGCTGCAGAAGAAGAGTTTGAAGCTAGCAGAGGTTCGTTCATGAGGTTTAAGGAAAGAAGCCATTTCCAGCACATATTAAGTACAAAGTAAAGCAGGAAATGCAACAAGTTATTCAGAAGATTTAACTAAGATAATTGATGAAGGAGGCTACACTAAACAATAGATTTTCAATGTAGACAAAACAGCCTTCTATCGGAAGAAGATGCCATCTAGGATTTTTAGAACTAAAGAGAAGAAATCAATGCCTGGCTTGAAAGTTTCAAAGGACAGACTAACTCTCTTGTTAAGGGCAAATGCAACTGGTGACTTTAAGTTGAAACCAATGCTTACTTGCCATTCCAAAACTGCTAGGCCCTAAAGAACTATGGTAAACCTACTCTGTTCTCTATAAATAAAACAACAAAGCCTGAATGATATCACGTCTGTTTCCAGCATGGTTTACTGAATATTTTAAGCCCACTGTTGAAATCTACTGCTCAGAAAAAAAGATTCCTTTTAAAATATTACTGCTCACTGACAATGCACCTAGTCACCCATGAGCTCTGACGGAAATGTACAAAAAAATTAATACTGATGGCTGGGCGCAGTGGCTCTTGCCTATAATCCTAGCACTCTGGGAGTCCAAGTGGGACAGATAACTTAAACTCAGGAGTTCACGATCAGCCTGAGCAACATGGTGAAACCCCATCTCTACTAAAAATACAAAAAAATTAGCCAGGTGTGGTGGCACCTGCCTATGGCCCCAGCTCCTCAGGAGGCTGGGGCATTAGAATCACTTGAACCCAGGAAGCTAAGGTTGCAGTGAGCCAAGATCACATGACCACACTGCAGCCCTGGACAACAAAGCAAGACTTCATCTCAAAAAAAAAGAAAGAAAGAAATTAATATTGTTTTCATGCCTGCTAACACAACATCCATTCTGCAGCCCATGAGTCAAGGAGTAATTTTAACTTTCAAGTCTTATTATTAAAAAATATATTTCTTTAAGACTATAGCTGCCATAAATAATGACTTATCTGATGGATCTGGGCAAAGTATATTAAAAATCTTCTGGAAAGGATTCACCATTCTAGATGCCATTACAAACATTCATGATTCATAGGAGGAAGTCAAAATATCAACATTAACAAGAGTTTGGAAGAGGCTGATTCCAATCCTCACGAATGATGCTGAGTAATTCATGACTTTAGTGAAGGAAGTAAGTGCAGACATGGTAGAAATGCAAAAAAAAAAAAAAAAAAAAAACCTAGAATTAAGTGGAGCCTGAAGATCTGACTGACTGAATTGCTGTGAAATGAGGAGCTGCTTCTTATGAATGAGCAAAGACAGTGGTCTCTTGAGATGGAATCTACTTCCTGGTGAAGATACTGAGAACACTGCTGAAATAACAAAGGATTTAAGAATATTACACAAACATGGTTAACAAAGCAGTGGCAAGATTTGACAGGATTGCCTCCAATTCTGAAAGAAGTCCTACTGTGAATAAAGTGCTATCAACCAGTATTGCATGCTACAGAAAAAGCTTTCATGAAAGGAAAAGTCAACTGATGTGGCAATCTTCACTGTTGTTTAAAATCCACTTACACCCAGTGTTCCATTATTGGAACACTAAGCATGTGGGAGTTATTTATATCCTATTGCTCAAGGTCATCGCCAAGGTCTGATTTTTCACTCATGCAAAAATTCAAAAAATTGCAACCTCCAGCATAAATAGGTTAAGAAATTTCCACAGCTACCCCGCCCCTTCCTTCAGCAGCCACTACCCTGATCAGTCAGCAGCCTTCAACATCAAAGCAAGACCCTCTACCAGCAAAAAGAAAGCACTTTGCTGAAGGCTCCAGTGATCATCAGTTGTTTTTTAACAACATTTTTAAATTAAGGTATATACAATTTTTTAAGGCATAATGCTATTGTACATTTTATAGACTACAGTGTAGTGTTGTGGTGTTATGATACTATATTGGTTTTTGTCCACAGTTCCTGGTTCATAACTCCCAAAGCCCTAGTCACAGTCTTTTGTCATAATGTTGGGTGTCTTAGGCCCCAGGAAGTAGAAACTTTCTCCTGCCCTCCTTTCACCTGCCCCAAGGCAGGACTCTAATCGTTCCCCATCTTTCTGATTGTGGGTCTTAAAAACCTCCCCAGAGAGAGTCCTGCACTATACCCTAGGGGAAGGAATGCTGACATCATGAAGCTTCCATAAAAACTCAAGAGGACTGGGTTCAGGGAGCTTCCAGATAGCTGAATATATGAGGGTTCCTGGAGGGAGGTGTGCCCAGGGAGGCAAAGAAGCTCTGTACCCCTTCCTCCATACCTCATACTCTATGCATCACTTCATTTGTACCCTTTGCAATATCCTTTAAAATAAACCACTAATCATAAGTGTTTCCCTGAGTACTGTGAGTCACTTCAGCCAATTAATAGAACCTAAAGAGCAGGTGGTAGGAACCGCAACTTTAAGTTAGAAGGTGAAAGCTGGAAGACTCAGCAAGTCTGCTCTTCCATCTTCTCCTTCCTGCTTTATTCTAGCCATGCTGGCAGCTGATTAGATGGTGCCCACCCAGACTGAGGATGGGTCTGCTCTTGTGCTACCTGGGGAATGCAATAAGGAGATACTCTTAAGCAAGGAGCCTCTTTACCCCTAGGGCTGACTCTGGAACTGTGTGAGGTGCTGCTGGATTCTACTGCACACTTGGACAGTGCACTAGGAACAGATCTTAATTGACCAACAAGGAGTTACTTGGTTTACAGACAGCAGTTCCAAAGTGAATGGACAACATTCCATTTGGATGGCTGCTACTTTCATCAAAGAAGGTAAAAACATATCAGCAAGGTGGGCTGAACTGCATGCAGTTTTTTTTTTTTTTTACTTTTTATTTTTTAACAGTAATGGCAGAACTGAACAGTGGTGGAAGCCCCTGTGTTTGAGTTTTTTTACTGACTCACAGGCAGTGATCAGTGGCCTGGCCACACAACCTATGGAAATTTGAGGGGTGCATTAAAGTAGAACAAGTCAGTGCCCATCAGAAGAACTCCCTTCCAGATTGGGAAAGTGATTGGAATCAGCAAGCAGGTCTGTCCATGTGCTCCCTGGAGGTGGCCATCTGGGTCTATGAAATGAGCGTACATAGGGGTACCGCAGCAGTGCAGGATGAATAAAGACGTGTTCTTTTTGCAACCTCACAGGCACATAATGCCAGTAAGAACTGTTCTAAGTGTCAGCAAGACAGACAGACTACCGATGGCTATGGATGAGATTCCCTGATAGGAAGGCCCTCAACATAGCTGGCAAGTGAGACTGATGCTGGTAGCCCTCGGGGGGCTACGAATAGGTCTTGACAGGAATAGACATTGACTCTGGACTGGGCTTTGCTTATGCAATGGAAGATAAAAATGCTCAGAACGCCATTAAAAAAAACAAACAAAAACAAACAAACAAAAACCAAAACAAAAGACAGTGTATAGAATTAGAGGGCCAACTATCATTTCTTCAGACCAAGGAACACAATGTACAGTCCATAATGTGCAACAATGGGGCAGAGAAAGGTCCTCCACAGAGTAATAGTTTGATATAGAAGAACAGGGAACTGAAACACTGATCTAAAATGGGGAGATAAAAACTGTAACCATAACTTTTGTATGCACTGGGAAGCCAAAAAAAATTGTGTGACTTGCTTCCTTGCAACATTCACTTTATTGTAGTGGTCTGGAACCAAACTCACATCTCCAAGGTATGCCTATACAGGGATACAGTTGAGGAGGAACACACAGAAGGCTCCAATAGTATTTGCAGAGTTTAATTTCTTAATCCGGATGGTGAGTAAGCTTGGTGTTTACTATATAACTCTGTAAATATTTCTATCCTGAAAATACTCCACAATTAAAATGTATTTAAGAACAAAAAAGAAAGAAAGCAGAGTAGCTTTAAAGTATACAAGATGATGTGTGTAGGTTACATGCAAATACTACATTTTACATAAGGACCTTGAGCATTCTCAGATTTGAGCATCTGCAGAGTTTAGTATCTGCAGTGGGTCCTGGCACTAAATCCCCATAGAAGACCAAGGGACGACTATACTACAAATCACCAGATTATCTTCTAATTTAATGATCTTTAAAGATTATTATAAATAAGCAGCTTGCCTAATAGCTGGTTAATGTTATAGAAAACAAAACAGGCCAGGCACGGTGGCTCACGCCTGTAATCCCAACAGTTTGGGAAACCAAGGCAAGTAGATCACTTGAGGTCAGGAGTTCAAGCCCAGCCTGCCCAACATGATAAAACCCTGTCTCTACTAAAAGTACAAAAATTAGCCAGGTATGGTGATGGGCACCTGTAATCCTGGCTACTTGGGAGTCTGAGGCATGAGAATTGCTTGAACCTGGGAAGTAGAGGTTGCAGCGAGCTGAGATCACGCCACTGCACTCCAGCCTGGGTGACAGGGCAAGACTCAATCTCAAGAAAAAAAAAAAAAAACTTGCCAAATTTCTGAAAGAGAATTACTCTTTCACTTACCATAATTGTAATTTCCCTTTTACAAACATTGAGGTCTGGCATGTTATTGACATACATTCGCTTCAATGCACATCGGATTCCACCGTGAGTACGCACGAGGAAAACTGTGGAGAATCCACCTAGAAAAACAAAGCACCAATTAATTTAAAAGAAACAGAAACAAATGTCAAAATCATGTAATATAATTGTAGAGCTTAATATTGGACAAAAATAAACAATGACTGTACCCAAGACAAAAACAAGTGCAATAAGCCACTAGTAGATTAAATGCCAAAACAGTGGCTTCCTAAGTCAATCATGAAGTAGTACTTAGAGGAAAACATGCTTCTCAAATAAAGATGCTTCCTCTTAAAGTCTAAAATTTCACCTTTTGCACTAGAATACCTCTCATGTAGTATGATGAAAAATGTCACAATTATGTTACTAAAGTTTGGTATATACAAGTGATTGCCTACGTATTAGAATGTCCCTTCTTGGATAACAAAACACTGATGTTCTTTAATATAAGACATCAATGGGATCAGATAGGTGCTTCCCTCCTCCAGTTCCAGAAGATCAATCAATACTGTTCTAAGCCCATCACAGGAATCTCATTTCCCCTTATCAGTAACTGATTTAGGATTGGGTATGTAACTAGTTCTCGCTAAATGAATATGTAAAGTCAGCCCGAGTTGCAGGGAATGATTTTCCACAGATAAAAGAGACTGGTAGAGAAGGCTCTGCTATTTTGCTTTTTAATTTTGTTGCCTATGATGTTTAGACCTAAAGAAGTCATCTATGGCCATAATGGAAGAAAGAATCAGAAAGAAAAAGATCCAAAACACAGACATTTGGCTTACTGAATCAGCCAACTCTGGAACCACCTCCCTCTAGAACTCACATAGTAAATGTCTTCATTACTTAAGCCATGGTTTACACGGAAATTCTGTTTTTTGGGTTTTTTTGGTTTTTGTTTGTGAGAGGGAGTTTCACTCTTGTTGCCCAGGCTGGAGTGCAGTGGCACAATCTCGGCTCACCGCAAACCCCGCCTCCCAGGTTCAAGCGACTCTTCTGCCTCAGCCTCCCAAGCAGCTGGGATTACAGGTGCCTGCCACCACACCTGACTAATTTTTTGTATTTTTGTAGAGACAAGGCTTTGCTATGTTGGCCAGGCTGCTGGTCATGAACTCCTGATCTCAAGATCCGCCCGCCTTGGCCTCCCAAAGTGCTGGAATTACAGGTGTGAGCCACAGCACCTGGCCGGAAATTCTGTTAACTGCAGCTGAGAAAGCATCTTATCTGAAGCACTAAGTAGGTATTGTAAAGAACAATTCTGTCATATCTAAACAAAGATTTCCACATGAAGTTTTTTAAATTTATCTTGACACAGAATATGCTATTGCTTAATTATTTTTTAAAAAATGGTGTATCACTTGCATTAATTTGATAGCCTTTAAAAAGCAGCATCCTGAGCAATAAGTCACCTGCACTCAGGTCAATACAAGTTGTAAAAGGAAAAAAAACCTAATAGAAATACATAATAGGGGAAAAGAGCTCTGATAAGATTTGGCTGTGTCCCCAGCGAAATCTCACTTTGAACTGTAATAATCTCCACATGTCAAGGGCAGAGCCTGCTGGTAATAATTAAAACAAGGGGGCAGATTCCCTCAGACTGTTCTTGCGGTCGTGAATAACCCCAAGATCTAATGGTTTTATAAACAGGAGTTCCCCTGCATAAGCTCTCTTGCCTGCCACCATGTAAGATGTAACTCTGCTCCTCATTCACCTTCTGCCATGATTGTGAGGCCTCCCCAGCCACATGGAACTGTGAGTTTACTAAATCTCTTTCCTTTATAAATTAGCCAGTCTCAGGTATGTCTTTATTACCAGCATGAGAACAGACTAATACAAGCTCCTAGGAAACTCCAGAATCAGTACATACTCTTTCCAGATTCTCTACATCTTCCATGTCCAGTTATAAGAAACTATACAATTTTCCATTTTGTAGATCTGGATTTCCACATATATAGTGTTAGGGAAATCAAATCAACCACCCACAAGGTAGTTCTAGGAATAAATCAGATGATGACGATGTTTGGGAAAGGTACTTTATGTAAAATCTCTAACAATGCAGGGCACTACTTTAAAAGAAACTCACTTAGCACTAATTTCATATGTAAACATTAACAAGCCAGAAAGTAAAAGATGTAATAGAAAGGGCCACTTAAACTACCATAATTTTATTTGGTTACAAAAACTAAGGAAAATGTGGAAAGAAAGAATTTATCTAGATAAGGAGGTGGTACAAGTACAGCTGAGAGAAATCATTTAAATAGCATTTGTTTTGAGACATTTATCTATCTAGGTCTAGATTATTTCCCTAAAACAATGCTTTCCCAAACGTAGCTTTGCATCAGAATTGCCTGAGGTGGTCTGTGTATGAATTTATCTTGAACAGTTTCCAAATTCTAGCCCCAAGTCTGAATCAGTAGGTCTAAATGGTGACCCCATGTATATATTTATATAGATATACAGATATAACTATATATATATAGAGAGAAAGAGCACTAAAAATCTGCCTACTTGTTATACTATTACACTTTTGTATATGTTTTAAATTGTTTATTAGATGGAAGGATGAAAAGAATTCCCCTAAATGGTTCTGATGCACAACCAAGTTATGTAGTCACTGAACCAAGTTCCCAGAGGAACCATGGATCCTATATACCTATTCTTATCCTCCCACAGAACAATGTGATTTTATCCCTGTGAATCAGAGAAATGAGAAAAAAAAGTATCAAGTAGGTTTTCTTCACAAAAACCATTCTCAAAATGAAAGTTTTCCAATTCTACTAACCCTAATTTAGACAGATCTTATCAAATGTTAAGTTTTCTGAATACAGAAAATACGTTCAACTTCAAGAAAGGATTTCTACCTAAACAAGGTAAACAGTGATCGTTAATTGTATCTACTTTGAGAATAAAATGTAATAAATATTTATGCTTTCCCCAGTACTATCTTTTCAAGAATTTTCCGATAAGCTAATATTATTTCTGTTTGAAGAATGCACTTACGGAGAGGTAACCAGTTAGAACACTATAGTAGTCCAAGAGAGGAGTGTAATACTTGCCACCAATCTATAGCTTATCAAATTCTTAAGTATTTATTTTTCCTCACAGAACTCTTTCATGACCAACCCAATTTCACATTCATCACTCACTCAGGTACTTCTATCTAGAATTTGACTATATTATCATGTACTTCAGTTTTCCACAAATTTCTGTACATAAATCATAAGATTATTGGCAGTAACCACAGACTCTATATATATATGTACAATTTAATACTGTAAAGCACAGTTGTTATATTAATGCTAAATTGTATAATTCCAAACATGTAATTATGAGAGTATTATGGGCATTCTAAATGTTCTCAAAAGACCATAAAAGCAAAATTATGACAGATATTGATCTGATGAAATAAAATGGGAAATTGGTATCTTTTGCACTCTATAAACTATACAAATTGTATAACTAAATATAGAAGTTTCATTCATAGGCGTATTCTTTAAAGAGCAGTAATTCTCAGCCTCCTCCAGCTTTTTTCAAGGGTAGGATGTAAGATTTACACATGAAATAATTTCACAGGACACCTAATTGAAATCTTACCTCTGGTCTCCACACACACACACAAAAACGTAACCAGATTAAAATGAAAGAGTAGCTTTGTTAAGCCAATCTAAATTTGTTTCAACTAAGAAGAATCATAACGGACAATTCTCCATCTAATCCCAAGTGCCAGCCACCCAGGATATCTCTCAATTTTTATACACTGTAGTACGGTAATAATAAAATAAGGACAACACAGTTTACACTCACTTGGAAAGCACTGCTCTAGAGATGCCAGGTCTCTGTAGTAACTATATATGAACATATGGCATATACTGCTACAGACTAACTTCTCCTTCTGGTAAGCCATTATTTATTGCTTCTATTAAGCAATTATTTCTCCTTGCTTTAATTTGTCATTTCCATGCTTTAATTAAAACATTTTAATTTACTGATGCTATACATATTTGTAACTCTCCACAAATTCATTTAAAAAGATAACACAAAAGAATGAAAAGTGATAAAGCTAACGTATCTATCCTTCGTATCTTTCCCACAGTTCCTCTCAACTAGAGGTACCCAAAGGAGTAGAAATTGATCAATAACAAAATAATCCTTAAAACAGGGCTAAGTAGTTCACCGGCAAATAGGAAAACTGACTTAAGGTCAGTCAGACCTGTTGATTCGCTACCCCATTCCCCACAGACAGGCCAACACTCGCCCCTACGCAGTATTAATTAAACTAGCAGTATATATGAGACATCAGGAAACATTTGGGGGCATGGGAATAGAAGAAAGGTGAGTGTAGTCCTGAATAAAAAAAAAAAAAAAAAAGAATTAAGTAAATGCCTACTGAAAAGAGAACCCCCCCCCCACACCTGAACTCAAGACCACTGTTCAGCTACAAGAACACTGGCAGCGAGACATACTCACAAACAGAAATTGGAGAAAAAAAATTTTTTTCTGGGAAACAGGAAAAAACATACAGATAATGAAATGTGGGAGTCATAGAATTTAAAAGTGGCTTTCTGCATCGTCACCCTAAAGTGAAGCCCCAAGTCACGAAACTTGTCCCATTTACACAAATCGTTTCCATCATCATCACTTTAGAACTTCACTCTTAAAGATGATCAGACGTTCAAAGAAACCCTTTAACATGACAAGAGATTAAAAAAAGCAAACAGAAAAAAAGAACTTTGAAGAGGTGCTGGGAGCTAAAGAAATCATCCAAAGAATCTATAAATATTCTTAAGAGTAGAAGAAAGACATTGCAGTCATGAAATAAGAGCAGAGTTCTGTAAAAGGGATATTTGGAGAATGAGAAATTACTTTTACAAAATAGAATAAAGAAATCAAAAGTTAAAGCTTCAACAGAGGAGCTAGAAGATAAAATTAAGGAAATATTCCACAATTTTTTCAAAGGATAAAAGACTGGAATATTAAAAAACCAGTTCAGGCTGGGCATGGTGGCTCACGCCTGTAATCCCAGCACTTTGGGAGGCCAAGGTGGAAGGATCACCTGAGGTCAGGAATTCGAGACCAGTTTCACCAACACGGTGAAACCCCATCTCTACTAAAAATACAAAAATTAACTAGGTGTGGTGGCACATGTCTGTAAACCCACTACTTGGGAGGCTGAGGCAAAAGAACTGCTTGAACCCAGGAGGCAGAGGTTGCAGTGAGCCATGATCGGGCCATTGCACTCCAGCCTGGGCAACGAGAGTGAAACTCCGTCTCAGAAAAAAAAAGTCCAGTAGATCTAGTATCTAAGCAACAGACACTTCAGAAAAAGAAAAGAGAAAATGAGGGGGGAAAATGTATCAAAGATATAATACACACACACACATCAAACTTGAAGTTCATCGGTTTCCACATGAAAAGGGCTCACCAAGCAAATACCCAGCACACAGAACAAAAAGATCCACATCAAGGCTCATCGTCATGAAATTTTGGAAGGCTCAAGATAAAAAGAAAATCCTAAAAGTTACCAGAAGAAAAAGATTGCATATTTCCCTTAGAATGGTTTCAGCCCTATATCCATACCCAGTCATCTCACAAAGCAATGGATGAATGTGTAAGCACAAGTAAGCTAATACTATTATTAAGTGGGCATATGATATACTGACGGCATTTTACCAAATACTTCCTTGCTAAATTTCTAAATTTCAGTTAGACTAAAATTAGCCTAAAAACTTTTAAAGTTGCTTCAAGATTTCTCCATTTTCACAGTCATTATAGTAAGTTAACCAACATAAGGTAATTGTACAATAATATTAATAATGCCAGTAAGCCTATAAACTCAGATGCCTGTAAGGCCAGGCGTGTAATGTAAACAAGTAAACTGGGACAGTGCCCTGAGACAATGGAGGGTAGGGGGGCTGTGATGAACTGCATTAGCACATGCCCTGTGTAAAGGCTACAGCAACTAATGCCATTTGGTTGATGTCATGTAAGAATGAGGGCCTACTGTTTCTCTATTTTTATTAGATGACAAAAAAAAGACCTAGATATTACATACTGGGCAAGACTGAGTATTGTAAAATCATTTCAAAGAAGTGACCAACAAGAAATGAAAGGATTTTGTCCCTTACATTAACAGTGAATATTATGGGGGTTGGAGGTTTTGAAGCAATAAGCACTTCTATGTATAATGCCTGGTAAGTGAGTAGGCACACAATACTATTTATTGAATGGATGAATCAATGAAAGATGGAAAAAAATGTTCCGCTAAATTTCTTCTTGGAATCCAGCATATCAAGGGGAAGGGGGAAGCAAGGCTTTTGGAGTCAGACATAAAAGTAAATACTAACTCCACCATTACTAATTCTGTGACCAAAAGCAAATTAATTTCTGAGCTCCAGTTTCCTTATCCATTCAGCAGAGATAATAAGGTCTCCTCACGGGACTATTCTAAAGAATAAATGAGATTCTATATGCAAAGCACTAGTACAGTTCATTTCATAAACAGCAGCTTTTGTAACTACTACTAATACTATCAGTAGTATTAGGCTGCTGCTATTACTACTTGGCCAGGCATGGTGGCTCACACCTGTAATCCTAGCACTTTGGGAGGCCAAGGAGGGTGGATCGCCTGAGCTCAAGAGTTCCAGACCAGCCTGGGCAACATGGTAAAACCTTGTCTCTACTAAAACTACAAAAAAATGAGCAGTCATGGTGGCATGCACTTGTAATACCAGCAACTCGGGGTGGCTGAGGCACAAGAATCGCTTGATCCTAGGAGACAGAGGTTGCCGTGAGCTGACATCACACCACTGCACTCCAGCCTGTGTGACAGAGCAAGACTCTGTCTCAGAAAGAAAGAAAAAGAAAAAAAAAAAACACTGCTTCATCTTATGAAGGTTAGAGTTAAACTACACATTCTAAAAAAGAAGACTGGAAACTAATACATTGCTTGACAAACAAGCTAATATAAAGACAGTAAAATTCAAGGAGACTATACTTACCTGCTTCACCATGCCCAAGTCATACGTGCATAAAAGTATAAACAGAAGTACAAAATAAGTTATTCAAACCTCAAATCAGCTTATAAAATACTTTTTTAAAGAACTGGAAATGTGAGGTGTTAAATGAAGGCTAAGATCATCTCTTTTTTCCAACACCATTTGAGAAATGCAAATCAAAACCACAATGAGATACCATCTCATGCCAGTTAGAAAGTCAGGAAACAACAGATGCTGGAGAGGATGTGGAGAAATAGGAACGCGTTTACACTGTTGGTGGGAGTGTAAATTAGTTCAACCATTGTGGAAGACAGTGTGGCAATTCCTCTGGATCTAGAACTATAAATACCATTTGATCCAGCAATCCTGAAGGATTATATGTATTATAATGAGTATATAACCTCAGCAAACCACCATGGCATGTGTATAAATATGTAACAAATCTGCACGTTATGCACATGTACCCCAGAGCTTAAATTCAAAAAAAAAAAAAAATTCACCTCTTTTTTTAAACACCATAATTCACCTCTATGTTTTGGCTTCATGTGCCTAATGGAATAGCAATTCAATATAGCCACTCAAAATAAGATCTAAATGAATGCCTCCCCCATCCATTTTAGGGAGGAAAAGCCCTAAAATTGTATTATGTTTATTAAAAGCATCACTCTGACTCTATTACCATAATATGAGAAAAAATATATGTCTTTGTTCCTAGTTTCTGGTACAGAACTTCAGAACCACTTAGAATTCCCTAGTAGACATTTCTTTGTTATGCTAAGAGGTTAAGTCATCATGGGGCCCTACATAGCTTCAGAATGGGGCTGATCATCAGAAAACCAACTAGAGGTTAGAAAGATTAGATTAGAGGGTTGGAACTTTCAGCCTCTCCCTTCCCTTTCCCCCCGCCCCCTACCTCTCTGGATAGGAGAGAGACTAGAGATTGAGTTCAATCATACGGCCAATGATTTAATCAATCGTGCTTATTTTGTGAGACCTCAATAAAAACTCTGAATATGAGGTTCAGAGTTTCCTGGTTGGTGAACATACTGCTGTACTGGCAGAGTGGTGTACCTGGCATGAGGATAAAAACTTCTGCACTCAGCACCCTTCCAGACCTTGTGCTACGTACGTACCTGTTTTCGTTCATTCGTGTCCCTTCTAATAGAAGAGTAATTGTAAGCATAGCACTTTCCTCAGTTCTGCGGGTCACTGTAGCAAATTATCAAACCCAAAGGGAACCCCCAAATTTGTAGTCAAGTTTATCAGAAGTACAGATGACCCCCAAGACTTAGAGCTGGTGTTTGAAGGGGGGTAGTCTTGTTGGACTATGTCCCTTAACCTGTGGAGTCTGTGCTAACTTTGAACAGTTAAGTGTTAGAATTGAATGGAATTGTTGGATACTCAGTTGTGTCAGAGAATTGTTTTTGGAACACAGCTATCTACTCAGGAATAAGTTATGTGTGTATTATATCTTCTGCTTAGGAAGATGAGAAGTATGCATTCAACTACCAATTAAGAAGCTTTAAATCTATCCATTATTCAAAACTGATTGTCAAGAAGCCAAACGGTCCTCAAAATCAGTACCAAATATTTCAGAGACATGTAATACTGAATTAATGAGTACTTGATAAATTTTTAAATATTTGTGTGTCCATACAATTAGACTTCCTTTCAGGTTGTACCGCATTTCTTGAAAACACAAATTCCTGTCCAGACCACATAGCTGACTATCAATATGTCTCTTCTGCTATGTGTTAAGCAACTTGAGAAGGGCTTCATACAATAGTAAATACACAATGAATAATCAATGTTCGTGGAGGATGGAAACTTTTAAAAAAGCATTAACGACTAAAGTGACATGATGTGTACAGATTGCTTTCACGTAGTTGAGCACCAACAACAAACATGTTTTACAGTTGTTTCTTTGAAACTGGAATTAACCTCCTCTGATTTCCCATAAGAAAAAGGAGTTTTTTAAATGCTTTATTTTAATTAACATAAACTAATTTCTTTGACATGACAAGTAAAAGTGATCGATTCATTACAAGAAATTAATTTAGTCCAGCATAATTTGCACTTAGTGAACATCTCTCAGGTCTTAAACAGTACTTTATTTGCAAAGAACTGAAAATCGACCTTGGAAGAAGTCAAATAAAAGTAGATACTATTAAATGCTTTTTGTAACTGTAGTTTTCCATGCATTTGCTTGCCCAATTAGTCATTCCCAAAAATGACAAGACACTGTTAGTGAAATTGGGAGAAAGAGTATCAAAGTGTGTAGAAAAACATGAGTAAAATATTTAAAAATTGATTCCCCAAGGATCATCAATGTATGCTAAAATCATAGATGAAAGGTTAATAAACAGGATATTCATATAGTACCCAAGTATGAAAGGAAAAAAATCACTTTCCAAGGGAGAGATCTGGTAGTCACTAACACTGGGACAAACTGACATTATGTTTCTTAACATGTGATGCAGTATAAAGTACACAGCATCGCCTATGAAGTACCCTTGCCAAAAAACCTTTAGCCTGAAAAAACCTTGAGGTTTAACTTCACATTACCAAAAACATACAGGAGCCAGAATGAGGAAAATGATTACAGAAAGAAGAAATCAGACAAAGCCAGATGTGGAACACTATACAAGATAACTAGACAAAGAGTCAATGTGACCCATTTTTTAGAGCGAGTGAGGGTTATTCTATGCAATACATAATCCTTGACTGAATTCCAGTTTCAAAGAAACAACTGTAAAACATGTTTGTTGTTGGTGCTCAACTACGTGAAAGCAATCTGTACACATCATGTCACTTTAGTCGTTAATGCTTTTTTAAAAGTTTCCATCCTCCATGAACTTCTTGTAATTTACTCATTAATACTTAATGAATACTTAAACACATATACATCCTAACAGTCCATATATTATTCTATATAACTACAGTACTCTCTGTCCTACCTAAGAAAATAATTATTATCTTGTACAGTCCCTATTCAAAATTACCCACATGTTGTAAAAATGTATAAAGGAAATGTAGTAAAATGTTATTAGTAATTGAATGTAGATGATGGGCATATTATTCACTGTACCACTCTTTCAACTTCCGTATATTTTTTTTTCACAATAAAGTTGGAAGAAAAAGAACAAGAAACAAAGTATGTTTTTCCCAGGCGATTTCTCTCTTGCCAAGCAACAACTTCACCATCACCACTGAGAATTATCTGCTGATTATTCAGACTTGAAACATCCCCAAAGTTACCAGAAGTCTCTTGCCACAGAAAATGTTTATGGTATCCTAGGGACCTACATCCCTAGGATATAGTTCCTATATCTTAGGTCCAACATCCCAACACAGGCAGGCACTGTTTGTTTATTAAAGATTGGGCTGTTAGTGATATTCACTCCTATCAAGTTTGTTTTCCTAGGGACTTGAAGAAGAAAGATAGATGAAGGGATAAAATTACACATGGTCTTTCTGCGCTGTATTAATCATCAAACATCATGCAAATTAGTAAAACAGAGGAAATACCAAACTGTCCCACAACTTCTGGTTTCAACCATTGCCAAAGAAAACAATGTCATTTGAAAACAATCTTCAAGATTAAGTGGAACAAGCACTTATTTGCCTGTGGGGTCTGAGCCAAAGGAAATTTCCTCCTACCCAGTGACCACTAGCCTGTGATACATCAGAGCATTGTTACTTTAGATTAAGGCAAGGACTCCAGGAGTTTCTTTAAAAAGTGGAAATACTACTAAAAAGTAATTAGTAACTTAAATTCTCACCAACTTAGTACATCAGTAAGTGCTATCTCTCACAAGGCAACGAAGGAATGAGTTGGTACATCTGACTGGGCCAAGAACAGGAAGAGAAGAAGAAACAAAAAATATACTGTCTTATTTTATTCTCAACACATGTGAGGCATTTATCTTGTTATCCCCATTTTACAGATGAAGAATAAACCAAACAGTGAAAATGAAGGAAAAGAGCTAGCCAACACAAACCAGATACGATGGAGACAGAAGGACTTTTGGTTTTTTCCCATACAAATCTCACAGTTTAATGATTTTTACAGTCTACAACTACCCTTGTTAGAGTTAGGCCAGAAGAAAATCTAGGTACATAATTACAAATGGGAAGATGTGGGAATAACAGAATTTAGGAGGAACAAAAAGAAAATGAAGTAATCAAGAGAGAGCAATAGAGTCTCTAAAATTTTATTCTAAATAGAACCTTACTTAACAGGCAGCACTCCCTATATAAAAAAGGCCTGCAGGCCGAAAACCATGTTTGCTTTGGACTACTCAGTGCCTTAAAAAAGACTGCACTATATCAGATGACAATCTAGATTTTTCAGCTTTTCTTGAAAAACTTAGAAATAGAGAAACAGTAGGCCCTCATTCTTACATGACATCAACCAAATGGCATTAGTTGCTGTAGCCTTTACACAGGGCATGTGCTCATGCAGTTCATCACAGCCCCCTCTACCCTCCATTGTCTCAGGGCACTGTCCCAGTTTACTTGTTTACATTACACGCCTGGCCTTTACAGGCATCTGAGTTTACAGGCCCTACAACAAGAACTTCTAATAATTTACACACAATAGTATTTAGGCTTGAAATACTTATTCAATGTCTCTCTTGTCCACTAGGACGTAAATTCTGTAAGGGGAGAGACTGCGTACCCCTTGTTTATCACAGTATCAACGATGCTTACCGCTTTGTCAGATACTGAAATATCTGTTGAGTGAATAACTTAAAATCAGTGAACTACTTCTCCTGGGAAGTTGTTCTAATTGACAAGCTATAATTGCTACATTGATCATCTATGAAAAAAAAGCAATTAATTTCTGATTATTTTCCCTTGACATTTACTACATTTCTAATATACTATTCAAATTCTGAAAACAGAATTTAATTTCTTTACCACATAAATCATATTTAGTCTAATTATTACATGACAAACTATAATATTAAAATCCTTTTGAGTCCATCCTTTAAAAAGTATTTCAAATTTGACAATTAATTCTTCATATTACTTCACATTAGGCTATTATCTCTTATCCTCCTGAAAAGAAATTACCTCTTTATACATAAAAAGATGTAAATCAAAATATTTTATGGGCTTTCATGTACCAGGCTTCATGCTATATCTTCACATAATTACCTCATTTAATTCTTTTTTTTTTTTTTTTTTTTCTTTTTTGAGGCAGAGTATCGCTCTGTCGCCCGGACTGGAGTACAGTGGCCGGATCTCAGCTCACTGCAAGCTCCGCCTCCTGGGTTTACGCCATTCTCCTGCCTCAGCCTCCCGAGTAGCTGGGACTACAGGCGCCCGCCACCTCGCCCCGCTAGTTTTTTGTATTTTTAGTAGAGACGGGGTTTCACCGTGTTAGCCAGGATGGTCTCGATCTCCTGACCTCATGATCCACCCGTCTCGGCCTCCCAAAGTGCTGGGATTACAGGCTTGAGCCACCACGCCCGGCCCTCATTTAATTCTTAACACATATTTTTGGTATTAACTTTATTCCTCTACTTTTTAAAAACAGAAATGATAATAAGCTCTGAGGATTTTAGCAAGTTCTTCGAGATCATGACTATCAATAGCAGAGCCAGAATTAAACTACCAATTTCACACCAAAGTATATAGTTTCGACTAACCATAGTGGTCTAAAAATGAAACAATATGAGGCCTAAAGACACAGTAACAGGAGAAAAGGAATGACCTTTATCTTCAGGAAATGCATTCTTTCTTATCATTACCCTGAGAATTGGAGTCCTCATTTAATTTCATTTATTGCTCTTAAAGTTGGAGTGTTCATCCTATTTCCCAAATTGGGGACAAAAACATTGAAAAATTAGTTAAGCTCCTTTATCAATCAGCCAAATGAAAGAATCTTAGAATTAAGCCACTATGAAATTAAAGTGCCAGTCTCTAGATGTGAATATAATAATATCAAATGTAGTAAAGGCATCAAGGGCAGCAAACTATATTTTTTTAAAAAAGTTATAAAAGGGAAAACATCTGTAATATATCATTTTTTTGCCCTTGACAAGTGTAATAGTCTATTCTCACACTGCTAATAAAGACATACCCAAGGCTGGGTAATTGATAAAGGAAAGGTTTAATTGACTCACAGTTCATCACGGCTGGAGAGGCCTCAGGAAACTTAACAATCATGGCAGAAGGGGAAGCAAGCCCGTCCTTCTTCACATGGTAACAGCAAGAAGTGCTAAGCAAAAGGGGGAAAAGCCCCTTATAAACCATCAGATCTTCTGAGAACTCACTCACTGTCATGAGAACAGCATGGAGGAACCTGCCCCCCATGAATAAATTACTTCCCAACGGGTCCCTCCCATGACATCTGGGGATTATAGGCACTACAATTCAAGATGGGATTTGGTATGGACACAGTCAAACCATATCAACAGGCTAATGTTTTAAAAAGAACACAAATATATGAAATGATTAAAGAATCCATTACGGAAGATAGAACCTGAAAGCTGGATAATAATAGGACAGTAAGGGAGGAAGAGCTCAAGCACAGGGCAGAGAATAGCATTTGCAATGGCATGAGCATGAGAAAAAGAAAATACCATATTTGAGAAGTGTCTTTTCATATCCTTTGCCCATTTTTTGATGGGGTTGTTT
>NW_012115156.1:724707-749152 GCF_000951035.1 Colobus angolensis palliatus | reverse complement strand
TTAAAAAGTCAGGAAACAACAGGTGCTGGAGAGGATGTGGAGAAATAGAAACACTTTTATACTGTTGGTGGGACTGTAAACTAGTTCAACCATCATGGAAGACACTGTGGCAATTCCTCAAGGATCTGGAACCAGAAATACCATTTGACCCAGCCATCCCATTACTGGGGATATACCCAAAGGATTATAAATCATGCTGCTATAAAGACACATGCACATGAATGTTTACTGCAGCACTATTCACAATAGCAAAGACTTGGTATCAGCCCAAATGTGCATCAGTGATAGACTGGATTAAGAAAACGTGGCACATATATACCATAGAATACTATGCAGCCATAAAAAAAGGATGAGTTCGTGTCCTTCATAGGGACATGGATGAAGCTGGAAACCATCATTCTCAGCAAACTATTGCAAGGACAGAAAATCAAACACTGCATGTTCTCACTCGTAGGTGGGAATTGAACAATGAGAACACTTGAACACAGGAAGGGGAATATCACACACCAGGGCCTGTCGTGGGGAAGGGGGAGGGGGGATGGAATTCATTGGGGAGTTATACATGATATAAATGATGAATTGATGGGTGCTGACGAGTTAATGGGTGCAGCACACCAACATGGCACATGTATACATATGTAACAAACCTGCACGTTGTGCATATGTACTCTAGAACTTAAAGTATAATAAATCTAAAAAAAAAGAAAAAGAAAATACCTTTTTTAACTCAAAAAGGAGTAATTCTTGAGGACAGAGGGAAACAGATGTCTACACCATGTCACCACTGCCAAGGAACATTTCCCTACCTTCACTCAACATTTCCCTACCTTCACTCACTACCAAACTCTACTTTTCATCTCATTCCAAGTCCCCATTTTGCTTTTTCACACTCCCCTACACTCATTCTTACGTTGCTGGAGCATCTGCTTCAAGTCAAAGAAACTACACCATTTAGTCATTCATTTATTCAATCAACAATATATATTAAATGCTCAAAATGTGCCAAATACTGATCTACATGCTATGAACAAAACTAACTACAAACAAATCAGAGAACTGCCCTTGTGAGCTTACATTCTAGAATGACTGAAACAAAATAAACAAGTAAAATATATAGTACATAGAAGACAACGATAAGTCCTGAGAAGAAAAAAATTAAAGCAAGAATAGATGCTCCCTTGGAAAATTGTGTTGGGAGAAGGATGGAGGAGGCTGAAATCTTTAATCAAGGTACATGGGGAAGGCCTGAGGTGACTTTGAGTATAGATATGAAGAAAGTGAGGGAATGGGCCATGCAGACATCAAGGCAAGTACATTCCAGATAAAGAGAACAGGAAGTGCAAAGGCCCTAAGGCAGGAGGCATGGTTGGTAAGTTTGAGGAACAGCAAAAGGATCAGAAAGCCTAGAGCAGAATAAATAAGGGGGAGGAAAATAAGAGAGGTCAGAGTAAATAGAGAGCCAGATCATGCAAGGTCTTATTATGGATGAGGTTAATGTCACTGGCTTTTGCTCCAAGAGAAATGGAAAACTACTAGAGGGTTCTCAGCAAAGGAGCGACATGAGTGGACTTGAATTTTAATATGACCACTGTGTGAAGAACAGAGTGAAGACAGACAAGATCAGAAGCAGGGAAATCAGTAAATCTGAAATAATTTTGTTGCAAGGTAATAGTGGTTTTGACCAGGGCAGTGGGAATTAGTGAGAAATAAAAGAATTCTAGATATGTTTTGAAGGTAGACCTGATAGGATTTCCTGAACGATTGGATATGAGAGAAAAACAGTTTAAAACGACTGCAAGGTATTGGGGCTTTTGGACTGAGGAAATAGAAGAACAAAGTCATTAAATGAGATGGAGAAGACTGTTGATTTATTTAACATGGGTCTCATGCATTTCTGCATATACGTATTTTTTTCCTTTTGAGAAAAGGTCTCACTCTGTTGCCCAGGCTGGAGTGCACTGGCATGGTCACAGCTAACTGCAGCCTTGATCCTCCAGGCTCAAGCGATCCCCCAACCTCAACCTCCCAAACAGCTGGAACTACAGGCACACACCACCATGCCCGGCTAAGTTTTTTAACTTTTTGATAGAGATGTGGGTGTGGGGGGTCTCACTATGTTGCCCAGGCTGGTCTCCAACTCCTAGGCTCAAGTGATCCTCCTGCCTTGGCCTCCCAAAGTGCTGTGATTACAAGTAGGAGCCACCACAGCCATAATAGTTTTCGCCAGATTAACAGCACTTTGCTTCATATCTCAGAGCCTGAATTCCCACAGGGTTATGGGAAAGGGCAGGTGATACCTTCATATGCAGTGGGTTGCACTACATGAAAACAACCCTGAGTTTAGAGAATCAGAATCTTTAATGGGTAGTAAGTCTTCCCCTGGGGCAGGAGACTTAGTATGGTAAAATCTCAGACTTTTAACAGGTCTTGACAGACAACAGAGAAGGTGTGGGCAGAATACCAATAGCACAGTTTTGGACATACCATGTTAGAGATGCCTACTGGACGTCCACTGGGAGATGTGAAATTGGTGATTAGAATTCCAAGAGTAAAAGTTCACAGAAGAGATAAAAACAACATATATATATTTGGGCATTACCCCTATTTGTAGCTTAGTTTTTAAGATCTATCATTTATAGCTGAGAGGAGGAGAATTATTATATTCCTGCATCTTAAAGAAAAAAAAATTCCCATTAAAGGCCAGGCGCGGTGTTTCACACCTGTAATCCTAACACTTTGGGAGGCTGAGGTAGGTGGATCACATGAGGTCAGCAGTTTGAGAACAGCCTAGCCAACATGGCGAAACCCTGTCTCTACTAAAAATACAAAAATCAGCCAGGCGCAGTGGTGTACACCTGTAATCCCAGCTACTCAGGAGGCTGAGAGTGGAGAATCACTTGAACCTGGGAGATGGAGGTTGCAGTGAGCCAAGACCATGCTACTACTCCACTCTAGCCTAGGTGACAGAGTAAGACTCTGTCTTTAAAAAAAAAAAATCTTTTTAAAAAATAACTTCAGTGTGGGAAATTTCCCACTTCCTAAGACTAGATAGAATTTCAATAACAGTTATAAGTAATCCCTAACTGAGTCAGTTAAATGAGGAGAGAGAGTTTTTGATGGAGGAGGGAAAATATGGGTTTTTGTAAGCCAATACATGACAGGTCATCAAATTAAGCTGTGTATTTTATAAACTGGCTGAGAGAAATGTCTTAAATGATTTCCAAAATATTTTGTAAGAAATATCTTTATAAATGGATAAAAATAAACCTGCTTGCTAACAATTACTTGGTAAAACATCACTCATTTGTTTGTATATTTAGCTAAAAGATTAAGCTTATTACCTTATACACACATATACATCAATTTTGTTGTTACTTTTATAAAATTCAGAAAGAAGAAAAGGGAGAATATCCTACTATGTTTAAAATTAACTAGTCTTGCATCTGTAATCATATGGTCTTACCTGCATATGTATATATGTCAAATTCTAATAAAACAGACTTGTTTTCATTTATAAATATCTAGCAGTACATATAACCATATCTTTAATATAAATTAATAGCATTAATAAATATAAAATTATTATGTACTACACAATTAGTAGAAAGCATATTTTAGAGACACACCTGCCACAAAATACTCAGTCAAGGGTTTACTGTCTTACCCTCTCTCTAGGCTTCAGCCTCCTCATTTGTAATTCATGTTAACAAGTCAGATAAACTCCAAGGATTCTTCAGCATTTAGGAATGAGAGACAGAAAGTATTCTAAAGTATCCCACAATCTAACAGGCAATAAGGATAAATAAATGAAATACCACAACAAGTGCAGTAAAAGAGTTATGTTTAAGGCACACAAAAACAAAAAGTGAGGTACATGCAGGGAAATTAGAAAAGGTATCACTGAAAAAGTAATACTAATATGTGAACTGAATCTCAGAAGAGTACATAGTACTTTACAAAGAGGTAGGTAAAGTAACGCTTGAAAGGAAAAATAAGTATAAAAATATCAGAAGTGAAGCACTTACACAATGGAAAAGTAAGGACCTCCAAAAATTTGCTCCTTTATTAAAAAAAGCAACAAGGATACTGGCAAAAATTGTCAAAATCAACTTTTTCACAACCCTAGAAATTAGCTAAAGCCTTGTAACAATGTTTTTACTCAAGAATATTGGATGAATCTCAGTAAAAACAGCAAGCTTTGCAGCATTTTAACTTGCTTTATTCCCATCCTTCTCTCTCCAGCTCCATGATAGCCTTCAAGTCATACAGCTCACAACTGCAGTAGCTGTGAAAACTACCAACCTAGCATCCACTGGAGGAAACAAAACAGGTTTAGAGCTCACCAAAAAGCCCAAGACTTGTCACTGTTAGACCTGTCAGGCAGCTACCTAGAAAAGCTCCATTCTCCAGGTTTGTCTTTATGTGACCTGACTCGGCACTCTGTGCAAAAAGCCCTATCACCAGGGCATCTGTTTAAAACAATCAGCAGCAATTGTATAATATTGCAGCTGTCATATACAGTGATAATAGCCACAGATAAAAAGAGGTTGACCAAAAAACTTAAATCAAAGTAGGAATGAGGTATCTACAGGGGCTTCAAAAAGCTCTTTGAAAAGCTCTAGCTCCTAGTAATTTAGAGGCCACACACACGTATAGCAGAGTGTGCATGCCCAGGAAAGAACTGAGAAGGACCTAGCCTCTTACCTCTGTATGTCTTTAAGGCTCTGCAAAAGAAAGGAGCTATAAGGAGCTATAAACTGCACTGGAGCACTGAAGTCATGCCCCAACACACACCCTCAGCAAAAGCTAGAAGACTTATTGGTCCCAGGTGTTTAAGGAAACCTTTCTCCAATCATTAGCTGACCACTAATCTGAGCAGACTTCAGTGGCAACCCACAGGGTAGGGATCAGACTTCACAGAATTAGCACAGGAAAGTCAGTAACCAAAGAGCAACAACAACAAAAAAATCCTGGCAGTAGAGAATCCAGTTTCCAGAGTTGCCACATTACAATTATTTCAAATGTACAATTTTCAACAAAAAATTATAAGACATGCAAAGAAACAGAAAAGTATAGTGTATACAGAGAGAAAGCAAGTTGACAGAAACTGTCTCTGAGAAAACCCATGTTAGACGTATTAGACAAAGACTTTAAATCAGCTACAATAAATATATTCAAAGAACTGATAAAAACCATGTCTAAAGAACTAAAGTACGGAAACGATGGCTCACCAAGTAAAGAATATTAATAAAGAGACAGAAATTATTAAAAAAAAAAAAAAAAAAAACACCTTTAAGCCAGGCACAGTGGCTCACATTTATAATCCCAACATCCTGGAAGACCAAGGCAGAAAGGTCACGTGAGCTCAGGAGTTCAAGTCCAGACTGGGCAACATGGTGAAACCCCGTCTCTACAAAACAACAAAAATAATTAGCCAGGTGTGGTGGTGCATGTCTGTGGTCCCAGCTACTCAGCAGGCAAAGGTTGGGAGGATTGTTTAAGCTCAGGAGGTCAAGGCTGCAGTGAATCAAGATCCTACCAACAACAACAACAAAAAAAAACACTTTAGATTAAAAGGCACAAGTAGATTAGAACTAAAAGGATGGGAATACCATGCATATAATAACCAAAGGAAGGGCTAGAGTAGCTATACTAATAACAGACAAATTAGACTTTCAGACAAAAATTGTGACTAAAGACAAGGAAAGGCATTAGAAATAAAAGAAATGACAAAAGAGCCAATCCATCATAAAGATGTAATAATTACAAACATACATACACTAACAACAAAGCTCCAAAATGCATGAGGCAAAAATTGACAGAATTGAAGAAACAGATAATCACACAATAGTAGTTGGAGAATACTCCACTTTCAATAATGAGTGGAACAAGGAGACAGAAGATGAACAAGAAAGTAAGACTTGAAAAACACTATAAACCAACTAGACCTAACAGACATTTATAAAACATTCCCCTCAACAACAGCAAAATGCACATTTATCAAGTCCACACAGAACATTCTCCAGGATAGAGCATATGTTAGAACATAAAACTGGCCTCCCTAAATTTCAAAAGACTGAAATCATATACAGTATGTTCCAACTACAATACAATTAAATTAGAAATCAATAACAAAAAGAAATTTGAGAAATTCATGAACACATGGATATTAAAGAAAACACTCAAATAACCAATGCATCAAAGAAGCAATCACAAGGGAAATGAGAAAATACTTTTAGCTGAATCAAAATTTAAAAAACAGCATACCAAAACTTAACGAAATTCAGTTAAAGTAGTTCCTAGAGGGAAATTTACAGATATAAAACACCTGTATTAAAAAAGGAAGAAAGATCTCAAATTAATAATGTAACTTCTGATGTTAAAAACTAGAAAAAGCCGTGGCAGGCGCCTGTAATCCCAGCTACTCAGGAGGCTGAGACAAGAGAATTTCTTGAACCCAGGAGGCAGACGTTGCAGTGAGCCAAGACCACACCACTGCACTCCAGCCTGGGCAACAGGGCAAGACTCCATCTCAAAAAAAAAAAAAAAACTAGAAAAAGCAAGACATACTATTCCCAAAGTAGAAGAAAGGAAATAACACAAATTAGGGTGGAAATAAGTGAAACAGAAGTTTTAAAAAAAATTATAGCAAAATCAACAAAACTGAAACTGGGAAACCATTAGCTAAACTGGCCAAGAAAAAACTAGAAAAATGAATTAATATAATCAGGAATAAAAGGGGATATTACTATTGACATTAAAGAAATCAAAAGGATTATAAGGCAATTATAGGGTAAATAATTTTATGCCAACAAATCCAATAACTTGGATGAAACCGATAAATTCCTAGAAAGACACAAATTATCAATTTGATACAAGAAATAGAACATTTAAACAGACCTATAACAAGTAGAGATTGAGTTAGTAATAAAAGAAAAAAAAGAAAGAAAAGCCCAAGATTAGATGGCTTTACTAATAAATTATATCAAATGTTTAAAGATGAATTAACACCAATCCTCAAAAAATTCTCCATAAAAATAGAAGGGAACGTTTTGTCACTTATTCTATGAAAGCCAGAAAAACACATCACAAGAAAAAAAAATACAGACCAATATCCCTTGAGTATAGATGTTAAAATCCAACAAAATATTAGCAAACCAAATCCAGTATACATTAAAAAAAGATTACATTCCATGACCAAGTTAGATTTACCCCAGGAATGCAAGGTTGGTTCAGCATCCAAAAATCAACCAATGTAATAAAACATTAACAGAAGAAAGGGAAACAAATCACATGATCATCTCAATAAATGCAGGGAAAAAAAACTGGAAAAAATCCACCACCCAGCCAGGCGCAGTGGCTCATGCCAATAATCCCAGCACACGGGGAGGTCAAGGCAGGAGGATCACCTGAGGAATTCAAGACCAGCCTGGCCAACATAGCTAAACCCCGTATCTACTAAAAAAATTTGAAAGCTGGGCATGGTAGCAGGCATCTGTAATCCCAGCTACTCGGGAGGCTGAGGCAGGAAGAACTGCTTGAACTCGGGAGATGGAGGTTCCAGTGAGCTGAGGACGTGCCACTGCACTCCAGCCTGAGTGATAGAGTGAGATGCCGTTTCAAAAATATTTTTTAAAAAAAAGAAAAGATCCACCACTGCTTCATGATAACAACAGTCAACAAACTAGGAATAGAAGGCAACCTTCTCAATATGATAAAGGAAATCTACAAAAATCCCACAGCTAACATTATACTTAATGGTGAAAGACTGAAAGCTTTCTCCCTGTGATCAGGAACAAGACAAGGATGTCTTTTCTCACCACTTTTTTTTTTTAATTTTGGTTGATACACAGCAAGTATATATATTTACGTCTCACCACTTCTATTCAATATTGTGGAGATTCTAGCCCAGGCAATTTAGGTGGAAAAACTTTAAAAGATCAACCAGATTGAGAAGAAGTAAATCTGTCTCTATTTGTAGATGTCATCTTATACATACAGACCAGGCATGATACCTCATACCTGTAATCCCAGTGCTTTGGTAGGCCAAGGTAGGAGGACTGCTTGAAGCCACGAGTTCAAGACCAGCCTGCATAACATAGCAAGACTCTACCTTTACAAAAACAATTAAAAATTCACTGGGCATAGTAGTATGTGCCTGTAGTCCCAGCTATTTAGAAGGCTGAGGCTGGAGGAATGCATGAGTCCAGGAGTTCTAGGTTGTGCTACTGTACTTTAGCCCGGGCAACAGAGTAAGATCCTGCCTCAAAAATAAAAAAAAAAAAAATTTATCCTAAAAATTTAAATATATACATAGGAAAACCTAAAGAACATACACACACACACACACACACACACACACACACACACACACACATTCCCTATCAGAGCTAATAAACAAGTTCAGCAGGTTGCAGGATATAAGATAATTAGGTAAAAAGCAATTGTAGGAGCACATGTTCTCAGGATCTCCAGGGGATGTCTCACAGGCCACAAAAAATGAAAGAAAAAAAATTAAAAGCAATTGTATTTCTTTTTCTTTTTTTTGAGATGGAGACTCACTCTGTTGCCCAGGCTGGAGTGCAGTGGTGCAATCTCGGCTCACTGCAACCTCCACCTCCCGGGTTCAAGTGATTCTCCTGCCTCAGCCTCCCAAGTAGCTGGGCCTACAAATGCCCGCCACCAAGCCCGGCTAATTTTTTGTATTTTTAGTAGAGACGAGGTTTCACTATGTTGGCTAGGCTGGTCTCGAACTCCTGACCTCATGATCCACCTGCCTCAGCCTCCCAAAGTGCTGGGGTTACAGGCATGAGCCACTGCACCCAGCCTAAAGCAATTGGATTTCTATGCACTAGCAATGAACAATCTGAAATAAATTAAGAAAACACTTCTACCGACAAAAGCATCAGAAAAAATAAAATATTTAGTAATAAACTTAATAAAGACTTGTATACTGAAAACTTATAAAACATCATTGAAAGAAATTAAGGACCTAAATAAACAGACATTCATCACTCATAGACTGAAAGACTGGATTGAAATACTTCAAAAATTCTTTATCAAATCTCTGTCTATGCAGAACTGGACAAACTGATCCAAAAATATATATGAAAATTCAAAGGACTCAAAACAGCCAAAACAATCTGAAAAAAAGCAAAGTTGGAGGACTCACATTTTTCAATTTCAAAATGTACTGCAAAGCTACAGCAATCAAGACAGTGTGATACTGGTAGAAGGTAGCACGTAGATCATGGAAAAGAACTCAGACCCTAGAAATTCACCCATACATTTATGATTAGTTGATTTTCAACAAGAGTGCCAACAGAATTCAATCAGGAAAGACTAACCTTTTCAATAAATGGTGCTGGAACAACTGGCTATTAGCATGCAAATGAATGAAGTTTGACCTATATATCATATCATATACAAATATTAACTCAAGATGGAACAAAGACCTAAATAAGAGCTAAACTTATAAAACTCTTGGAGGAAAACATAGGTATAAATCTTCAAACCTTGGATTAGGCGAAGATTTTTTTGACACTGACACATCAAAAGCATATGCAACCAAAAAATCACAAATTAAAATTCATCAAAATTAAAAATTTTTTAGGACACTATCAAGAAAGCAAAAAGATAATCCAAAGAATGGTAGAATTCTATATCTAATAAAAATCTAGTATCGAGAATCTACGAAGAACGCTTATCCCTTTTCAATAAAGAGACAATTAACCCAATTTTACAAAAAGCAGAAAAGAAATTGGTCCAAAAAAAAAGATACACACATGGCCAATAAGCACATGAAAAGATGCTCATCATCATCAGTCATTAGGAACATGACTGATGAATCAAAACCATAATGAGATACCACTCATACTCACTAAGATGGCTATGATCAAAATGACAGATGACATGTTGGCAAGGATATGAAGAAATTGGAAAACCTCATAAATTGCTGGTGGAAAATTAAAATTGTTCAACCATTATGGAAAAGTATGGTAGGTCCTCAAAAAAGTTAAACATAGAGCTACCATATGACTCAGAAACTCTACTCCTAGGTATCAAGTGTAGAACAATCTAAAATACATATCCACTCAAAAACCTGTATATAAATGTTCGTAATAGCCAAAAAGCAAAAACAAGCTAAATGTCCACTAACTGATGAATAATCACAGTGTATTATTCATATAAAGGAATATTCAGCCATAAAAAAGAATGAAGTACCAATGCATGTCAAAACATGAATGAAACTTAAAACATGCTAAATGAAAGAAGCCAGGCACAGAAGGCCATATTATCATATGATTTCATTTACATGCAATGCCCAGAACAGACAATTCCATAGAGACAGAAAACAGACTAGAGATTACAAGAGTTTGGGGTGGGGAGGGAGGAATGGAAAGTAATTTCTAATGAATACTGGGTTTCTTTGGGGCTTGATGAAAATGTTCTAGAATTAGTGGTGGTGTTTCACAACAAAGCAAACACACTAAAAATTACTAAGTTTTTTACTTTAAAGGGGTAACGTTTATGATATGTAAATTACATCTCAATAATTTAAAAAATCAGAGTGTAAGAGATTCAGTTCCAGACTGAATCTAGTTCCATATAGCTGAAGCACAGATCTCAGAATATGAAGTTATGGGAGATGAGGCATGATAAAGAGGTACACATGATTCTAATCATGAAGGATCATCACATATTATGCTCTTAGGTTCATACTTCACCCTGCAGGAGATCAGAAAACAACAGAAAAATGTTAATCAAAGGTTTATATTCATCCAATTTGTTTAGGAAAGTAATTCTCTAGCAATGGCATTCCTATTAAAAAATAATGTAATCCAAGCAATTTGGGAGGCTGAGGTGGGTGGATCACTGGAAGCCAGGAGTTCTAGACCGGCCTGGACAACATGGCTAAACGCCATCTCTACTAAAAATACAAAAATGTGCAGGGGGTGGTGATACACATCTGTAATCCCAGCTACTCAGGTGGCTGAGGCATGGGAATCAGAGGTTGCAGTGAGCTGAGGTTGCACCACTGCACTACATCCTGGGTGACAGAGCAAGATTCTGTCCTTCCCCCCCAAAAAAAGTAACCAAGAGACACTGAAACAAAAATAAAGACACTATTTTAATAGCAATTTTTAAAAATCAAGGATTAAGTCAAATAGAAGACACATGAGAGCTTTATGAGGGAATTATAAAATTTTAATAGAAGACATTAAAGAAAAGTTACCAAAAAAGGAGGGGGTATATATATTTTTACATAAAATATAAAGGAACGTTAAAGGAATAAGATGAAGTGGGGTAAGTCACTTTACCAATTATCAAGATTATAAACTCTGGCCCAGTGTAGTGGCTCACGCCTGCAATCCCAGCACTTTGGGAGGCGGAGGAGGATGGATCACTTGAGGTCAGGAGTTAGAGACCAGCCTGGCCAACATGGTGAAACCCCATCTCTACTAAAAATACAAAAATTAGCTGGGTGTGGTGGCAGGTGCCTGTAATCCCAGCAACTTGGGAGGCTGAGGCAGGAGAATCGCATGAACCTGGGAGGCAGAGGTTGCGGTGAGCCAGGAAGGTGCCACTGCACTTCAGCCTGGGCAACAGAGCAAGACTCTGTCTCAAAAAAACAAAAATCAGAACAAAAAATTATAAACGCTGATAAGATTATATAATAATGGTGCAGAGATAAACAAAGGACTACAGAATAGAGCAAGCTCAGAAACAGAGTTGTGTATACACAAAAACTATAAAAAGTTCATAAATGACATCAGAGATCACTGGGCAAGGAACCAGTAAACATTTTGCTAGAACAACTGGGGTAGACAGAGGGATTTGATCTTTACCTCATAACACATCAAATACAAATTTCAGATGACTTAAAGATATAACTATTAAAAGATAAACATTCCAGGTCTTAATACATATATATAGGAGACTGTATATAACTTCAAAGTAGAAAATAATTTATTTAGATATAAAAATCTCAAAAAGATGAAAACTTCTATGTTAGACCATGTTAAAATTTAAATTGTAATTTCTGCTCCTAGAAACATGGCAGACTATAGGTTCAGAAAAAGCTTTCCTGGAAAAGCAGTTTTTAAAATTCTGGATAAAATAATCATGGAAGCAGACTAAGAGAATTCTTTGGAGACAAAAACAAGAAGAAAGTATCAATCCATAAACTGGATGACAGCCAAAGGCCAACATAAGGAAGAGTAAGAAGGTCACACTGGGATAACCACATAAAGTCTAGACCCACAAAGCACTTTAGCCTCAATGTGAAATCGCCCACAAAAGCAATTGGAGTAACTACCAACTTCTCAACAGCAAAACAAATGAAGAAGGCAGTGAAATGACACCTTCAAATGCTAAAAGAAAATAACTATCTGCAGAGAAGTCTATATCCAGCAAAACTCCTTCTAGAATGAAGTTAAAATAAAGACTTCTCAAGCTAACAAAAAATGACCTTCACTAAAGGAGAGAGTGTCAGACTGAAAGTAACTGAGCCTAGATGGAAGATCATACAAGACCTTCTTCCTCAACATACAAGAAAGAGTCACAAAGATCATAGCTGTTAAACACTGACTTCTAAAATAAGTATAATTTCTAATCTGTAGATTTTTATAAAAGTGACAATAGATGTAAAATTACAAACAATGTCATATCATAAGAACAACAGCACATCCTCTCAGGAGGAGAGAATGACAGTGATAGGAGTTAGAGTATTCTAAGGTTCTTACACAGGTGAGGCACACAGTTATAACTTTTTATTGGGATAAACCAGCACTAAAACAACAGAAAAAGTATACCTGTCTTCCAGTTAATGGAGGGCAGGAAATAAAATGGAGAAAAAAGAACCTTAAGTATTCCGAAACAAAGCAAGAAAAAGAATTAAAAAGATAATGAGAAGGCACTGTTTGAAGAGATTGACAAGGAGTCAAGATCAGAATTGGGAGACAAATTAGAAAGCTATTTCAGCATGAAGAAAAAGGGTCTCAAAACAATACAAATGACTTAAGAAGGGAGTTTGGGCAGGGAAGGGTGAAGAACTTTTGTCTTACACCATTTATCTTACAATGAAAAGTTATTTCTTTATTACTTATGACACTCACATAAACACACACACACACACACACACACACACAGACACACAGAGCTACTTCAACCGTCCAGGCAATAAAGATAATTCACAGAAAAGACACAGCACATGAATTCGTTTCTCACTTGAGTGTCTAGGATTGGGCCACCTATTCAAACAAGAGAAGTTGACTTGATGAGAAATTCAGGTATGAAAATCTAAAAATACATTTTAATAGTTAGATATCATGTCTACAATAGAAGCAAGGAAGCCTGGTTTATAGAAATAGAGATATGGGTAATTTGTGCATAGATCTATTACACAGAGAGACTGCAGGGGAATAACCAACAGGTAAAACACCAACACCAGGTAAAGGAAGACAAGTTCATTGAGCATTATGGAATAAGCTTCCTCCATCTTAAAATATTTTAGACAACTGCTAATAGGGTGAACAGAAAATCTTTGTTAAAAAAAAAATTCGAAATACACTGAAAGATCTATTAAATGTTTAAATGTATTCATCCTCTAAAAACTTCTCTACATGAAATACAATTTCAGTATTTACATTTGATACTTAATAAATGTAATATTACATTTATTGTATTTAGACACTTGTATACAAACAATTCAATCTAAAACCATTAACATGAGTTGAGTTTGCCATATTTTAGATGTTTATAACACACATTCTAATTTTATAAAAAAGAGCTCTATTTCCAAGCTTTAAAGACAGCTATAAACTATTCCAATTTAAAGTATTAACATGAAATTATTACAGAAGAATACAAAATTAAAAATTCATTTTTGGAACATCTAGAAATCAACCTGACACTAAACAATTTACAGAGGTAACTACATTCTAGTATACAGGTCATTAAAGTAGAATTAAAACTATATAGGACAGTCTAACATTAGCAAACAAAGACCACCAAAATTTGTGTTACTGAATGTGCGTGGGTAGGTTAGGAAACATGGTAATTAAGTCACTGAAGATACAGAGTGTGCTATATGGGCTTTGTTAACTCCTCCTGACACTATCCTGTATCACTATACTAGCCCTAACATGTTTGTGTAACTACCTCAAGTGCCAAGTAAACACAGTCTTCTGTAATTACTTCAGAAGGGGGAGGAGAGGACTACTGAGAAAAGTCTCAGCACAGAGCCAAAGTATCAGCACAGAGCCACTATCTGTTACTTCAAGACCTGATACCCAAACCATGGCCCAGAAAACAGATACATATTTATACATTCTGCCTGAGCCCAAAGAAAAGCACACTCTACAATTATTCAAATAGATTTATCTTGATGTTACTAAAGACAAACAAGACTTTCAAATTGAGAGAGTAAAAGTTTGCATAATTTCTCCTTTGCAAAGAGAGCTCAAGCTTGTCAGAGTACAGCATATCCTTCTCACCAACTTCCACTATTCCCTGCACTGAATATTCCATCGACTAAATCTGTATTTATCCTACTAATGGAAAACCACCTAGTTATTATTGTTGTTTTCTAACAATTGTTTTCTTACACAGGTGAGGCACACAGTTATAACTTTTTATTGGGATAAACCAGCACTAAAACAACAGAAAAAGTATACCTGTCTTCCAGTTAATGGAGGGCAGGAAATAAAATGGAGAAAAAAGAACCTTAAGTATTCCGAAACAAAGCAAGAAAAAGAATTAAAAAGATAATGAGAAGACAATTGGTCAGCCCACTGGGTAAATGAAGTCTACTTTCAACCTGAGTTGACAGGCAGGGACCTTCAACCACAACCAGGCTACTTTGAGGGGTGAAAGGAAAATCATCATCTTGGCACACCTATAACCCATTTATGGCATATCACTGTAACCATAGCAAATGAGTAGGCAAGATTTAGTCAAATTATTCTGATACTTGGACATAAGTCTAGACATAGCCTTACAAACATCTTATGTACTTTTGATAGAAAAGCCAAATCATACTAAGATAAAACTTGGATGTAAAACTCTACGTAAACAAATACACACATTTGAATCAGCACCAGGAACTCCATTTGTATGTAAGCTAGAAACACAAATTCTTATACACTTTCACTTTCCAATATTTTCATGCTGATTATAAATACCTATAACCACTATGAAAAACATCTAAGTAACTAAAATGCAAAACCTGTATGCCAATTTTAAATTGTAAACATAAGAAATCAAAGAATATAATGCAAGGGTATTTATGTAAAGTCTATGCACCATCTGAAATCATATGTAGGTTTTATATGCAAATTTTTCTGAGGAAAGGATCTACAGAACTTTCATGACATTCTCAAAAACAAAAAATCAAGTTATTTTTTAGTATCTTTACTGAAATATGTAGCAAACAGAACTTTTTCGTAATTCTGGTCCTACATATGTTTATATATCTACTTCTTTAAACTGTTGATGTAAATTGGCTTCTAAGGGTACCTGACATATGTCGGCCTCAGACTCCTTCTTGTAAAAACGAGAACAGCACTGTTGCCCTGTCTTTTTCAGAAATGTTGGGCATATTAATTTGTCTGGAGTAGAAAGTTCTCCAGACAATTAGAAGTTTCTAATAAAATGTCAATATAAAATAATTTGATAATGATATTATGGATATTCCCATGTGTGTCAGCATGGTCTAGAAAGACATTTAAAATTTCAGGCAAAGTAAGTGCCATAAAAAGAACAAGGCTTGTCTTAAAAACACTGATACCCAGATTTTAATTCTCTCAGCTTGTATTCTCTCATTCAGCATTTAGCCTCAATGTGAAATTGCCCACAAAAGCAACTGGAGTAACTATCAACTTCTCAACAGCAAAAGGAAGAAGGCAGTGATCTTGTAAATCTTTAACATTTAGGTTTATATTAAAATATATTTCAATTAAAAGAACAGTAGTTACGTGTACTTTTCGGTTAATGATGATCATAGTGAAATTCTCAAGTCAGAATTCCAAGTATCCATTGGAGTTTCCCTAAAGAATACTGCCCATCCTAAAGTGACATGCTGGAAGACTACTGTAACAGTCATTCCTTTGAGAACACATGATCATAGTTTTTCTAAGAACAAATTGTTTTCAGAGTAAATAATTTTTTTTTTTTTTTTTGAGACGGAATCTCGCTCTGTCGCCCAGGCTGGAGTGCAGTGGCCGGATCTCAGCTCACTGCAAGCTCCGCCTCCCGGGTTTACACCATTCTCCTGCCTCAACCTCCCGAGTAGCTGGGACTACAGGCGCCTGCCACCTCGCCCGGCTAGTTTTTTTGCATTTTTTGGTAGAGACGGGGTTTCACCGTGTTAGCCAGGATGGTCTCGATCTCCTGACCTCGTGATCCGCCCGTCTCGGCCTCCCAAAGTGCTGGGATTACAGGCTTGAGCCACCGCGCCCAGCCATAATTTGTTTTTATGCTACAGAAAGGAAGCTAAGAAAAGAGAACTGGTTATGTTCTCCCTGGATGAGACTCTACACATGTATTTCTAAAACTATTCCTAATCGGATCCACCTTTGAAATCCTTAGGTCAGGTTCCTCACAGGCATCCAGCAGCTATCTCCATCTCCTGTTTCTTTCAACCAAAATCTTATACAATTTCTTGCAACTCTCACTTGATGAGAGTTATGACTTGAATATGGCTTTCTCTATGGACCTGGCTTACTGGCACTTGAGGAAACTAGTTCATTAAAAACATACCAAACTCCAAGACCTTCCCTAGGCAGGAGCTGTCTTTTTGATTCTTAGGCCTAAGTGATAAGCTTATTATAATACATTCCTGCCAAATGCAGTGGCTCATGCCTGTAATACCAACAGTTTGGGAGGCCAAGAGAGGACTGCTTGAAGCCAGGAGTTTGAGGCCTGTCTGGCCAACGACGTGAGAAACCCCCATCTCTACAAAAAAATTTTAAAATTAGCCAGGCGTGGTGGCACACATCTGTGGTTCCAAATGAGGAGGAAGTATCCCTGAATTGAGCCCAGGAGTTTGAGGCTGCGGTGAGCTATGATCATGCCAATGCACTCCAGCCTAGGCGACACAGTGAGACGCTATCTCTAAAATAAAAAAGAATACATTCCTAATCAAAGAAAAATTATCTTCAAGATAATCAACATAAAACTTTCTCACATTGCTGAAAGGTCAACTCATTTACAAAAAAATATAAAACATATGAGACAAGTTTATAAAGCTGCAAGACCTAAATGAAGAATAACTTTACTGACAGAAACTTTTAAAACTTAATAAAAATGATAAGACACACTATATTTCTGGAAAGCACTACTTAATACTTTCAATATGCCAATCCCTCCAAATTAATATGGAGTTTTCATACAATGCCAACCAAAATCCCAATATTACCAAATTACCTAGGGTATTTATTAAACCTGAAGTTGTCTGGACCTTTCCCTAAACCTGGAATTGAATCTCTGGGATTCAAGTCAAGGAATCTGTTCAATAAAGCACCCTAGATGAAATTTAAGAATCTCTGCATTACGCCTGTTAGCTACTAATAATCCATCTGAAGGCCATTAACAAAGCAGATATTCATAATGGACTGATTTGATCACTTTTGGGGGTTTTTTTCCTTCCTTTTAGGAGACTGGCTAAGGAAGAATGCAACCTGTGGAACCAACAGAACTGGCATCACCTGAGAGCTTGCTGATACTGCAGAAACTCCGGCCCTACCCAGATGTACTAAATGTAAGCAGTTTAATAAATCCCAGGTGATTCATATACTTATTAGAGTTTAAGAAGCACTGTGTTAAGGACTAAGACTCCCCCCAAAATACAATGTTTTAAAAAATTAATACATTTAAAACAGGCCAGAGGCATTTATAGCACTCTTGAACTTCCCTGCTATATCACTAGTCTCTAGGGCCCCTCATCACAACTCTCATGCATAAAGCTGAAATGAAGGCTAAAATGAAGCCACTACCTTTTGACTTTCCTTTATTGCCAGTCACAACATCCTTTCCCCTACTTTATATCCACTTTATTTCACACAGTAGAACAGTCACATTTTAGAATACCTTTTTTTTTTAGCAGAACTGAAAAAGATTACACATTTAGTTCTCTACTAATATTACTCTTTCTCCCTTTTTACGTATCAAAACTCCTCCATTCATAAATACAAAGCCTGGATATAGATCACAATCATCCATTTCACAACTTCCTTCTCACCAGAATATCAGGACCCCCAAAAGCGTTAAATTTTAGTGAACTCTTATATATTGCTGTCCAAATTCAGCATCATGCTAACCTCTCCTTGGGACTCCTTTAAGTGGCCTTATAACTATTAAGTACAAAAATACCTCACCTCTTCCACCAGATTTCCTAAACAGCATCTGCAACTCTCTAACCCATCATCTGTTTTCTCAAATAACCTTCAATGTTCCCTTCACCCAGTGACCATACTCAGTCACCTCGCCTAAACTGCAATTATCTCACAACAGTTAAGATAATTAGAGAGCTCTTCCCATGTTCATTTTGTCAACAAATTTTATTAAGTGTCTGTGAAAGTCTCTGGAACACGTTTTAAATAGGGCACCGTATGTGTGAGTCTGTAGTCTATTGAGAGAGAAAGACAAAAAGTTATTATGGCACACTGCGATAAGTGTGAGCAAATATAACTGAAGGACAAACGGTTATAATGAAATAATGATGTTTGGAGATACATAATTCAGCATTCTCTCTTCACTTCAACAAGCCCTGAAATTTCATTGTTTTACGAAGTCTTTTTTGATGAGAACTGATTACATAAGCCAAGAATCTACTGCATACACAGCATCGCCGACCTATTTAACTAAACAGGCAAACACTTAATTCACACACCCTCCAATTCAGTGGCTTATTTATATAATCCCTCTTATGATTAAAGATAAATAGTAAACAAACATCCCATAACTTTATGGCAGCTGGCATGATGGCTCACACCTGTAATTCCAGCACTTTGGGAGGCCAAGGTGGGAGAATCAACTGAGTCCAGTGATTCAAGACCAACCTGGAAAACATAGTGAGACCTCGTCTCTATAAAAATTTTAAAAATTAGCCAGGCGCAGTGGCACGCACCTGTAGCCCCAGCCACTCAGGAAGTGGAGGCGGGAGGATCACTTGAGCCCGGGAGGTCAAAGCTGCAGTGAGCCAAGATCATACTACTGCCATGAGAGAGCAAGGATATCTCAAAAGTAAAGGAAAAAAAATATATAATTACTACTTTAACACATGCTTAATCTTTTCAAACACTATTAATGCTCAAGTTTAAAAAAATATCTCATTCGATCAGGTTCCCAGCATGAAGTGTATGAATCTCCAATTTACTAGCAGATTGTGTTCTGACAGTTTCTAAGTCTACTTTCGGTATTCAGAGTATTTTCCCACAGAAACAGTCTTGTATGTGATTCTTAGGTTCTCAGGTCTGTTTACAGTTTAATACTAACAGTACTGTAATACCTAATGACGGTCTATTGAAACTTTTCTATGGAAACATTCATTCAAGGTTCCAACTTGAGAGGCCAAGAATGTATCTCATTGCACCCCAGCAACACAGATTTCACTCAGCCTATCAAACTCAGAAAGGGATTCCCCCCAGATCCAAGATACAACCAGTACCCAAAAGTAACTACAAGCAGAGGTCAGGGGATGAGTCTACGAATTTTACAGCAGTTTCTAGTTTTTCTTTGGTCACCTGGCCTTTTGGGAATATGATGAAAGCCATAAGCCCTCTCCTAAGAAAAATGCACATGGATGTCTATGAACCCCAGGCTTATATAACCCCAACTGCAAAGTGCACACTATACACTGTAAACTGTACACTACAGATCAGCACTGTCTAATATGTCCAATATAATATGAGCCACATACAAAATTTTAAATGTTGTAGTAGCTACATTAACAAGGTAAAAAAAAACTGTAAAATTAATTTTAATAATACATTTTTGACCCAATATACCCAAAACATTATCATTTCAACATGTAATCAATAGTATAAAAATATTAGTAAGGTCTTCTATATTCTTTTCTCATATCAAGGCTTTTATATCCAAGTGCATTTTGTATGTACTGCATATCTCAAATCAGTGTAGCAACACAAATTTTAAGTACTGGATAGCCACATGTGGCTACTAGCTACTGTATCAGACAGTTTTATTACACTATACATTGTACCCAAAGACTCTCAAAGTCTTTTGGCCTCAGGATCCCTTTATATTCCTAAAAATTATCAAAAACCAGAGTGCTTCTGCTTACATGGGTTATATAAATCCATTATTACATTAGAAATTAAATCTGAAAATGTTTAAACCTCTATTAATTCATTTAAAATAATAAACTCAGAGCATAACATTTTAATAAAAAATAGCTATCTTTTCAAAAGAGAGACTACAGTGGCACTGTTTAACATGCTTGCAAAACTCTAACATTTGGCTTAATAAAAGACTGTTGGATTCTCACACTTAGACAGTAAATTTACGATATGTTGTTTTGGTTGAATGAAGTACATAAAGATAATTCAGTCTCACACAGGTAAGTAGACGAAAAGGTGAAGACTATTTTATAGTCTTTTCAGATAACTATGAATAGTCTATTCTTCTTTGCTATTGTAGCAAAACATTATAATTAGTACTTCTCAAAGGTTAGTTGTAGTATGGAATCTAAAACCACATCACTGAATTTTTGGCAATTACAATAAAAATCCAGTGGTCAATCTTGTACTTTGTATTTGTAACATCATGTGTTTGGAAAATATAAGTTATACAGATACTCCATTACAGAATTTTTTTAAAAAATCACAATTGTTAATATTTATCACCTATCTCCTCAGAAAGGCTTTTAAAGTAATAGGGAACTGTCAAGCTCACAATGGCTGACAACAAGTTTTCTAAAATTCTGATTTTCTTTGAAAGTTCAAATTCCTACATTAATAAGACATGTAATTTGTTTTCCTTGAAGTGACAGGCTCATTTCATCTTTTGAGAAAATGTATGCCAAATATCCAAGTCTAAATGAATAATCATAGTTTGTCACTGTTTCCAGTAAAGATGATATTCTATGAAAAAGGCAGCTACTTCAGCACATAACTCCATCACCCAAGTGCTCTTCCTCAATTATACCATACTGCTTCCTTATGCAGCAAAAGTGCTTTGTGTGTATTTCCCATTTTTTCACATAAGATATTAAAAAGGCATAGTAAGCACATGAAAAGATGCTCAAAATGGCCAGTAAGCACATGAAAAGATGCTCAAAATCACTAATCATTAGGAAAGTGTCCATCTTTTATGTTCTTCTATAACAATATTGTGATTTTCTTCACAGAGGTTCGCACATTTCTCATGAGATAGATAACACTTCATTAGGAAGGCTATTATTAAAAAAAAAATTGCAAGTGTTGGTGAGGCAAGGATGTAGAGAAATTGGAGTCCATGTGCAATGCTTCTGGGAATGTAAAATGGTACAGGAACTGTGAACAACAGTAGGGCAGTTCATCAAAAACATTAAACACAGAATTACCATATGGTCCAACAATTCCACTCCTGGATATACACCAAAAAGAAACGAAAGCAGGAACTCAAACGTATACATATTTGTACACCCATATCTACAGCAGCATTATTCACAACAACCAAAAGGTAGAAACAACCCAAATGCCCACACACAGACAAAATGTGATATGTACGTACAACTGAATATCATTCAGTCTTAAAAAGGAATGAAATTCTGATGTAGCTACAACACAGATGAATGCCTTAAAGACATTTTTAAGTAAAATAAGCCAGACACAAAATGCTAAATAATGTTATGATTCCACTTCTATAAGATACCTAGAATAGTCAAATTCATAGCAATGGAAAGTAAATCATGGTTATCAGGGTCTAAAGGAAGAGGGGAAGTGGAAAGTTGGTGTTTGATGGTATGAAGTTTGTTTAAAATGAAAATTTTCTGGAAATAGTGATGATGAATGCACAACAATTTGAATGTACTTGATGCCACTGAACTGTACACTTAAAAATGGTTATTATGGTGAATCTTATGTATATTTTGAAAAAAAAGAAAAGGTACTCAAGGGCCAAGAGTAATGAAATGCTTTTCACTACCCTTGACTAGTGTTAAGGTGCTTGCAGTGTGAATGCCAATACAGTGTAAATGGTAATTATGTCTTAGCATTATGATGAAAATATTTTTTACCTGATAGACCCCCTATCAAAGGGTCTCGAGGATCCTCTCCCTTGGAGTCCACACACTGCACTTTGAGAACTATTACCAAAATCTATTTTTTCAGAAAGGTCAATTAATGAAGGAAGGAAA
Source organism: Colobus angolensis palliatus (assembly GCF_000951035.1). Lineage (NCBI taxonomy): Eukaryota > Metazoa > Chordata > Mammalia > Primates > Cercopithecidae > Colobus > Colobus angolensis. The sequence continues at coordinate 726,792 of NW_012115156.1, read as the reverse complement.
GAGTAGGAAAGACCACAAAAGTTTTATTTTTGTTTGTTTTGTCTTTTGAAATTAAACAGGGTTACAAGCTGAACAGGATATAAACTGTTCAGGGTATAAACTGGTATACCTTAACAGGTATAAAAAATATTAAGGAACAAGTAACAATAAGAGAAAAATCAGATAACTGATGGAAAAAAATGGGAGAGAAAAGATGACGAGGGGCTCAGCCTCTAGCTAAAGTTGGAAGGAGAGACAAATATTAGAGCCAGATGGGAGGGGGGAATGGGTTACATTTTTTAAAATTTATTATTAATATTATTATTGTTATTTAGACACAAGGTCTCACTCTGTCACCCAAGACGGAGTGCAGTGGCACAATCACAGCTCACTGCAGTCTCGAACTCCACCTCGGCCTCCTGAGGTGTAGGCCACCATGCCAGGCTCTACATTTTGACTTACGAAAAAGCTCATTTTACTCAGAAAAATATACAGATACTAGATGAATGCTGCTTGATAATGATGGTGATACTTCCATAGTTTGAAATATATTAGAAATATTATCTTTTTTAATTTTTTTGTACTGAGTTTATTTAGGAAGATATAACATATTGACAATATTGAGTCTTCTTAGCTGGTAACATGAAATAGCTCTCCATTCAGACAAGTTTTATTTTATGTTCTTCTAAACAATATTACAAATTTTTTTCACAGAGGTTCTGCACCTTTCTCATGAGTTTAGCTCTTAGATGATATATATAGTTTTGCTATTATGAATGTAATTTATTTTCTAATTCATTATTACTGGGATGTAAGAAACTATTAAGCTTTATTTATTTTGTAATTACTACTCTACAAATATTTCTTATAAATCCTAGTTGCTTTTCAATATTCTTTTGAGTTTTATACCTAAACAATAATGCCATTTCCAAATAAGTTTAGTTTAGAAACGTTATCCTTTAATGTTTTAAAATCATAAATCAAGCACCATTCTATTTTAACTTTTTACTTGCCTGTGTATAAAAACATGCCAAATGTATCATAAAAGTAATGCCGTGTCATTTTTAAGGAAACTGTTTTATAATATCATAGGAATTTATATCACTGTAAAGATTCAGATGTTTTGTATTCCAAGTTTAAGTCTAAAGCATTTTTACTGTCATCTAATAAACAAAAACTTAAAAGAAGCTGTTTTCTTTTTACTTTGAACACTACACAAATTTACTAGGTAAAATGCAAACAGGGATCTGATATTACAGCACTTCAGATTCCACGCGCCATAACCTTGAACTAGGAACAGAAGAAAAGTGGAGGATAAGAACTTAGCTATATCTCTTCCTCTTTTACCCTCCTCCTTACAGGAGGTCCTCCGTGTTGCTATGCTAAATTCAACTGAAGAAGCTAAAGTATTGCACCTTTAAGCTACATACTTTACAGTTCACAAATATATTATTTCATTTATGACTTGTCCTCTCTAGACTGAGAGAACAGACTACCCTGGGAGAAGTTGGAATTTAAACTTTTAAAATTAATCATGACATCTTAGCTCAAATAACTGCAGCACATGGTTTGACTGCCTTAGGAAAATACAAAGCAGAAAAGTTTCAACTTAGAAGCTCAAGCAAAAATGTTTGAGAATACTTCTTCCACCTCATACTCCTCACGCACCCAGGAATACTGCAGCTGCTTTCAGACTATTAAAAGTCCCCAGGTCCCTTAAGCCAGTTCCAAGTACCCACCCCAATCAAAGGACAATGCCCATAAATACAGGAACTATACCTATAGCTACAGGCCAATGCCTATACAGCATAGGAGCTAATTAAAGAGGCCATAAGTAAAAGTACTTAGGCATAAGGAAAAAAATGAAAAAAAAAAAAAAAAAGAGGCCATAACTACTAGAAAGAGTGCTGGTCACGAGAACTAAGTTCTACTCTCCACAATCAACACTAATAATGTGACTTTGGGTTCATTCATTACTCCATTTTCTCATGGTTAAACGAGGGAACTAAATTTGGACAATCACTACAATTATAGGAAATTTAATGAAGCACTAGTATTTTCAAAGAAAGACTATGAGTCCAACAATACCAATTGCGGTTAATATAA
>NW_012115156.1:721791-724657 GCF_000951035.1 Colobus angolensis palliatus | reverse complement strand
AAAAAAAAAAAAAAAAAGAGGCCATAACTACTAGAAAGAGTGCTGGTCACGAGAACTAAGTTCTACTCTGACTAAGTTCTACTCTCCACAATCAACACTAATAATGTGACTTTGGGTTCATTCATTACTCCATTTTCTCGTGGTTAAACGAGGGAACTAAATTTGGACAATCACTACGATTATAGGAAATTTAATGAAGCACTAGTATTTTCAAAGAAAGACTATGAGTCCAACAATACCAATTGCGGTTAATATAATACTTAGGATATTTTCCAAAAGAGGCTCTGAGAAGGTCCTATTTTTAATTCAGGTTCTTATACATCGTTCCCTATTATTTCGTCTTCCAAAGCAAAAGAAAAAAAGAAAACAAAAATCGTGGAATTGACCTTATACTATCCATAACGGCCCACCATAACTTTTTGAAATACCTTTAGTGTATTTTTTAAAAAATAAAAAAATAAACAGCCACTATTCTAAGATGATAACAAATCTGAACTTTGAATCTGTATATAAGGGTTTCTCAAGCTAGAAATTTATGGGCATTAGTTACATCCAACCTTGAACACTATGGATTCATATAGCCCTTACAAATGCACTTCCAACATTTCCTATGGATAGGCAAAAAATACCATACACAAACACAGATTTTAAAAAATAAAACTCATGGGTTTGCAATATTTCTGAAGTTCCCACTGCACTGAGGTGAAAAACTATAAAATCCTTAACAGCTACCTTCACTTGTTTAAAAATAAAAACAAGTACCAATTTGGGTTGACATCCCTAGAATTTCTCCTTTGGGTTGTATAAACAACATTTTGCTAAAAGATGAAAATTTACCAAAGATTTAGCAATCCAGTTAACTATTCACTAGGACTTAAACTGAGCTGTCTAGATGAGTTAACTATAATACTGTGCTAATGAAACTAAGGATCTATTCCAATTTCAATTTAGGCCTATTAGGTAGACAAAAAAAAAATCCTTAGATACACATTACTGCACGTAACAGTTAACTATCTTACATACTCCTGTTAGTGATCATAGAAGACACCATAAAAAGCCTATGCACAGCTGAGCATACATACACCCAATCTCTGAAGAAATAATTCAGAATATATGTCCTACTGATCATGAGTCGATAGCAACTTTTTTTTCTATATACATGTAAAAACATAGGCCATTAACATTCAATGGAAGAGAGTCTGTGATGCAGGCAAGAGAATGAAAAAGTGGGTAATTGCCAGTGATGCATAATCCCACTCCCTAGAAAAATAGTCCTGACAAAATTCAGAAAAAAAAAAAAATTACTTATTAGTAGTATCTTTATGATTCAGAAAGAATAGTAAAACCTAACCACACCACTGACAATCTCATTCAAAAGAGAATACGTATGTAAAAAGTTCCAGGCAGCCCTAACAATGGTCCAACCAGCACAAAGCAAAATAAGTAAATATAACATTTAGGCAAGGGGAAGTAGTGTACTGGAACCCTCTCTTTCAGAAAATGAAAGAATAGTCAAGCGTGGTTTGCTACCTTCTGACCTTTAGGCCAGGCTTACAAATTCCCTAATCTAAAAGCAAACTCAATGTCTTTCTACCTAGAAAATAAGTACCTTCAATATCATACAGTCCAGTCAGAGGAATCCCCAAAGTTAATGCTCACTTGTTTCCCTCCCCAGGAGCCTTAAGGAGATGAGATCCCCTTCTTTTTCCTAATCCCCTCATCCTCTTAGACACCATTCATCCCATTAAGCCTTGGTACTATCCGCCACTCAAGATAAAACCATACACAGCTGACCATCCCCAAAACTGTTTCTTCTTAAGATCAGTTATCCAAAGCAAATGCTTTAGACCTACCCAGCTCCCATTCTGTCTAACGGTAGTGGCTAATGGGAACTCAGGCTAGAACATTTTGAGTCACATCTAATACAAGCAATGCAGTACCCACAAAACAAAGATGTACTATACATATCACCATAACAGAAATAAAACAGGCTAGGAGTCCAAAAATAAATCTGGTAGTATTTTTTCATCCGTCTATTTAAGGTTAGAACTACATTATTACCAAATATCTCTATCTCCTTACTTTAAAATGGACAGAACTTCAAAAACAGGATCAGCTTTCTCCTAAATATCAACTGAACAGTTTGATATGTCAGGTATGGCTGCTATCCAATTGTTTCATAGTAATTTGCAGCAAGCCCTCTGATTACTTTTCAAAACCGAAACTCAACCTCTCACAGAGGTACTGAATACTATCACAAATACAGCACTACAAGAGATAAAAGATGAATACAAGGTCAAGCATGGTGCCTCACACCTGTAATCCCAGCACTTTGGGAGGCCAAAGCAAGAAGACTACTTTAGGCCAGGAGTTCAAAACCAGCCTGGATAACAAAACAAGATCCCATCTCTACCAAATATTTTAAAAATAATGAGGGGGAAAAAAGAATGAATACAAGATAAGCTTTAAAAGAATTAAATTTTAAAGTAGAGAAAACTACACATTTTATTAGAATTGAACAAAGCTATTTAAGGTAAGTGCTATATGAGTAACAGTTGCTATGCAGAGCAAGCGAAGGCATAATTACACTTATTTTGTTGTAGACAGGGTTTCAGGAAAAAATAAAGATTGCAAAAAAGTAACTATTTTAAATATATCCTACAAGACCCAATTTTTTTTTTTTTAATTTTTATATTTTTTTTAGTAGAGAAGGGATTTCACCATGTTCGCCATGCTGGTCTCGAACTCCTGACCTCAAGTAATCCACCTGCCTTGGCCTCCCAAAGTGCAGGGATTACAGGCATGAGCCACCATGCCGGCCAACAACTCCTGACCTCAGGTAATCCACCTGCCTTGGCCTCCCAAA
>NW_012115156.1:719220-721741 GCF_000951035.1 Colobus angolensis palliatus | reverse complement strand
CCTTTGCTTCCCAAAGTGCTGGGATTATAGGCGTGAGCTACGGCTCCTGGCCAAGACCCAATTTTTAACAGAATGGTGGAGGCCAGTATTTGCATTCTGGGCAAACATAACAACATAAGCTAAAAAACAGAAATGGGAAAGTGTGGCAAGGTGGCACACGCCTATTGTCCCAACTATCTGGGAGGCTGAGGCAACAGGACTGCTTGAGGCCAGTAGCTCAAGGCTGCAGTGAGCTATGATCACACCACTGCACTCCAGCCTAGCCAATAGAGTGAGACCTTGTCTCAAAACACACACACATACACACACACACAGGCACAAATTGGGTGGCTTATAAGCAATAGTATGTCTTACTGTTATGGAGACTGGAAATCCAAGACCAAGGTGCTGGCAAATTCAGTGTCTGGTAAGGGCTTGTTTCCTCATAGATGGCCATCTTCTAACTCTAACCTCATGTAGTGGAAGGGATAAGGGATCTCTCTGGGGCCTCTTTTATAAGGGCATTAATTCCATTCATGAGGGCTCTCATGACCTAATCACTTCCCAAGGGCCCCATCACTAAATATCATCACCTAGGGGTTTGGGATTTCAACTTATGAATTGGGGGAGGAGTCACAAACATTCAGACGATAGCAGAAAGCTGGAGAGAAGTGCAGAAAATATCAAGCATATGAGTGTAACACACATAGGGAGTAAGAGTGAGAGATTAAGGCTAGAGAGGTGGGTTGGAGGTCACACTGCAGAGGGTCCTGAATCCTAGAATAATGAGTTTGTACTTTACTTGGTTAGGCAAATAAGAGAGTGACATGAGCATAAGTCCATTTTAGGAAGAATAAGCTGGAAGGAATACAAGAACTGGTTTGGCAAGGAAAGAGTCTGAAAGAACAGTCCAAATGCTAATGTAATTCTCTAAATGAGATGTATTAAGGACCCAAATTAGGGCTGACAGCATTGGAAACAAAAAGTACCCAATTTCCCACACATATCATGGGTAAACTTTCTATCTGCAAACTTAATCGGAGAAAGTACTGTCACACCTCCTCCTCATATATTCTTTTTGAATAAAAAGGTTTTGTTATACTTTCTAATACTCTCTAAAATACATATATTGTGCATGAGTCTCTTAGAAAACACAATCAAGATAGTAAAATAAGCAATTAAGGTGGCATGCCCACTGAAACTAAATAGTATTCTGAAATGTCACACAATTTAATTTGAGTTTCTACCCAGATCTCAAGCAGTAGCATGTGAGGCAACTTCTTAGAAAAGACCTTTTTCCAATGATTAAAAAATAATTTTAGGCCTGGCACAGTGGCTCATGCCTGTAATCCCAGCACTTTGGGAAGCCGAGGTAGGCAGATCACCTGAGGTCAGAAGTTAGAGACCAGCCTGGCCAACATGGTGAAACCCCATCTCTACTAAAAATACAAAAATTAGCCAGGTGTGGTGGCAAGAACCTGTAATCCCAGCTACTTGGGAGGCTGAGGCAGGAAAATCGCTTGAACCCAGGAAGCAGAGGTTGCAGTGAACCAAGATTGAACCACTGCACTCCAGCCTGGGCAACAGTTGAGCAAGACTCCGTCTTGAAAAAAATAAAATAAAATAAAAATAATTTTATACTTTAGGATTAAAAAATAAATTGCCATTCCATTGTAAAGTCTGTCAAAGAACTCAAATTGTATAACGACCAAACACAATCCTTTCATTACGGTCTCAATCCTGAAATTGTTCATTGCTATTCTTCCCTATCCCAAGCTCCTCACTTATCGAAAACAGCAGTAAAAATCAGTTATATAGACAGAATCCAAGAATACTAAAATGGAAAAGGATGTTACAAACTCATTTTATCCACTTCATTTTTTTCTTGAGGAAACTGAAGTCAAAACGTCACAGGGACTATCAGCTGGTATTTTTCCCCCGACAGATGCGTCCATGAAGGCACTATTTCAAAGATAATTAAAAATGTTAAAATGGGCAAACTGTAGCAACAATCATTCTATATTTTTAAATAATACTGCAAAACGCCTCTAATGTTACTGCAATTCTACAAGACTGGGATAAACCAAAAACAAAGTCTCTCTGTAGAAAAGGCCTTACAACCACTTTCCTGCAGAGAGAGACTTTTGAAACAGTTAGCAGATATGTGCTGACTGACCTCATTTGTAAAGCTGATACACATAGACAAAGAATCTCCAAATTAACTAAGTGCCTAACTATTTAAAACAGCTCAGTCATTAACTACTCAACTTCCCAACTTAGTCTCCTAAAAATAGCAAGCTGTGGGTAGATGAATGGTTCACCAGATGCATGCAAGATAAAACTAAGGAATAAACAGTCCCAATCCCTTGGAGATGAAATATTATACTCGACCACTAGAAAAGTGTGGCAGCTTTGAAATGGTAGTTCAGGACTCTTAATTTTGGAACCCCAAGTCAAGGCTTTAATCATTTTGATAGCTACCAAATGAGCTCTAATAGATGTATATGAAACTATTTCAAGTTTGACAAAAAGATAGGAGGGA
>NW_012115156.1:718442-718730 GCF_000951035.1 Colobus angolensis palliatus | reverse complement strand
AAAAAAAAAAATACAAACTCAGAAAGAACACTATAGAAGACTCAGGATCAACATAAGGACATCCATCTCACCTTCTAGTATGTTCTCTAACATTAACAACATCAAGGACCTTTTCCAAGTTTCCCTCCTGTGCACCCCATGATCAAACATACTAACAAATATTAATTCATTTTCATTATTTTTAAAATATCAAAGACATAGCCTTTTCAGTCTGCTCAGCATGAGAATGTCAGTATTAACCACAATAGTTGACTACAGCCTAAAAGCAAAGATATTTGACAGGTTTGT
>NW_012115156.1:712676-718317 GCF_000951035.1 Colobus angolensis palliatus | reverse complement strand
GTAACCGCTGCCTCCCAGGCTCAAGGGATTCTCCTGCCTCAGCCTCCTGAGTAGTTGTTATTACAGGCACGTGCCACTATGCCTAATATTTGTACTTTTAGTAGAGACAGGGTTTCACCCTGTTGGCCAGGCTGGTCTTGAACTCCTGGCCTCAAGTGATCTACCTTTCTCGGCCTCCCAAAGTGCTGTGATTACATGCGTGAGCCACCATGCCCATCCTGTACAATTTAGCTCCTTCACTGGAGATAAATGCACTATAAATTTCCACTATTTTTTTTGGAATACTGAAAATTTAGAATTGTTTTAGTGTCAGTAGCTTGTCCTTGAATAAAACTACTACCTCTAGAGGAAATACATCAATGGACAATCAAAATTACATCCTAGGAGCTATCACTACAGTAATAACATAACCCAAAAGAGAACCATTTGTTAATAATGTTGTATATAGTGTCCTTTGTTGCAAATAATTTCCATTTTATTGTGAAATCATACGCTACTATATAGGTCAAAATTTTATACAGCTGACTGAAACTTGAAAATTCAATATGGCTGAGGGACACATAATTATCTAACAAACTATTCAGATATTTTGCAAACATAAATGTGATACTTATTCAGGATAAACGTGACACCAAATATATAATCAAGTCACTACAATTTCCAAATCAGATTTCACTGAAAGCTTGTAACTAAATCTGAACTTAAAAGTTCACTCATATTTACGAAAAGATTTGTCAATGCACTGTTAGGTACTGTCACACATTATCTTCTCTAATCTTCATAATAGATATTAACTCCTTATTTCAGAAGAGGAAACAATGTTTTCTAAGAGCTTAATTAAACAACAATAAAAAAAGGTGCTGAGTAAGTACTACTGGACAACTGAAGGCACAGGTGAATAGACCTTGGTTCTACTCTCAAAAAGATCAGCACCCAAAAAAAGCTGCCAAAATCAACCACAAAATGTAAAACAATTTCACAATTGCATGTAACAGACTTTTTAAAAAACTCAGCCACCTTTGTAGGATAAATAAAAATATAACATCAATAAAGCAAGATAACTACAAGGGGGCATCTGGATTATTTTTTTTTTCTTTCCTGTTTCAAGTTGCTAAGTGAAACTACACTGCCTTAACTGCTGTTCCTCTTCACCAAACTAGAAAGTTCAGAGCCCTCTGGCCTAAGTACAAAACGTCTGATAGTCCAGTAAACAGTCCTCCATGGGTGCTCTTCAATTTGCAAATTAGGCCTTAAATTCTACTGAAGATCATCATCTGATTAAAAAGAAAAAAGAAAAAGAAAAGTCAAACATCATTTCCTTTGAGAAGTAGCTGAATGTTTACAGTATGGCCAACTTGTGTGATACAATATCAATTAAAACAGAGTCTGTCGAGCCTTAAGAATTTTACTATCTGGTAGTGGAGGTGACAGAGGAACAGTAGTTAACAACCTTAGTGTTTCTGGGTGCTTACATAATTCCATCTCAAGAGAGGTTAAAAGTGACAAGAGAGGAAAAAGCAAATAGTTACAAGCGTCTACAGAAAGGAGGAAGTGATGACAACCAGTACTTAGGAAACAAAGATTACAAAGGCGAAGGCAGAGTGCTAGGCAAGTACAAGATTCAGTTACGGACCAACAGGGAGTGGAGCACATTGCGCCAGGCGCAAAGAGTATTCACCCAGCAAATAATTACAGGTAAGCTTTTAAAGATAAGAGGTGAGCATGAATAACTGTGAATGCCAGGTCAAAAAATGTGATCAAGTAAGATGACTTTGCAGCAACACAACTGTTCACTCCCTTTCCTTCTTGAAATACTCTCAAGTTTCCAGGTATCAGAGTGTCCTGGTATTCCTCATACCTCTCTAGCACCTTCTTCTCAGTCTTCTTCGCCCCCTCTAAATCAGTGGTACTCAACAAGTGGTTCCTGAACCAGCAGCATCTGTATCACTGAAAGAGTGGGCCTCACTCAGACATAATCAAAAGTTGGGGACCAGGCTCGGCACTTTGTGTTTTACCAAATCCTCTGAATGTTTACAATGAACACTAATGTCTGAGACGGATGCACTAGAGGAGTCCTTCAATGAGCACCTTCTCATTCCTACACTCTCCCTAAATCCATCCTCTCCCAGGGCTTTAAATAACAGCCAGGGGCTCACTCATCAATCAGAAGTACCATCTCTAAGCCCAAACACCTTTGCTGAGTTCCAGACCACATACCCAACTTCCCATTTGATATTTCCTCTCAGATATCTCATCGAAACACGTCTCTAAACATGTCTGGAACTACAGGCTGTCCTCCAAACACCTCAAAAAAATAAAATAAAAAATCTGTTCCTTATGTTCACAAATGGTACTTTCACCTGAGAGATTCATAAGCAAGTCATTCCTAACACTTCCTATGACCACCACAAGGTCTTCCCATTTAAGCACTATAATCTTCATCTCCACTGTCACCATCCTAACCTTATAATTTGTATACCTCTCTACACGGCAATCCGCATGATCTTGTAAAAATACAAATCAGAGCATGTCACTGCCCCAATTCAAATCCTTCAACAGCTTCCCGTTGCATTTCAGATAAAACCTAAACTCCTCAGCATGGTATACTAAGCCCTGGACCCTGGTTACCTTGCCAACATCATCTTGGATCTCTCTTACATGTGATTTATTCACTGTAGTCCACAGCTCTGAGCATATTTCAGTTTCTGAAACTTCCTTCCCTCACACAGAGACTTCAGTCTTCATGACATACTTCAAATCACCCCGACCTCACACCTCTGTTTTTACCTAACTTTTTTCAGCCTTCAGGTTTCTGCTGAAAGATGAAAAAGGCCTTCCTTGACCCCCCAAACTGAATTGTCTCAGAAAACCCTGCGTATTGTCTTCACAACACATATCAAAAATTTTAACTATAGTAACTTGGTGATTTTCATTTGCTTGTTTAGCATTTATCTTCCACACTAATCTGTAAGTTTCATAGGCCAGAAGAATACCTCCGCTATTGTCCTCTGCTATGTTAAGTAGCACACAAAAGGCATTTAACGAAGTTGTGCAGTAGTTAACAGTTGTTGATATTTTCATTCGATCCTCCCCTTCTTTCTATCCTCTCTGTCTTCTCTTGGGAATGTTAACTTAGAAGTTACTGGGCAGCCACAGATTGTTTCTGCAAATGAGATATAACGCTTAAATCTATCATTTCCCTACTAATTTACAGTGCAAAATCAGATGTATAGTACAACCTTCCTGAAAAATTAACAATGAGAACTGGCTAATACTTAGCTTATCTAAGCATTTAACTCTAAGAGAAATACCGAGCTATTTTTAAAGAACCCTATAGTAAATTCCTGGCCTCCAATTACTACCAAGCCAATAACCCCCAACACCCATCTCAGTAAATCTCACCCACATCACCATATTCACACTATCATTCCTATCCAGCCCCCATAACCTCATGATTACATTATCTCAACAAGTTATCTCTGCTCTCCCAGTCTCAACACCCCATTTTAGGTCCACTTTGTACCAAGGACATTTAGAGAAAACAGTGTCCCCTACTCAAAAACCAACTGATTATCAATCAGTACTAAATTCCTCAGACTAGCACCAAAGGCTTGTTATGCAAAGGTGATGCATGTAGTCAACAAGCCAATACTAGGTTTTCGTAAAAACCTGGAAGGTTACATTGTATTAATTATATGAGCCTGACAATTTGTCACTGTTTGAAGCTAAAACCAACATATGGCTCTCCCTCATTTCTACAGACCAAAGTTGGGATCTGCTTAGCACAGACTCCTAAACTAAACAGTTTTTGAGAAAAAAAACATGAACTGCCTCACTATGCTATCAGTCCTTTAAACTTTGAGGAGGAACTAAAAGGTGCAAGTTCTATTTTCAGACATTTATGTGCTTGACTACAAAGATACTATGATGCAAAATATATATAATGTTTCAGAGAGACAACTTGTTAACAGTTTAGTTATAACATACAACCTACCCGAGAATATGCTTTCTAAATTATAGACATAAAATGTGTACATACATATCTACCTATAACAATGGTTGCTCCTCATTAGTTGGGGATACTACATTTGCAAATTCATCTACTCACTAACATTTGTACCCCCAAAATCATTACTCATAGCACTTCCACTGTCATTTGCAGACATGTGCACAATTGTGAAAAATGTGAGTCTACTGACGTGCACATTCTTGCTTCAGCTTACATACTGTAAACAAATGTCCTTTTCATGGTCTATTTAGTGCCATGTTTTTCTCATTTTTGTGCTTGCTGTTGGTGATTTCACTGTTGAAAACAGTCCCCAAACATAGTGCTAAAGTGCTGTCTAGTGTTCAAGGAGCAAAGACTACAGAGAAAATACAAATGTTAGATAATCTTCATTGAGGCATGAGTTACAGAGCTGTTGGCCATGATTTCAATGTTAATAAATCAACCAAATATATTAAATAAGGTGCGTTTTAGGCTGCAACACACATAAAACAAGGTTGTATCTTAATCAGTTGACAAAAATGTTGTGACCAGAGGCTTTCAGGAATCTAATACTGTAGTAGGAGCCGTGCTTTAGTATTTGCTAATCCAGTTTTCACGGTGACTTTTTGGAACGTAACTAATTATATACAAATAACAAGAGAGATGGACTGATTTATTGAAAAGACACTGCAGAGGTCATTGTAAGTAAGCTACCAATAGTTGCAGGAGCATGGCAAAAACACTTCAGGGCACAGCATCTACCGGGTCTTCCCAACTCTGTTTAAACAACTTTGGGCCAAAGTAAAAAATGCAAAACCTACCAAGTTTGTGCTTTGGTCTGTCTTAGCTTCTACCACTTTTCCTACTCAGTGGTATGCCTCTCCCCAAATCAAGTACTCTTAAATTTCAATGCATTTTCACAAGCACATGGCCCAATCTAATGATCAGGCAGATCCACCAATTATTGATTAATCAAACTTAAATGCGAACTAGACTTGTGCTTAAACATCTTGTCTAAATTGTGGCACTATTTGGAAGGGAGAGGGGATATTAAGCGTCTGAAATAAGAACAGACCGGCCAGGATCAAAAAGTAAACTGATTATACATAGACAATTCAAAGAAAAGCTAGGCCTTGGCCTCCCTTCCAGGAAATTAAAGCTGGGGTGTGGGATGGAGAAGTTTCATCTTCCAAAAGGATTTCTTCAACCCTTGCTTCCTCCTAGCATTTGATTATTGATTTTTCAAAAGAAATGATATATTTATGGCCAAAGTCAGTGGAACACTCTAACAGTGACATTAGTGCTTGAAATAAAGTTTTATTCTTCGCTGTGGTTGAACGAACGCTCCTTTTGAAATTCATCTTTATTTTTTATTTTCCAAAATTATTTTTTATTGAAAATGGCTTGCTTAGGGTGGTGATAAGATATGCTTAGGGTAGTGAGTGATACCAGTTACAAATTCAAAACCTAGTTTGTGAAATGTCAACATTTTTTTTTTCTATTAAATAAAACACCCTTTTGGGATCTGGTGGAATGAACTGAGTGTAACACTACTCAAGCTACACTTCAATTAGTTATTAAAACTATTCAAAGGCAGAATATGGCATTTGAGTTAATAGCCATGTGTTTTTAAAACCTACAACACAATCTAAA
>NW_012115156.1:708616-710666 GCF_000951035.1 Colobus angolensis palliatus | reverse complement strand
CGCTGCCCGCGCCGCCGGAAGTGACGGTTCCGGCTCTTGTCACGTGGAGGGGGACCAAGGGAGGTGATTGTGGGGGTTGGGGACTAGGGCAAAGTCGGGGGTCCCTGGTCCGGGGTTGCGCTGGGAGGGTACTGACCAGGCCCGATTTCGAGCAGGGAGGTGGCCCGGAGACTGGCTCCCGCGCTAGTCACGCACCCAGGTCCGTCATGTCGGCTAGGAGTCGCTATGTCACTCTAGGGGCTTAAAAGTGCTGCCAACAACTTTACCCATGCTAAGGAACTTCTCGCTTCGTTTCTTAGCCAGTTTTCCAGGCCTTCTCCCTTGAGAATCTCCTTCCGCTCGCCCACCCTGAGCGTGGGAGGTGGGAGCAGGACGGAACTGGAGTGGTTTCCAGTAACTGGACTTCTAAAGCCGACTCGGTGTCGTCGCGCTCTGTAGCGGACGCTTGTGCTGGGAAGCGTTTTGCAGTTTCTAAATTACTTAGGAGTACTTTAAACATCTCACTCCTGGTGTACGACAGCCTTGTTGGGGTATTCAGAGCAGGTATTAAGGCCGTTTTACAGACCATTTATCACCCTTCGCTAAAACTTAACGGAGTCGCCCAAGGTCACACAGCTGGCTCGCGGTAACTGGGGACCATTCTTTGATTCATAATATTTTACTTTTGGCCACCCTGAAGAAGTAGGTTAGGGTGAGATCGTTGACAAACGGGCAAATCTAGGGCTGTTTGAAAGCAAAAGCGACCACTGCGTCCCTGTCTTAAAGAGATTTGCACCCCCTGCCAAAAAAAAAAAAAAAGCCCCGTTGCATCAATTTTATAAACTTCAGGAGTCTCCTGACTGCACGGTGAAGCAGCAAAATAAATACGGGAGTAAACGTTCAGGAGTGGTAGGGAATGGCAAACTGTAGGGCCTGTGTAAAGAGAGCAGCCAATTCTGAGCTCCAGCCTACTTTTCCACAAAAGAAGATAGGCACACACGCTTGTGCCCAGAAGTTACAGTTTCTTAAGAGAATCAAAAACCTGGAACTTTTTTCTAATGTGGCATTTCCCTAATTTTTAAAATATAGACCAAATAAATTGTATCTGCAGGACTGCAGGATGCACCTTCTATGAAAGTAGGTGAATGTGGTTCTATCCCCACCCCTATTTCTTTATTTTTAATGAGATAACGGGTAGAAACATTAGAAGATGTGCTTAGACAAAAACTTTGAACTTAAAATCCTTGTTCTTTCTTCTCTGCTATTTGAAGAGAAACTATTTCTGCCAACACTGAAACAGTGCTCTGGATTTAGGCATTTCTGCTACATAACCCACTAAACTAAAATTCTTCATCCAGAGACCTGACCTTTAAAGTAGATTCCAGCTCAGTGGAAGTGAGATTATATGTCAGATGATTGATGTGGTGTGGCAGTTGGGGATTTCCATTTAGAAACAAGCTGACCACTTTCGTTGCTGTGGGCGTCATCGTAGAGTCTCATTCCTCCATTTGAATTGTTTTGAATTGTTTTTTAAGCAGAATAATGGAGAGATTAAGTCATTTCATGCAATTCAAAACTGGAGTCAGACAAACATACAAAGTTTGGGCCTGATATAATTTCACCTGATCACAACAAACCTGCTATAATAAGTTTCAAACTTAGTTTACGAGGATCACTTGAGGCCAGGAGTTCAAAACCAGCATGGTCAACATAACAGGACCTCATCTCTTTAAAAAAAAAAAAATTGTAAATTAGCCAGGTGTGGTGGTGGTGCACCTGTAAACCCAGCTACTCAGGAGACAGAGGCAGGAGAATCGCTTGAACCAAGGGGTTCAAGGCTGCAGTGTGCTATGATGGCACTGCTGCACTCCAGGCTGGGTGTCTCTTAAAAACAAAAAGTTTGACCAGTCGAAGTGGCTTACGCCTATAATCCCAGCACTTTGGGAAGCCGAAGTGGGTGAATTGCTTGAACTCAGGAGTTCAAGACCAACTGGGCAACATGGTGAGACTTCCCATCTCTACCAAAAACACAAAAATAAGTTTGACCAGTCGAAGTGGCTTACGCCTATAA